>NW_024582054.1:6089196-6421696 GCF_017639235.1 Corvus kubaryi
CCCTTCGTCTGCCGTCGTCCGCGCGGGCGCCGCGGCGGCTCCCCCCGGCCCGGCTCCCCCCGGCCCGCTCAGCGCCGCGGGCGGCAGCGCCCGAGCCCCGCGTCCCGCTGGGCTCCGCTCCCCACGGGGCCCGGCCGGCGCCGCTCCCCGGGGACCCGAACGCCGCGTTTGGGGAGCGCACGGGAAGGTGCGCAGGCTTTGCTCGGAAGACGGCAGAGAAATGGGAAATCCATCCTTCCTGCCGGAGGAGCCCCGTCCGCACCCTGCCTGTCAGCTCGGCTGCTCCCCGGCCGCTCACCGCTACCTACAGATACAATGGGCGCAGCGCTCCCTCCCCACCGCCATGGCCGCGGCCGTCACCGCATCATTCATAAAATCAGCCCGAGCAAACACCGACATCGCAAATCGTAACGCTACGGCTTGGAGACCGCAGCAATCAACTTTAAACTTCCCGATCACAGGAAAAGTTTCAAAATACTTTATATTCCTTTTCCAATGCCATAAAGAACTCAGATGTTTTCTGACAAATATTTATCGCTTCCGACCCAAATGTATTTCAAAGACTGATTACATGCAGGGGAATACAGCCGCACACACACACAATCTCCTCTGGATTTCCTCCAAACCAGTCACAGTAAAAATATTAAGAGATCCTTGAACTATCCCTTTCCTCTCTGGGGGGGTGGGGAGGGGGAAGGGAAGGGGGAAAAAGTCTCAAGTGCTCATTTAAAGAAATTAAAAAAAAAAAGGGGGGGGGGGAAAGGGCTTTAGGGTAGGTTTAAGCTGTATTTACACTGACTGACTCATCCAATTAAAATTCAGGAGCAGTTTCCTGCAGGATGAAGCTCCCACACACTACTTTCCATGTGAAATATCTACAAGTAATGGGATATTATCAGAGGTAGTACGTGCCGATACCTCTCTGGGCATTTCAGACCCATCCTCCCCCTCCAAGACACCAGACACCATCGTTACCTGCACCGTTTTCTACCGGGCTCTAACTAAACCAAGCTTTTCCGGCCGGCGGCTCGTAGCCCTTCCAAACCAAGCTCCTTCACAAAGAGGGAGCTTCTGGGCTTCCATGTACGCGAGCAGAAATGCGCAGTCCGCGCAGGGGGAGGACAGCACACGTACGTGCGCGGGCAAAGGCCCCGCGGGGCGCGGAGCCGAAGGGACGCCTCGAGCCCCATCCCCATTCCGATCCCGGAGCGGAGGGGAGGGGGAGCACCGCCACTTACTCGTTAGAAGTCGCCGTCTCTTCGCTCATTTTCTCCTCACCACGATCCGACAGGCACACGGAGCAGCACCGACGCAGCCAGGGCGCAGCCAGAACTCACCAGAAACTTCACCATTGTTACCCCCCCCGGTCTGCCGCCCCCGGCCAGGGCACGGGCGATGCGGTGAGTGAGGGAGCGATGGGGGGAAAGGGGGAGGAGAGCGGTCTTTATCCTGGAAACCTGAAATCCTGTTGTCCGGCGGTGCAGCGTATTTCCCCTGTCTTTGGAGATGATGATGATGGTGGTGGTGGTGAAGGTAGTGGTGCAAACAGAAGCAACAACCACGGATCTTCTGCTCTTGAGCTGCTCCCAGTTAAAGGGGGACAGAGTTGTGGAGACAAGGGATGGCTCCCCGCCGCAAAAAGCTGCACCGCACCGTCCTCCCGCTGCAGCTCATCTCCCGCTGCAGCCGCCTTCGCTGCTGCCCTCCTCCTCCTCCTCCTCCTCCCGCTGCTGCTCGGCCGCCTCCCTCCCTGCCCGCCCGCCTCCCGCGCACAGCCGGGGCAGGCGGCGGCAGAAATTCCTCCAGACACCGGAGCCGCCACAGGCCGGGGCAGGCGGGGAGGGAAGGGGAAAAGGGGGGCAGAGAGGCTCGGCAAGGATCTCCCACCCCCTCCAAAGCGACGCCGAGCACTGCGGAGGGAGGACGCGCCGGCCCCAAGGAGAAGGCTGGCGACGGGGGGAGGGAGGCGTTTTAAACCCCCCCGGGGGGGGGGAAGGGGGGGGGGACGGCGGAGAGCGAGGATGCGTCACGGCTGTTTGTGTGAGGAGAGGCGCGGGGAGGGAGGGGGAGCGGAGCTGCCAGGGCGAGAGAGGAGCCCTCGGCTGCAGGACGAGGGGGAGAGGAGGGAGAAAGCCCGCAGGGAAGTTCAGCGGCGGCGCTTCCTCCCCGGCAGCAACTCCATTAGCGGCCGCTGCCGCCGCCTCGGCTCCTCGCGGCCGCCCCCGCCTCCTCCTAACAGGAAAACTGGGCGGAAGCGTTGACTTCAGGCTCCTTCCGCCGCCACAGCTTGATCCAAAATAACCACGGGGGAAAGGGAGGCGGGAGAGGAGGGAAGAGCGAGGAGAGGAAAGTAATCCCCTTGACCCGCGCCCGCTACCGGACGGCCTCGCGCCACCACCCTCCCAGCGGCGCCCGGCGCTGCCCGACGCTCGAGTTTCCTGAAAGTAGTTCCCTCCCCCTGGCGCTGCCTCACGCGCTTCCCGGGGAGCCGCCGCCGCACACGCACGCACGGTGCCGCGGAGGGATACGCGGGCTGCCCGCGGCCGCGCTCCTTCCTGCTCCGAAGGCGCGGGGCCGCCGCTCCCGGGCCCCGCCGGCCCCGGCGCGCCGGGCGCTTCTTGCTCGGAGCGGGGCCGCGCAGACCCCCGGGGCCGCCGCCGCGGGCCGGGGAGGGCGTCCTGGGAGTGGTGGGAGGAAATGGCCCGCCGGTGGCGAAGGGCCCAGCTCGGTCGCCTCCAGCGGCTAGGGGCTCGGGGCGGGCGCGACTGAGCGCCGGAGTCTCCGCCTGCGGGCTGGGCTCCCACGCTTTGCTACTTTTTTAAGCCGAAGTGAACGTAGCCGGGAAAGTGCAGCTGTCTCTGGGGAGCGCGGGGGCTGGTGAGGCGGGACCCCCTGCCCGATAGCTGCTACGGGTGGCTGCTCCCGGAGCGCCCGCCCTCAGCCCCCGGGTCCCGCTGGAACGCGGCGTGGAGCGGCTGCACTGGCGAGCCGAGCCGAGCGGGCACGGCAGCGCGGGGCTGCGCCGCTTCGAGCGGTGCCCTGTGAGGCTGTACCGGTGTGCTCTCCGAAGACGAGGAAAAGCGGGGCCCTTTTTGTAATTATTTCCGTAACTCCCTAACTGCGGTTCTAAGGGGGTGACGGCACGGGAGGGTGTGTGTAAACTTGAGTTGTCCGCTTTTCTAAATGCACACTGAAATGGAAGCATTTGTAGTTGATTTAGGTAAAGCAGTGAAACCAAGAAGCAGAGCAACCAAATCCCTTTTCAGGAACTTAGATGGTAAATGTGCTGCTTGATACGACGAAAAAGTGGAGCAGAGCTGCAAACCCGGAGGACTCAAAAATCATGAGTCAGACCGTCAAGTAAATTAGGTTATAATAAAAGATTATACTGTGGTTTTGTCTGTCGGTTGGATTTTTATTTCTTCCTTCTTAGTCTTTGTATGCATGCTTGCCAACTGATATATTTTATTGTCCAAACTTCATGGAGAACCCAAAACATAGTGGTGCTATGGTAAGACATCACTTTCCCAATGCACATTCCATTGTCCCAGGCTTCCTGTGTTCTTCCTCACTTTTTCACAGCTGCTCTCTAAGAACCTTCTCTGTCAATTTTAATCCCATTTCATTTTTCCCTGTAACTCGAGATTTTTTTCCCCAGCTCTGGTGGTACCATAGGAGTGGCAATGAGCTGTTCTCTTATTCTGTTTGAAAAAGATGGGGCAAGCTCCCCTGGCAATAATAACGTGTCTGATTCCCACACTACTGTTGATTGACTTTTTTCCAAGGAAGGGAGAGACAGGGACATGGGAAATCACCATTTCACCATTTCAAGGGAATCTGGTTTTCACCATTTCAAGGGAATCTGAAGTGCCTCACATCACTGAAGGCCAGACTATAAACTTGCATCATCTGTGTGAATGCACAGAAGCAGGGCAGTATTGCATTTGTGAAGGGTATTTGTTAAGAAAATTGTCCCTTTTCGCTAAGCACATACCGTTTTAGTCAGATTTTTATTTTGTGGAGTGGTTACTTAGAGCATTTTTATCTTACCTAGAAGGCAAGGAAAGACATGTTTCATTTCTAGATAGTTTATGTTGCAACATTCCCATGGATTGAAATTCCATGTTTCTGTAAAAGGGTTCTACCATGAACTTAACGGTACAGTTACAGTAAACTGCCATCATGCTTTCTCTGATAAAAACACTAACACGTTACAAGCAGCACACATCTCAAACCTGCAGTATTAAAGTTTGCCTCTTTATCTAGGAGGCTTTAGGGGGAAAATTTCCAATTGTTTTGTAATTTTTTTTTTTTTTCAGAAGAGTACATTCAAAAATGGAACAGTTATTCATGGCACAACCTCATCCAGATACTAAAAATACATTACAAACCCAATTTTATATAATTTTACAGTTCACATGAAAAGTGTTTAACACTCAGCTGTGGGCACAATATAATATTCTACTTAGCAATAAGAATCCTTTCAGAGAATTTCCTGTCTTGTGGCTGGCAGATAATGTGACTTCCTGCTAATTTATTTCTCATTTTCTTTTGGCTTTAAAGTTGAAATATTTAACATTCTGTAAGTTGTTATTTTGATTAAGATAAGTCAGTTAACATGATTCTGTACAAGAATGCTCAAGAATAGTTCCGTTTGTCAGATGGTGGTGTAGCTCTATTCACTGCACCTGAAGAATGACACACTGCTCATTATTCTAGGTGTGTGGTTTTTATTCTAATTCCTTAAATATATTTAATGTGACAATTATTTTCATAGTGGCAATTCAATAAAAGGAACTGGTTTTTAATATACCACAAATAATTTCAAATAATTTCTGTCTCCTTAAGTTTTTCATGAGCATTTTTAATAAGAATAAAATGTGTATTCAATTGTCAACTGAAAAATGTGAGACTCATCCAGGGTTTCTATTTTTCTGTGCGGAGGTAGTAAGGGGAAAAGGACCCACTGCTTCTTCACCTGTGGTAGGCCCTTCGACTCCCGCAAGCAGTCTCATGCTGCAGTATGTGAAGCAGAGGTCTTGCAAGCAGTTTCTCTCCCTTTACCTGAATATCCTAAAGAGGACAGAAAATCTGCACTGATTTGTGTCTTGATTCTGAAATCCTGTTTGTTTGTGTTCCTCTGCCCAGATTAGAAAGGTCAAAGAACACAATCCTGGAGTACTGGTGTTATTTTGCTGAGCAGCAGTTGGTTTCAGGGCTTTCCAGGTTTGATTCTTTTGAGCAGAATTAAGTGAGCAGGTGTTTTCAATGCAAATAGTTTATTTCAGTAGTAGGTGTGAGCCCTGCCTGTGCAAACAAGGCAGAAGAAAGTTAGGCATGTGTCACCATTCAGAAACCTCAGACAAATGACTACTTTGCGTCCCAACCAACACATGCTTTGGGGCCTTGTCTTTCTTTGTATATTTGGTGCCTCTTTGCTTTCTGTTGTTAGAATCTGGACAAATTAAGTGTCCTGAGTTGAAATCTGGCCACCTTCTCTATGACCTGGAAAAGTTACCTCTAAGAAGGAAAGTTTCTGTTACTCTTCACTAGAGCTGCTGAAATGTACTCACTTTTTGGTGTGGGTACAGGGGTGACTCCTTAGCCAGAGACAAGATATGCTCAGTGTGGAATAGGGCAAATGAGGTTAAAAATCGTGATTTTTTACATTGCATTTGATCATTTCCTGTATCAAATGTCTCTTTAGTTGCACTTTACAGAAACTAATTTATATGTCAATGCTGTTGCTCTGCTGTAACATTTTGATAGCTGTGGAACTTTTGAAATGAGAAGTGGGGAGGCAACCATTACTGCTAAAGCAAAATGAGGGTAATGTATGTTATTAGGAAGCCATATAACATACAAGAAGAAATCTGTGTAAGTGTAGTGGGCTGACCCTCGCTAGACACTGGGCACCCACATGAGCTTCCCTGTCACTCCCCTCTGCAACTGGACTGAGGGAGAGGAAACATAATGAAAGGTTTGTGGATTGAGATAAGGTCCAGGAGAGAGATCGCTCACCAAATACCATCACAGGCAAAACATATACAAACATGTACAAAACATATACATTTGGCCCAGTCTTCTTATTCACCATCCCTTGAAATGGTTCCACATGTGTCTGTGACACCTCTGATAAAAGAGGTGGTCAGGAGTGGTCATGGAGCGTAGCAGGACTCTGAGTCTGTGGCAGAAGAATTATATATAGATGTATAATGGAGGTTAGGTTGCATAATTCTGATCTGCATGGCATTCACGTCTTAAAATCCATAATAGAATCAGTGGAAGTTAAGTAATGCAATCCAGATTAGTCAGTCATTGCAGAACTTAAGTGACCAATTCATGGCTCTAAGCCCTAAATATGAAAGTTCTGAACTCTGCCGCCACAAACCACAGTTATGCTTATGTTTGTATCCAGATGCTAATGATAAATTTACAAAAAATGAAGGTCAGATGGATGTTCTGCCGTTTTGAAGAAAATTATTAGAGGTCATTTGGGAATTTCTTCTGCAGTAGCTTTCCTTCACAATCCTAATGTGAGTTAAAACACTGGGTGGTCATTATACACATCTTAATAAGGATTTAGCTAAACTGAGCTGATTAAATCTATATTAGTATATCAGCAAAGTCAGACTTTGTTAAGTTCTAATCAGGAATCCTGTTACTGCATATGGGATAAAAAAGTTGTTTGTTCTACTTGATGCTACTGTCTCAAAAAATGTTTTCCAGCAAGATACAAAACTATGTTAGAGTCAAATCCTTATAGATTCTATTGTATTTGAGATGGATCTAACTCATCAGAATATTGAAGTTTCATAAATTATTCCAGTTAATGATTTGCAATAACCTACAACTATCTGGATGGAAATTACTGCTACGTGTTGGAAAGATGGAGACCCAGGTGGGAGGATGGGGAACACACCTTGTGATGTTGATGTGGCAGATGTGGTTTATGTGCATAGCAATTGCAGTGGTCATCTGTGGTATCAGTTGTTCAGGAATTTTGTTCTGTCCTTTTTGAGCATGCTCACAGGATGCCTTGGGATTAGTATATGTTTGGTTTTGGTGATACCTTACGTGCTTTACAGCCAGTTAGGGCAGCATTGCTACTGAAACAATCAACCTCACCTTCCTCCTATTCTGTTGCCTTCCCTATCTGGCACCTTAGGTGACCCAAGTATCTGTGTGTTGGGCAATGAACTTCACTGAGATATTCACCTAGATTAAAACTAGCATGGGAAAACCACCCTGATTAGTGTTTCAGTATTGCCAGCTAAACATGCGACTAGATAAACACTCACGCTCACCCAAGAATGAATAACATGGAGTGGGGAGCAAGAAGATGGTGACAGTGCAAAACTGCTTTTTATGGAGGCAGTGGTGAGTTGTGGCAGCCTAAAGTGTGGCTTGGTACAAAATCTGGGTAAATCCAAGGAAGAAAACAGACTAAGTACACCGAAAAAGGCTGCAATCTCATTTGTTCACAAATGGTTATGCTAAGAAGTAATTATTCAGTGAAGAACATGCAAAAATCTTATTTAGAATCTTGTTCTCAATTTAATACAAGCTTTCATATGGTGGTTTTTTTGGTTTTTTTTTTTACTTTTTGACTTGTTATGATCATTAGTCACCTAGAAAAGCACTTCTCAGGATCCTCCAAAGGGACAACCCCAAATATATTTGGAAATTACAGTGGTACCTGCTGGCCAGCAACTGGGGACAGATTCATTGCAGTCTTTTCAGCCCATATAAAATAGGAACAGGAGACACATTTCTGTACCATATGCAGAAATGCTCTGTCTAGGGGAAACTGTGGCCTAATGCACCAAACACAGAATGACCCATCAGCAGTCCTGGTTCTCCTCCCGGCCCTGCCACCCCTGTTTTGTGCAGTCTTTGGCAATTCATTAAAATATTTACAGGGTATGGCATTGGAAAAAGAGCTTGCAATGTAGTTGAAGAGATTTCAGCTGAGATGCTGTGGTCAGTTTTATGCAGACTTTTAATTAATTCAGGGCACTGATGGGTAAGTTTCAACTTGCCATTGCAGGGAGTTAAAGCAGACCTGTTTCTTTTGCAGTAAAATGAACAAGGAGCATTTACATAACTGTTTAATATGTTCAGTCATGAGGAAGTAAGTTCCTACATCACTTGACTTCCATGGGAGGATAATTCTTATTCCACCCTGATTTCTCTCACTTCTAGAAATAAGAATGGAAATATCCACTCTATTTTTAAGGGTCCCTCAGATATGCAAACAGATACATAACTTTCTCCAGCTTTTCTGGTCCAATAGAAGCAGAAAGAGATCAGGAATGGATAAGCAAGGTCTGAATGGAGTGTTAACTCGAGTGTAAGTGAATGTCTTTGCTTTAGAAATTAGACTGCGCAGTAACGGAATAGCGAAGAGGGAGCTTGCCTTGCACCACTTCAGGTGCCCAGTTATTCCAATATCTTCTTCCACCATGCTTATTTTTGCCATTTCATCAAAATAATTTAGTTTAAATGAATGTTAAACCCAGAGACTTTCTGCACTGTACTTGTTTATTTTCCTACAAATGGTCTTGTGCTGCAAACCAGTGTGGTGACTCCTCTGTATGTGCCATTATTTCTAGCAGGCATACGGAGTTGTGCTAAATTAACTAATGGTATGATTTTACCATCAAAAAAATTCAGTTTAATCATTGTACATGCATGCTGCCTCTTGGAGAAAAGCTTTAACTTGGAGAAGGATAACAAAAATCTAAAACACCAATATAAACTTATTTAAAAATCAAGCATCCAGTATAGATGTTTTTTTGGTACTTATACTGCATGTTTCCATTCCTACTTTATTACTGCAAGTTTCCATTCTTACTTTACTATGAAGCAAGTTCATCCTTTTATTTTAGAAAAAACTGTATTTTGTCTAGAGTAGTGGAGATTATGAATATTATTTTAGAATTTTAGTCTGCTTCAGATCTGGGCTATTTTTAATTCCATTTGCCTAAGAGATTATTTTTTTTCCCAAGACGGACTTGAAGGAAAAAGTTCTCTTGCTTACTTCCGCAATTCAAGCTCATCCTGTGTAACCCTAAAAATTCACTGCTTCTAGTTACCAGCATTGGGTCGTATTTCTGGCTTAGTGACTAGCTTAGACCAGTCACTCACCTTTTAGATGGCCAAACAAACCCTACTTATGAGTGCTTTTTATACTGTAAGAGATGATCAGTCTGGCAAAATGACTCTAGGGTCTTTCAAATCCTCAATTGTTCTGATGTCTCTCAGCTGAGAAATAAAACAAGGTCTTGATTAGCAGTGTTTATTAAAAGCCCTGTGGCACTTTTTGCCCGAGCTGACTATAGATGGGTAATCACATCGACGGTTACATAACGAAGATAAACATTTCACGGCATTATAAACTCTCCTGCTGTGAAGCACAAGCCACCCACCAACTGCCTGATTTTAGGAAGAACCCTCTCTATTACATAAGTGTTCAGTATGGGGGTTTCTTGCACCTGCCTCTGAAGCATCTGGTACTTGTCACCTTCAAAAACAGGATTCAAGACTCGATGGACAACTAATCTGAGCCAATCTGGCAATTTTTATGTAACCAAAGGCTCTTTGTGACAGGGGGACGTGTCATAGTTCTCGCTGATGTATCTGCTGAGTTCCCAGGGCTATTTAAAATGTGTATTGTATGTTCTTCCTTAAAAGTTCATTTTTAGGCTGCTTGATACAAGGTAATATTGTAGGAATCGCTGTACAAATGTGCGAGTGGGACTGTATTCATATGTGTGATTGTGGGTGACTTTGAAGTACATTTCTGTTCATGAAGAAGCAATGAATTGCTAGCAGAGAAAGTGGGAGTACTATTACATAAGTTGGAGCTATTCAGGATATCTTTAACTCCTTCTCATATGCTTGTGCATTTTTCCTCTCCTTGCAGAAAGTGCAGAACAGGTGTAACTATTCAACATCGTCTGTATCTCACCCTAGATTCAACTCCTCCCTACAGTGTTAGTGGATTCCTGATTGCTCTCACAAGCAGACCACATAAATGCTACCAAAATACTTGTGAAAGAATTTACACAATAGATTTGTACCAAGGGACTTTATTATTTATAAGAAAAAAATTTTAGATACCTTCTACTGAAGTAATATTTTTGATTTCAAAGCAATCTGCAAATTGCAAATAGGAAATCTGTTGTTTTTCAAGAGGATATATTGGGCTCTGGGATGGTACAAGGTCATATTAAAATCAACCAATTTTCTGTCTAGGCCATATTTAAATCTCACTGATGTTTTTAAGAGTTAAGCTCATGCATAAAGTTAATGACATGCTTGACCTCTTTGCAGCTTTAGGATAGTGTAACTTGCTGTCTGTATTAAAACACGTCTAAGAATTTCCTAAACAAAAGTCTTGTAGTGCACAGCAACAGTGAAACATTTTATTATGGGGCATTAACAAAACCATATCTAATTGAAACATAATACTCTTTAAATAAAAAAAAAAAAAAAGGCAGCATTAGATGCTGTATACATATTCCTTGGTAATGATATTTAATATTTTAAACACCAGATTAATCTGAAACTCTCCAACCAATAGACTTCTTGAAAAGCTCTCCAAACATTTTCATCCATTGCTGTGGGTTCCAAATGTATTGCCTCTTTGTCTTTTTCCTGGTTGCACTGATTGCAACTGTCACTGAGTCACACAGCTCGCTTTGGGCCTGCAGCCAAGCTGATTACAACAACAACTTGTGAACCATAAAAAGGTAGTCTCGGATCTCAGAGAGAGCTGAGTTATAAAGAAAAAGGACACACTTAATCCTTCTGAAAAAAGACTGGACTCAATAAGTACTTTTGCATTGTTCTCTCCACTTTTTCAAGAATAATTTAGTTATCAATGGTGATATTAATTCTTTTGAGACATCACAGCTACAAATGGAAAAAATGTTGAAGCTGTCTGTAGTCTGTCAGATGTTAAGGAAGTACCTGTTAGTGGATAGATCACAACACACAAGTTTAGGGACAAATGTGCCAAAAAAATTTATTAGTTCTTTTCAGTGTATTTCAGTGTTACATGGGCATGTCAGTAAAATGACTGCTCACCAGCTCTCTAGGAATATTTGACCTCTCCAAGGTTTAAACAATAAAAACTAACAAATTTCTTTTTATATACATTTTATATACATTTATATACAGATATATACTTTTATATCTGTATAAATCTGTATAAAAGTATATATCAGATATATACTTTTATATACATTTACACAGATATTTTTTAATACAACGGATGGTAAACATACCAAGTAAGAAGGAATTAAGATGTTGGCTTTTGGGGAGCCCTGGAAAACACTGTAATTAAAATAATATCACAACCTTTTTGGATGACTGACTCCCCATCTTCCACAGCACAGCATGGCACACATAAATCATTTGGACAAAAATAGTTTACTTCCAATATTTTAACCCATATATTTTATTTGATTAGTTCAGTGGGGTTGGGTATATAGGTAAAGGGTTATACTTAAAGTGTTCAGTTTCCCTGGTGAAACATCTGTTCAAAAATGAAATTTTGCATAGGAAGATAAAAGAATTCTCTAAAGTAATAAGGAAAATAACCATTAAGTTATGTGGCTCTGCTCACATGAGCACCTATGTTAGATAATTTCTCTGTTGTACCGACCTGTTAGCATTAGAACAATCCAATATATTTCTCCTCCATACTTAGTGGGAAGCTGATCTCCCTCTTCATTCCCTAATTAAGAGAAAACATTTTAATATCCAGCCTAAATCTATTCATGATCAGATTATACCCATGTGTTCTTATGACAACACTGTCTGCCAGATTAAATTGTTATTTTCGCCCTTGATACATTTAGTCCATCATACCGGTCCCCATACTCTAGATGAACCAGTCCACAGTCTTCCATTTTCTTCTCATATGCCAAGCTCTCTATTTCCAAGACCAATTGAATAGCCCCTCTCTGCCACTACTTTAGCTTGAATTCATGCTTCTTGAACATGAAATACAGCAATTGTGCAGAATAGTTCATGTGAGTTATTGCCAGGGCTCTGTGCTAATGGTATTATTCCTTCCCCATCCCTGATAAAGCCTATGAATGTATTTCTCTTTTTCTTTGGTTATACCAGATTGGTTGCTCAAATAGTTTTATATCCAGTTGATGTTTACGTGTCCTTCTCCTCCTGGATCTCCTCTAGCTGAAAAGCTTGGATTTTACAGTAAAACTTTTGTTCTTAGTTTCTAAATGCTTGACTTTAGCCTTTGAACTTCACTTCATTTCTGCTATTCCAGTCCTCAAAGTCACCCAGTTTTTCTGGTGTGATATCTACCTTTGTTGCCATTACTGTGTTTTGTCAGTCCATCTCATGACCACAGCTGTTTTCAGTAACATCTACATCCATCCAGATGCAAATAGGACTAATCCAAGAGCAGTGCTTTAGGAACTCTGCTTGCTGTCTTTTTGCAGCTTGATGATTTCCTTTCAACAACTGATGAGAAACATTTGCACTTTGTAAGGTGGCATGGAGACCACTGCTCCTGCATCTATTTTTAAATGAGATTTGAAGATGCATTTTGTTAAACGGAAGAAGTAGAGACAGAATAACTGCTTTTTTTCCCAAAGGTATTAGAATCATCATTCAAGGCCTTAAAACTATTTTTGTCCATCAAATTTTCCCCTGCTACCTCAGTCTGCTAACATTTGCAGGCAGTTCACTAGTTTACATGAGAGCATTTTAACAACTTCAGAACTATAATGGACAAATAAACAGTACTAATATTCAGAGTAAGTATAAAGAAGCGTGATCTGATTTTTATGCCTCATTTGATTTATAATTCTGATTAGAAGGCATCAGAAAACCTACAGCATGTCTCCCCTTTCATCCAAGTTTGATTAAAAAACTGTGGAAGTAAAACTAAAAGCCTTTATGAGAAAGAAGGTTGTCAGGTTGATTCAGATCCAGAAATTCAAATATGTCTTGGAACAGTAAGGCAGAAACCATACTTAGTTTCAGTTTAATCTGCAAATCACAAAGCTGCATAAGGACTAGCAACAATTTATATAATTCTTTACAGTTCAATTATACAAGGCAAGACATAAAGAGTAACAACCCCTATCTGCTTTCTCTCATTTCTTAGGTTGTAAACTGTTTGAGGTAGGGCTTGTTTTAAGATTATTCTGTTTCCATAGTGCTTGGAAAAATGGGCTCTTTTTCTTAGTTGGCACTATTGTAAGAAACACCATTTCTGAAGAAGTATGGACAAAAACTGCCCTGTTGTCAATGAATCATGGATAATAATGCTTTACATATTTCCTCTTAGCCTCCACATTCTGTAAGGATAAAAAAAATCTCCCACTGTAAATAACAAAGTACATGTATTTGCTGAACAAAGAATTGTGTTCAGTTAATTTAATGACTAAATTCAAGTCACAAATATACGAAAAATTAGTAAGGTTTTAGAAGCTATTTTTAATTCTTTCCATTGTACACATCAGCTGCAACATATATGATATGACATTCCTACATCTCTGATCTTCCCTGAGAAGGGAATTTTAAACCCTATTCTTGATTTTCTGGGATTGATTAAAATGCTTCAGCACAGCTGAATTGTGCAGGTGTAAATTTTCTGTGTGTGGGAGGAAGAGACAGAATTGCTTCTCTTCAGCCTGATCTGACTTACACTACAGCAAACAGCCTTTTCTCCTTTACGAAATGTGTGGTAGTTAAGAAGCATCCTGCTCCTCTTGTGATCTGGTGTACTGACAGAGTGTTTCCAGTTATTCATTCTAGATGGAAATGCAGACAAGTACAATGAAGAACACATGGCTGGAAATGTGCTCCGGGTTTTTGGTTGAATTCTTCCATTGCTAAATCAATCTAAATGCTTGTGAACTACCCTCGTTTTTAAATCAATTCATACACACACACACACACACACACACAGTCTCTCATTCATGGACACGCATGTATGGCCATGCACACATACACAACTGTGTGCACAGATATACATACATATGTATGTATACATATCTCGGGCATGAATCAGAATGGGCCAAGTTGGAAGGTTGTACTGAGTCCCTGTGGTAAGAGCATGAATTGATTCTAGATCTCTTGATTTCACTCTAATATGTTAACCGCACATTATTCTCCTACTGTTACTAGAAAATGTGTACCTGAAATTGCTGCGTTATCTGAGATTGCTGGGAACTGTTATTTAGCTTGACTGGCTATGAATCAATTTAGAACAGTAAGAGTGGGCATACTAAAAGTGGATTGGTAAAGCATTTTGGGAAATTAGGAAATTAAACCCCAAGAGAGCATCAAAGAGTGAAACTTTCTTGAAAGTCAATGGAGAAAGCAGCTGACTGACATATATTTTATAGAGAAATCCACCTAGTGTGCAAAAGCAAATGTTAATGTAAAAGCAAATTTTTTTTTCAGTCATTTAATTAGAAACTTGCTGTGCACAGGACACAGATTCCTGGTGAGCTGCAAAGGGCTATCCAGTGAAAAATACATTTTGAGCATGTTCTTTGGACTCTTGTCTTTTAGATTCCTATCAATGAAGTCTTGAGATACCATCTGTGTGCTGATATGCCCTCCTGAATCAACACAGTAATTACCTCTGTTAAAATAAAAATAGCATCTGAGAAGCACTCCTATAACCTCTGTTAAGGTTTCAAAACAGATAAAGAAAATAAGTTTATCTTCAGAAATGAGAAGAAGTCAAGCAAAACAGTCATTCAGCACATTTGTCTACTTTTTTCCCTGATCTCCTGAAACTATCAGAAAAATTTTGCTTCACAGTATTAATGATCTGACAGGAGAAATGATTTTTTTAAGGTTTTTAGAAGTGCAGGAATAGACAAAATGGGATAAAGACATACTAGAAATAATCAAGGAGGGTATTTTTCTTGGTCTGGTGCTAAATTTCTTAGTACTTATAAGCTTTCAAAATCAGCTGCTGAATTTTGAGGTGGAGAACTTGATTACAATATGTAGCAATAAGCTTTCGCTGGTTTTTATTACTTTAGCATTTATGTAGATGACATCGACTGTAGCAGTTAACTTGGACTTTCAGGCAATGATTTTTTATGGGCCATTATTCCTGCATGTATTTTCAAGTTCTATGTCATATGAATGCTATTGTCAGGAATTTTCTGTGCTCCACTGTATTACTGATCTAACAAATATTACAAACTTCCAAATATGCGTATGTTTACAGATATGTTTTCAGTTTTGCTTTTAGGAATGTTACTATGTTTTGTATGGCTTATAGAAGGTTTGGGATTGAATTTCTGCCTGGTGTGAGAATGTAAAATTATATTATTGAGAAACATAAACTTATGGCAGCCATAAATATATATGAAATGTAAAAAAATAATATTCTTCTAGATTACAGGAAATAGTCCCTTTTATATCTTCTGCCAACCCCACAGTGCAAGTGATATCTCCAAAGGAAAGACACTGTTACTGGGAATATATAGTTTTGCAATAATTTGCTAACAAACACTCTCTAGATCTCATGATTTAGGTACAAGGCAGCCCTGAAGCAGTCTGACCTTGGGACCGACAACTTTAAGACTTTGGGAGTGCTAAAGGAGCAGCCTCTTGCCACTACTAATCTTCTGGACATTTCTGCTGCGTCTAACTGTGGATCAGGGTGTCTGTCCTTTAATCTTCCCACATCTCATTTTCCTTTCTCCAACAATGTCAATGCTTTTATTTGCTTTTCCATTAGAAATGGAGTTGTAATCAATGGCTTTCAGGATTGGTGAGCGGCTGACATTTGCTTTGGGATTACCTTAAACTGTGAGACCATTACTGTCTCCTGTGTTGGCCACGAGTATATTTCACTGATCATATATGCTAGCTACTGTATGGTGATTGCTTCTATTAAATGAAACACATGGAAGAAACTTTGCCAGCATCTTAATGAATCTTCTGAGAATGATTCTCTTGTGGTTCAGCTGCCTTGCTGAAACTCCCAGATCTTTCATTTTCATATCTACCACTTACATTTCCATAGACTTTTGTCATTAGCTCACAGATAAGGTGATGAAATATGAAGCCCAAGATTTGGTGCACGCTCTTGCTTTCCAAATACCACAAAGATTCTTCAAACACTGTAGACCACAGAAAATTTATTATGCAAGTCAAGCTATTGTAAATGAAAAAAAGGTCAGATGCCAAAAAAAAAAGCTGTTGTACAATTACATATATTTATGTTTCAAATGCTCTCATGGGGTTCAGAAATGCAGAATAGATGCTACTCTCAAATTACTCACAGGATTGCTATAGAAGTCGTCCTGCTATTCTTAGAAACAGTTCTGAGAACATTTCTTTTGCTGCACCATCATGAATATATCCTACTTCATCTCAAAACCCACAGAGACTCAGAAGCCTGTTCTCTGCCACCTTCGGATTGATCAGGATACCCCATTCCATCATTTTCGATGAATCACTGAATCTTTCCAAGCAAGATTGTTACAAACACGTAACTACCACCCAGGTAACAGAAACGGTGCTCTCTCTACTTACTGCTGAGCGAATAGTCACCAGCTGGGAAAAGCAGTAGCGGGCATCAGGCAATACACAAAAGGCTAGAGAGTCAATATTAATCAGCCAATGTGATGAAGAACTGAGCTGGAGTATTTTTTGCTAGCTTCAAATAAATTCTTTTTATCTTTAATATTACATTGGAGTCTCTTTACATAAATCATGGTTCTCAGGCTGCACCTCACAAAATGTGATCAGCATTTAAAAAGAATCACTTTCAGTCTGACTGCAAATAATATTTTAAGGAGAGATCCCCTATAGAGGATAAAACTAATTCTACTCCTATTTGTATCAATTTGAAAGCTTTATTTTTAGATTTTAAAACTGTCCCCGATTTGGCTTCACACTTTTCTGATTTTGTGTTCTCTTTTCCCATCCATTTCCCAGTTTTAGATATTTCTCTCCCTTCTTTTTCTGCCCTTCTCTTTGGTGAGTCATTCTTCTATGTATACTACACATCCTTTCTCCCAAACGCATATGTCTGGTAACTCTTATATGGAAACTTGAATTGGTGAAAATTGTGTTAACGCACCTGAAAAAGCTACAGAATATTAAGATTTTCATAATGGTATCACTGAAAAATCTGATTTTCTACTTTCAATAGACTTCCTCTGCAATATATTAGTGATCTAGTATATTCAGCACGATATATGAATCTCTCAGGTTTTGTAATGCAAAAACACATGAGTCAACAAGTCTTAAGAATCAGGAAGAGGAATTATATCTTCACAGAGAACAGAAATGTCCACTAAGACTGGCAGGTTCACTAATGGTCTGTTGGACTATCTGCATGAGAAAGCCTTCCCTAGTAAAACCATGCAATCATACAGTACAGAATATTCCTATGAGACATCTGCTTGGGGTTTATTTTACCACTTCCATGTTGTACTATTTTGGCATGACCATCATTAGGCTTTTGAGGTCTGAAACAAACCTACAATAAAATGCTATTTTTTTAGTATAGTTATAAAGCACTCACAGCATGAAACCCATCACTGCCTCCTCATACACCACAAGTTAGGAAATGGTGTGGGATCACATTTGCCTGTTGCTATTTTCTTAATGTAATTTGATTTTTTTTCAGCTTTTAAAAAACTTTATTTTCTTTATTTGTTTATTTATTTATTATTTACAATCCTTGTATTTTCAATAGAGGAAGGCGAGCTACCAGAAAGTAACACACAAAGAACTCTTCAAGATATATGAAGATAAGCCAAAAAAGAGAGAAGTCTGAGGAGAAAAGTGTTACGTTCTTTGAGACAACAGTAGGTCTTCTGATAAAACGTAGCCTGTTCCCATTCTTCTTACTCTCATTTGAAAGAGATGCAGTATTAGATGCTATCTGACATCAGAAAACACACAAACCCAAATCTACATATGCAACTAATTTAATCAAAGGGGTGGGAGGGGTGACTAGAACAGATCAAATGACAAAACCAGACACTGCCACATGAAAAAATGGAACTGGGAATGAAGTGGGTAAAAAATTTAGTCCATATGGTTTCACTATTGATGTTCAATGTCTTTGTCATCTGCTAAACACAGGGAGATGCAACTTGAAGTATGTTGTCCCGGTTGAACTTTTTGATGGCTGCTTTCCCCATATTTCTCTCTAAAGAACAATAAATCACCAAGGGCTACTGCAGAACAACATTTCCTTATTATTCAAGTAGAAGCTGTACTTCCTGTCACCTCCAAATGTTGCTTAATATAGAGTCCCTGGAGAGAAGGACAAGAAAGCATGGGGTGTTTCTTACTGTGCAGTAAGATGGACTGCTTGCCTGTGGCACACAGAGGAAGGCTTTAAGCAACATAATTTTTCTTTTGATCCTGAAAAAGATTCAGTAGTAAAACCACATTGTTGGTGCAAGTGTCCTTGGACCAGAGTGAGCTTCCTGCTGATGGGACACATGCATGAGACTGTGCTGAGCTGGTCCAGGGAAAGTAGTAGGAGTTGCCATGTTTAGGGATCTGGAACAGGCAAGTTCTAGGAAATGGACCTTGCAGTTATGGAGAGACAGATGAGATATTTTCCCCCTGACCAGAACTGTTTTCTATATCCCATATTATCTTGGATTGTAAAGTAAGGATATTGGAAGACAGGGGCAGACCATTTGTTGCAGTTCCTCTGGGATCAGGAAGGAAAAATGAGCAGGAAGTACAAAACAACCTAGAATTCATGGCTTTAGCATTCAAATAGTGCTTAAATAGTTAATACCACTGCCATTAGTTCTCATGAGCTAGAACTTCAGCTTGGGCTCGTGCAGAACAGCAACATTACCAGCAGTATTTTTGTTGGGATTCAATTTGGCACAGGATTGCAGGACATAGGATGGAGGGGCCATGGGACCTGGCTGGCAGGTACTAACGGCACAGGTGTACAGTGAACAGCACAGAGCTCATCCTCCAGGTTGTCTCATAGTTATTCTAGTGCTTTATCACTGTGGGATGTGTTTTTCCCCACTATGAGAAATAAATTTAAGTCACAGTACTCTTATTACTCAAGTGGGATGAGGCATACATGTTTAATATCAGTGCTGGCATTTTTGGAAAGCATTGTAGATTATGTTTCCTGCTGTGTCCAGAATTCTCATCCGTTCAATAAAACAGTTTCTACCCCTGTCCACTCCCCCAGGCAATCACAGTTGCCAATTTAGAAATTGAAACACTCTAGATCTTTTGAGCATCTTAGTCTTAGAAAAGATGTATCAGATTTAGTGCCAAGCTTCTGCTTGATCCAGTCACACATTTTGATCAAACTTTCAGAATCAAGTAAAGCATTAAGTACACTTCTTCCAGTATTCATTTTTTCGTGAATTATTCAGTAAGTCTAAAGCAGTAATTGGCTGCTCTGTGTTCTGAAAGATAGCCTCCCCCTCTGCTGAACCACAAGTATGAATATTGAAGGAGCCATCTAATTCAGACTCAGGCGGATATGATCGTTACACAGTTTTTTTTTCAGGTGGACCAATAGCTAGCATCTCCACTTATGGGCAAGAACATTTTAATCCACAGAAGGATTAAACCTCCAATTGAAGTTTACATGAATTTTTACCAGCAAATTTAACAAGATCAAGATTAGGTCTCAAACAAACCATTTGAAATCTAAGCAAATGCATTTTTACTACCCAGATTTTTATCACGTCTGTGTTATTGGTTGCAAATAAGTTCAAGTCAATGAAAGAGCAACTATCTGTCATTTAGCTCTCTAAGAAAGGTGCTTGTATAGAAGCTGCAATTTGCACTGCCTTACTTCAGTAAAAGCTATATGAGTAGCTCTCATCAGTGCGGAGCTATACTGTGCTCTAGAGCAGCCTAATCAATTGCCAATTTTAATTTCCAAATTGAAACTGCTTATTAGACATTCAAGAGCAAATATATATATGCATGCAAAAGCCTGATTTTTAAAGGAACTCGACTCAGAAATAACCCTGCTTATTAGAAAGAAAAATAACCCCCCAAAACTTGAAGTAAAAGGTATGTTCCCAGCCTGAAATTATTCTAAGTTTGGAGAGAAATTTAAATATTGCCTATAATTTTATGCAAAGTGGTTAAAGTATTACCATTATAGTCCCAAATGTTTGCCCTTGCTCTGCATGAGTGTAATGAGAGTCAGGTCTCAACTGATCAGAATAATTAAATCATATGGTGATAATACAGTAAATAAACATTACAAGGAAAATCATATAATTTCTTTCATTAACTCTGCATGGCATATTCTCTGGCAGAGTATAAGAATGTCAACAAAATGCATAGCACAACACCTTATCATGCAAATATTACACATGTAAATGAACTGAAACCTGATCATTTAATTAACAATTGTCTTGCTGTATAAAAGACTTTAAATATATTTGAGTATATTAGAATATACAGTAAATATTTCCTAAATTTTAAATCCACATTTCATTCAGCAGGCAGGGAACAACTCCGTGTGTCATATTATTATCCTGGAACTTCTGCTTTCTAGCAAAAATCCGTAAGATTGGTTGTACTGATAAGACTGAAGTGTTACAAATTTAGGGAGCCATTTGTGGATTGGATATTTATGGGTACTTTCCAATTTCCATCTTAATGTATGTGTGTTTTTCTGTACACACATATGCAGATATAGAACAGAAGATGGAGAAGAATGTTGTAAAGTAACTTGTAAGTGAGTAACTTGATAGGACACCTGCATACAAAGAGAATGTTACCTACCTTAAGTGCGCGGCAAAAGCTGTACCTATATGAATCTATAGGTGCATCTGTAGCTTTGCTGTAATGGAGGAGGCTGTGCTGAGTGTGTTTTTTACAATGAGGACAGCAATGTTCCAATAAGCCACCTTAAGGTAGATTTGGGCAAGCTCATTAAAGGAATTTGTGTGCTGTAGCACAGTTACTAAGGGTTTCAGGAAGTGCTTAGTTTTGGTTGAAGGATGGAAAATAGATTAACTGGTTTTATTAATGAATGAAAACAATTTTGGGCTGGTAATATATCAAAAAAACCCCATAATCCATTTCAGAGTTTCATAGTACAGTCATATTTTATAACTGAACACACACATATATATTATGAACTAATGCCTGACCAGTTCTGTATTTCTAAAATGGAGTTTTACAGTCACGTTGCACCTCAGCAAAAGAAATGCAGAGAGAAAAGTTTTTCTTTCTCTGACATGTGTCAGAGTCTCCACCTTAGTCACTCCTCTTTCCTAAAGAGCAGCATTGAGTTGCTTATGTGTTAGCACGTCTCCTAACATTATTTTAAAGCATTCAAGAAATATATCCTATGGAAGCTGCTGCTGGTAATGGGCTTAGTTCTAAATGAAAAGTTGAGTCAGTAATATTCTCCAACAGAAGTCACAGAACCAAGCTAGGTTTTGGTAGTGCTTTGATCACAGTGATCTATGCACATCCACACTGCTGTAACTCGGTACAGGTTAGTTTTTTTCCAGTAACCCAACTTTTGTCAGGTCTGAGATCACAGGTATTTGGATATCCTTGGTGCTCAGAAACTGGTTGTTTGCACATGAAGGAAACAATAACATATACTACTATTGCTACTACTACTACCGAAATAGACAAATGTAAATCATACATTTATGACAAAAGATTTCCAGCACTGAAAATTGTTCCAGAGATGAATGGAGTTACAAGTCTGAAAAGACTGGAAGTTTGAATCCATCCAGTCTGGTCTCAGCACCTTCCTTGGTATTTTTCTTGCTGACTTTCAGATGCAAGGTTCTCTTCAAATTATTTTTTTCTTAGCGCTGGGTGTTTTAATGATGACAAAGAGCAGTGAACCTAGTATCTCATAGAGCTCTTTTTGTACCCCTGAACCCACATTATTATCAGTATTTCATGCTGTGTTGTAAGATTTAGTTTAGATTATTTGTACAGTCCCTTGGGGGTTTTATGCAAAAAGCATAGTGGAGATAGAAGTTACTTTCAATAATGAAACTTTTATGAAGATCCTTTGATGCTGCAAAACATTATTTAATTCTTCCTATTTTATAAGTCAATTAAAAATAAGAAACTAAGTTCTGACTTATGTACTGACTACCAGAAGCACTTACAACTCAGATATTATGCTACTAACACAAAATTAACAAAGTGAACATGCTCAAATTTTTTTCAAAACAAGCTGTTTCTAAAGCAAAGTTAGCACTAGTAACTGATTTAAGTTCCCTTTTGTTTTTTTTTTTTTTTCATAAACATAAGTTTATTCCTAAACCCTAGTTTATTTCTAGACCCTAAACAATAGAATCTTTGGCCCAATGCAACATGATAAATAACTAGGATGCAAAATAAGTAACAGCATAACCCCCTTTTTTTTGGTGTGTGAATTTGTACATTTTATTGCATAGACCATGTCATATAACCAGAATAATACATGCCCTCACTTTTCTTCTTCAAGTTCTGTTAGCCATTGCTCTTTATGGTGAGTAATGATTTGTACTGGAACTAACTGAGTGCAGAGAGTGTAAAGTAACATCTCCACATTTAGGAGCATTTTATACCCAGTTTAGGCTGCACTTGTGCAAGAGCTATGCAAGAAGAGTGAGTGAAGCTCTTCAACTGTAAAAATGGATGATTCAGCAAACTATTGCTTTTATGAGTCACACTTACTTTGGTGAGCAGATTTTTGATCTTAATGACTGTCTAAACCATCATGAGAAAGCATTCTGAAGAAAAGTTGTAAGTGAAGTAACTGACCCATTGCACCCCTGCTACGTAGGCAAAAACTACATATTACTATCACCTATAGTCAGCTTGTCTGGATCTAGCTGGCAGTTTATAAACTGGACCTGTTCAAATCCAGGTTTGTCTGGCTACAATGAAAACTATGCTTTCAGGTTTGTTGTCCACATACATGAGTCCAGCACTGGCAAATAAATCTGTAGCACAGAATGATTTTATTTAGCATATCACTAATTTATCATTGGACAACCAACCAATTTCAGCCATTAGGCTGGTGACCTAACCTTTGCATAGAAATCCCAGGTGAAGGACTTGTTTTGCATCTCATGCATGAAAGCATGAAAGGACAGGAAAGCCAAAATAAAATGTTCAGAAATTGCTTTAAATGCCTTTTAAGGGTCAGATTTAACTCTTTAGTTGCAGAAAAACAACTAAATATGGTTGTTGTATTTATAAAATGCTCTCTGGAATGACCGCTATGTAAATTAAATTCCCACATCAATTGTTGTCTCCCTATGAGCAAAACTCATCAGCTGAAATCATGGAAATAACGGTCTTTTTTTTTTTTTTCTTTTTTTTTTTCTTCTTCTCAAATAGCAGTTTTCTATGCAGGTCATAAAAAGTTCAATCCCAAATGAGAAACTTTTCAAAGGTTGTGTCCAGTTACAAACCAGTAATTTAGGTCAGCATGAGTATGTGGCCAATTTGTAAGGCAAGATGATGCAAGGACTGGGTAACTCAGTTTACTGCAAAAGTGGTATTTTTTTCTTAAGTAAACCTAACTTTCCAAGGTAGATTACTTCTATATTAGTTGAATTATTTATCCTAGTAAAGAACACTACCCAATCTAAGATTCTTTAGTTTCTTAACTACCCTATTTACATAATTGGCAATGACCTGCATGTGCAAAGCAGTAACAGAATCATTGCTGTCCTGTACTGAGAAGTGTCTGCCAGAACTACATGTTGTCTTTTAAAAGTGGAGGTACTTTTTTGGTTAAATAATGCTTTCCTTAACAAATTCCACTCTTAATACTACCAACATGCATACCAAATGTGGAAACGTTTTAAATCCTCTGACTTTCCATTTATATGCCTGATCACAGACTAAAGGTGAACAAGGGTATCCATTTTACTGGAAGTCATCAGATAGATACTCTGTGCTATACATCATGTAGTAAGTGTGTCTGTCACTCATGAATGGGTAATTACTTGGATGGCAACAACTGAGGTCCAGTCCCTTTTGATATCCAGAAAAATGGTTTGGTTGATATCCAGAAAAATGTTTTGGTTTTGTACCTGTGATGAATGGCCCAAAAATCTTTTGCTTATATTCAGTGCAATCTTTAGGGTTCTGATCATGATTGCTATAATAAAACTCCAGGACTACAGAAACATTTCACCAGTTTATCTCATAATGCTTTACAAAGAAGTACAGTTTAACACCATTTTATAGCTGGAGAAATTGAGTGTGAGAAAGATAAAGTGACAAGACTGAGGCCATGAAAACAGCTAAGCAGAGATGGAAAACAATTGAAGCTGTCTACGTTGTAGTACTTTAGCCACATTCATGAAGGATTTATATAATTTTGGATGGAAGAGATTCAAACATTGGGCTCTGCTATGAGTTTTAGAATTTTGAGTTGTGATCTCAGCTGGGATCAGTCTCTAACTGATTTATGGTTATTTAATACTGGGATATTCTTGGAAGAATGAAAATATACATATTTTGCCTTATATATTGGCTCATACTGAAGCGGCTTGGAATCAGAAAGAAGAGAGGCTATCTTAAGAGGGATGTGAAGACATCTAAAAAAAGTCTTTGTGTTTGCTAAATGTGGGGGCTAAAATAACATCCAGTCCCATCAGAAGGTGACAGGTTGTGTTCTCCTCTAAGTGAACTGATTCTGAAAAAGGAAAAGAGTGGACAAAGGAAAAACTTTTCATTCAGAGAAGTTAAAGGACCACTGCTTAAACTCCACATTTCAGGCAGAGATGAATCTGACAGGAACACACCCGCTTTCTCCCAGAGAGCTGCTCATGCCAAATCTTTGGAAAAGGGAAAGCCAAACATTCTGTAGCCACTGTAGCTCAGAAAGAAAGAGAAAATTGTCTTCCTATAAAGCCTATCAGCACTTAAAACTGTTTTGTCTCACTGGAGTAGTGCAGAGCTTCTAAGCTGGCCTGTAGGTCAGCGTCTTCATATTACAGATGAGAAATTCAGAGACTACTCAAACTATAACATCAAGTAAAGAAACTTGATTTGTGGCCTTCATAAATCCAGTCTTCTGTTTAAACAAGAAAACGGCTTTTGGATTGATTAACCATGCCAAGAAGGGATTTGGAAATACCAGAGTAGAAACCTCTAGCATTGCTCTAGTTCAAAAAGATAATTGTTAAGTAAACAGAATTTTCAAAGCAAGAGCTTTGCTCTGCATAGCAAATAAGCACTTAATCAGGCATGTAAATGGAAGAGAGGCATCTCAGGTATTTTCTGAAGGTAATTTAGGGGCACTTAGGACTGCTGTTACGCGCTTGAGTTGGTACCCTGACTAGATTTATAGAAGTGGTGGAAAGAGATTTTGAGAAACTAGATAAAGGTTCTTCAGAGCTACACAGAAGACTGAAGGTCATCATGGAAATGCAAAAATTACTAGGAAGCACTTCAGATTTATTTTTTGTTTTTATTGTTTTCTAGTCTCACATTTGAGAAATATGGAAAGGATCATGCTAAAACTGAAAAAGGACAGGAAAAATCACAGAAGAAGCTGTGTAATACAGAATTGAATTATGCATGAATATGTTTGAAGTTCTATATTGAAAAAGAAAGGACAGCAATGAGGAACATGAGGAAGCACTGGGAAGAGGATGCAAATGTTCTGAGGGGAATTACTGTTGTTCATTTCTCTTCCTCAGCTGGTTGGTCTAGCTTCGGGTGAATTACTGAGAAGATGCATCACAAGTTATGTCTCTGTGGCTGCAAGGGTTGTGATTAAAGTGGACTTCACACATGTAATTTGCTCAGGTCTGTTGCCAGAGCAGGGTTGTTTGGGAGGGACCGGTTCCTAGCTGGGCAGGAAGCGTGGCAGCACAGGGACGGCAGTGCTGCTGGAAAGGAGCTCTGCAAGCTGAGTGCTCTCCTTCCTCCCCTCTGCCACCCACACTGCTTCCGAGGGTCTGCTCTTTTAGCCAGCTGACACAGGACCTCCTTGGCAACTGGGACTCCATGGGCTTTTGGGTACTGTTACCCGAGAAGGGAGCAACGTGGATGTCCTCCATGGAGAGGACTAAGTGCACTTGTTGTCTACTAGTTCTCTGGTCAAACACAGCATAAATTCATTTGTGCAACTGAGGTGCGACCTCTGGAAGCTGCTTCATCATGTTCTGTCCCCTGCCATGCGTTTCCTGTTTGACAGAGGTCACCACCAGTTTCCAGCAATACTTAACAGGATACAGTTAGATATTTTTTCCTCTATATACTTTGAACGTATTTAGAATAAACACATAATTGACTTCCCTCAGCTTTTTTTTTTTTTTTAAGTATTGTGTAGGAATATAATCTCATCTTCAAAACTGGACAAAATTTGTCTAACATGTTTTTCAAAGCATGTCAAACATTTTTTTCAAATTTTGACTTGGGCATCCATAAAAAGAAATTAATTGCAAAACTAACAGAATTTTCCTTTAACTGTTCACATTTTCAAATGGAAATAAATTGCTTTTAGAGACTCAACCCCAAATAAGTAAAGCTAAATTCAGTGGATAGATCGAATGACATATTACACAGTGCTTCAAACGGAATATCTTTTGTGAAAAAATGAATAATGAAAATAAAGAAAGAGATAGACACAAAAATTTAGAGCCAGGCTGAGACTTCAGCCCTTACAATAAAGGCATGTACCACCAAAGTAGGATAATTCTGCGGTTCTTAAAATTACACTCTATTATATTGTGCCAATCATTTGCTAAATCTGCCATCAAAACCACATACCTCAGTAAGAGAATTTTTTTTTTTTACAGGCAGCAAACCTGTTATTTTCCTGACTTAAAGCCATATGGTCTCTCTCAGACCTTCCTCTGCAGCACAAATTTGCTTGTAATATTGAGATTAATTCTCTGTTCAGTAAATGCTTGTGAATCACACCTTTACCCATCTGTCATCCTGTGTCAAAAACGTGGCACTCCTGTATCTACAAACATTTCATTCACCTTGGGTTTTTGAGTGATGCTCTCAGACTACATTTTCCACAGATTTTATTTTTATTGATTCTTCTGTTTCGTGTCTGTCTGTCTCGTGTTCAGTCTCTTGTGGTGAATGCACTGAAATGTGATTGTAATGGGTGAAGTCACCAGACTGCTGACCTGATTCAAGGTAGATTTTCTGAAAATAGGCCAATTGATCCCATTTTAATGGACAATAGATCAGAAACTGTCCTGCACAGAAGCTCTTTGCATTGCCGTTATGGGGTTGTGCTTGTGAATATGTAAATACTGCTTGAGATTTTTTAATTAACTTTATTCCAACAAAAACTGATTTTCTGTCCACATGATAATAATACCCTTAGGTTGTTTGTAAAATAGTTTATAAAGGACAGTTCTGTGTTGAATTTTGTTTGTTTTTAGAGTGTATTTTGACAGTGGTGGGTATGTTACCGTTTCCAATCTCACACTGAGAGAAATAAGTAAGATTGCTATTTAAGGAGAAGATGTTTCTTTTCTCTATGTGTAAAGCCAACTGTATAATAAGAGTAATATGACATTGGGAGGAGATTAAGGAACATGAATCAACAGTGTTTTATGTTCCTGCTGACTTCTACATTTTAATAGATACAGGTTGGAACTAATTTGGCGCCACGCTTAAAATATCCCCAGACCTTTTCTTGTTCCTGTTTTCAGAGGTCTTGCCAGTGTTATGATAGAAGTACAAATCACTGGCTTTACTTCCCATCCTTTTTTTTTTTTTTCTATGTAAAAGCTGCTGACATTTCAAATGACAAATCTAGTTTCCTCCAGTTCTGCAAAGAGGAAGCCTGACTTCAGTGAACATGTGAATCAGAAACTACTGCCAAATGGAAATGGTGTCTTTTGGGGTTAAAGCTTCAAAGAAGGGGTCCTGTATTATCTGCACTGAGCTTACTACATAAGTAGTAGCACAAAGCCAGACAATGACCTTCAAATTTGAATATGCAGAAGGTACCTTTACAAGCAGGTCTCCCAACTCCCAAAAGAAAAGAGGATTTGGCAGCCGAACTAAGGAAGTTCTGCTGTCACTCCCATGTCCATCAGACAAGGAAAAGCTCAGAGAGGTAAAAAAGGGCAATGTAAGTGGGTGGCAAGGTGGGGTGAATATTATTTTTACCTGTTCTTTCAAGTTCTGAGAGGAATCACTGGATAGATAAATTAAGTAGCAAGCCACAAGGATCATTTTGTAACTCTTTTTACTTTGTTAAACCTAAAGAGGCCGGGAATCAGGTGTGTTTGCGAATTCTTAGAGATAACATCCCCCTTTAGGTTCACAGATGAAGCCTCTTGGTATCTAAAGAGGGAAAAATTCTTTTGTTCTAGTGAAACAGCCTGCACTGTTTCTCCCTTATTTCTCTCTACAGGATTCTCTTCTGCAAGCTTTACTATGATTGGGATGCAAATTAAAAGACAGGGTGGGGAAACATAAATTATGACCTATGACAGAGCAGTTTAAAATAGAGTGAAATACAAATACAGGTGTAAATAATAAAAAAAGCAGTATAAATAAAAGTTGAGGTCACATCTACTCCACACAGTCATGTTGTTTTTATTGTGGGAGTGACAAGGGACTCCAACAGAAGCACAGATTCCAACTGTGCTCACTGCTGCTCAAAGACAGAATGTAACAGGTATCTGCTTCTAAGTACAGCCTAATTTTATCCAGCATCTTTACTGAAGAAGATGTTCTAAAAAAAAGTCATGTGTCTTTGAAAGAGGGAAGACACCACAGAATATTACATATTGTCAAAAAGAAATTGTGTCAGAAATGTGTTCACTCATTCCAGTGCAAAGAGAAAAAGTTTATATTTTTATCTTTATATCTTTTTCACATAGATCTCTTTAGAGATCACATTATTTGCAGTCCTCAGAAAAGTACTGTCTTTTTTAACCCCCTTTTGAGAAAAACATGTATAATTACAGAACAGTACTGAGCGGCATTAAAGCAAAAGTGTCTAGTGTGTTCTGAAAAACACTATATAATATTTAGGACATTGTATCACTATATTAATCACCTTTATTATCACAGAAGGAAGCATTCAATTAGAAACAGGCATCTGAAATTTGGAGTGACAACACAGTAGACCACAGAGACTGGTAACGTGAGAAAAAGCATAATGACACCCTTGTGCTGGGCTGGTATAATGCTGAGCACCAGGGCAACTGGGAGTCACAAAAATGTTACTTGCCAAATAGTTTTTTTGCTTTAGTGGATAGAGTTACAAGTAACTTTGAATGACAATCTTGGCATATAAATGGTTAGCAGATATTAATTCCAGAATTTAGGCAGCTGTCTGGTGCAACCCGATATATTTTGTAAGTAGTTTTCCATATAAAATGTCTCACAGAAAGCTTTACAGCGAATCATCCTTTGAATATGCACACACAAGAGGGTACCAGTTGCAATATAATCCATATTTGACATATAGAGACATAGTATAGGCAGAGACAAATGAATTAGGATCTACTGTAAAAGCAGACACTCATAAACAGCAGCTAATTAAGAGTTTATCAGCATGTCACTATGCATAACAAACCCTAGTATTTCACTAAAGCATAGTGGCGTGTGCAAGCTCAGCTGTCAGATCTTGTCAGATTGGAGGCTTATGCGAGGTAAGGCCGTGACACTGCACACAGCACTGTGCTGTATGTGGGAGTAGCAGGATACAGGATGACAGGATGGTTCTTCTGTAAATTCACATCACTGCTTACATTTTTCAGAATTAAACCCTTACAAAAATGCCTATTCTATACAACATTTTACCTTAAGTAAGGTAAGACATTGGGGACTTTGTCTTATAGAAATAGAAAGCAAAAACAAAGTGTAAGGTATTAATATGAAATAGCACCCTACATTATCAGAAGACAGATGCTTTCACAACACCAAAGAGGCAGCTGAACAAAGGAATGGTGTCTTTAGCTGCTGCTAGACATTCCACAGTGTGCATGTGCTGTGATTGTACGAATTATGTGAGCTCATCACTCTCAGTGGCAGAAATATGACAGAACTAAAGTACTTACTATGCCAATATGAAAAATATTCTTGTTTCCTTCAATTTTCCGTTAGTCCTACAGAAGTCGCCTTTTTCTCAGCACAAAGGTGCAAAGACTACACAGCAATGATATGAAACAGATACTTTCTATTTAAGCTTCAGCTTGTGATCCCTCCATTGTGATCACTAATTGTGCAGCTTAGGGCTCACTCTGAGTCTCACAGCTTTGCAATATCGCTGAGAGGTCAGCTGGGACAGAGTCAAAGTATCCTGAATGATCAGGCTTCAGTTTGGCAGCTGCAAGTCTCTGACTGTCTGATACCTATCATTACAAAAAGTCTTGCTTCCAAGTTTCCTTATCTGTTTTCTCAGGATCAGAAGAGGATTCATTTCTCATACTTGAAATCTTTCAAGTGCCTTCTGCCTGACTTCTGGATTGCCAGGGGCTTTAGACAGAAAGTGCTGCTGAAATCCAGAATCTCAGAGAATAAGAAAAGCCTTTGATCTGGAAAACTCTCCTAAAGAAGAGAAAGAGACTTCCTTTTTGTCAATACAGATAGTAGGCATGTTGAAAACATTTGCTTTTTTATAAGAGGAAATGTGATTCTGAGCTACATCAGAAACCCACTGACTGTAATTTTAATTGTTCCAACATTTATTAACATGGACCAACTTCTTGCAGTCTATCAATTGCAAGTAGTGACCATCAAATTAAGCTATTTGCAGTAAAATTCAAAGCACAAGGGGTAGTAGGCCTGTGAAACTTTTTACCAAAGGACATTGTGGATTTAGGCAATTTACAACATTTCAGAGAAGGTTGTCTAACTGGGAGAGAGATGTGTTGGTGGATTTCTGCACAAATGGTATCAGGATTAGGAAGTCTTCAAATCTGAAAGAATCAAGAGACTGGGAAAGTGTATGTTTGATCTGCTTTTACTGGGTTTTATGCATTTAGTTATGGATATTGCTGGAGATAGAATATGGTCCTAGACAAACACAAGGCTCTTTGTAAAGAAATTTCTGAATTCCAAACTGCTGGTTATCGGGATCTTCCAAATACCAGGGAATGTTGACAATATAGTCTTCCTGTTCTTATACTCTTCTGCAGGTCCCTGCTCTTGACCAGTGCTGGAGACAGGATGTGGGGCTACAGGGTCCTTCAGAGCTAGTATGCTAGGTCTGGAGCTCTTATGCTCAAGAATAGCAGTCTAATTCAGGCTAGTACTTTTCCAGTCACCCTTTTTATCAAGACTGTTCAGAGGCATATTCTGGCATATCCTGCTACTTTTCATCTGTCCAGTACTCTCTGTGGGTCATTCTAGAAAAAGGAAGTAAAAACAAAGTACTTAAGAGAATGACTGTGATCGTGACTTGGTTCCACAGCTACAAAGCTTTGAACCCTCCCACTATTCACAGTCTCACAGAATATAAGACCATTAGAATTGGTCTCAAAATTTTTGAGAACAGTTGTTTATATAAACAACTCTTTTATCTTCAAAAAATTTCTTTTTGGCCTAAATATTGCACCTATGATCACAAATTTCTGCTTTTTATGTGGCTTAAAAAAAAATAAACAAATAACAATAGAAAAATTGCAGTAGGCCTTTTTGCTTAATTTCCTGAAAATACAGAAGTGGCTTCTTGGTGGGACTTTCCAGACGTATGTACTTAAGTCAGTTTTCTCTGAAACCACAAAAATGTCTCAGAGTTTATGCCTGTTTGTAATTGTGCATTTTAGAACATTTCTGATTCTCTGTTAGTCAGAACTTGATGAAATATTGCAGGAATGTGTGCTTCATTTTTTTTTTCATTCTAAAGCTAACAAAGGATGATCAAAAAATACCCAAGTCAGGCATCTAAGCTCTTTTTCAAAAGTGACTTTTCCATTCAGAAGCCCAAGTTACAATGAAAATTAAAGTCATGTATTCATGAAATGTTTAATCAAGGAAAAAAATGTTTCAAGTAATTAACTAGGTCTATTTTCACACTTTATGAAATGTAAAGTGTCATCCAAGGTCACCAACTAAACTTGTTGGAAAGTTCTTTTCTCAGCCCATATTGGTGACACATGCAAAATATATGGGAAAAGGTCTACAGAAATTACCAGAATGGGAATTTAAAACACAATTTTAATAATGTCAGAACAGAGAGACTTGTTTTTTCACCATCTTCTACACATGAAATTTATTAACATCTATGCTTAAAAACACAGTAAGAGGGAGAAAATGTTTCTGAAGGTCTGTGGTGACTTTTAATGACTAAAAAGCAACAAGGTAGCAAATACCCAATTTTAGCATTCCCTATGTATCACTGCTTTCCTTTTAAACTGAGTCACGGTGGAATGTGACAGTTCCGTTATCCAATGAGGTCTATGCATTTTTCATGCTATCCACAAACATCACAAGTAAGTTGTGGCCACGTTTTTCTGATTTCATGTCAGACATTGGAAATCTAAAATGTGAGTGACAAACTTTGTCCTCAACACATAAAAACCTGTTCTGTATGCTCAAAACTGCAAGTATTCTGCAATGTAGCTGCTTCCATTAGTCATGTGTTATTTCATTGGAGAAATGTAAAGGTTTTGCAAGGAGGCACAATCATAAAATCATAGAATAGTTTGGGTTGGAAGAGACCTTAAAGAGCATCCAGTTCCAACCCCCCTACCATGACCAGGGACACCTTTCACTAGACCAGGTTGCTCAAAGGACCATCCAACCGGGCCTTGAACACTGCCAGGGGTGGGTCATGTAATTTTACCAAAGAGGTTGCTAAATTAAGTGGCAGGGATTTATTATACTAAATATATAGTGCTCACTAGCTTGCTCCTGTAGTTTGAGTACATTCTTTCTAGAAATTCTTTTCATACAGACCCATTGAAAGGAGTTCCTGGATGCCTTTAATGAAAAGATACTAGACTATGAAAAAAATCTGGATTTGAATAGGAAAATGGGAGAGTGTAGGTAAAACTTTAGAACCATATGGCTGTACAGTGGAAGAGCTTAACAAGTGGCATTCTAGGGAACATTAATATCTATTAATCTAAGTAAGTCTGCATCTGATTTGATACATAAATTATGGAACGACCCAATGCCTAGTTTTTAAAGAGGATCACACAGAATACAATTTCTCAGTAAAGGCAGAAAGAAAGGAACTATGAGCCAGGAAGGAGAGCCATTAATAGGGTTTTTTTGGTTGTTTCGTTTGTTTGTTTGGGTTGGTTTTTGTTGTTGTTGGTGGTGGTGGTTTTTTTTGGTTGTTGTTTGTTTGGGGGTTTTTTTGTTGTTTCTCAAAATAGCACAAGGGAAACAGCAGCTGAGAGAAAGAATTAAGTCTAAGAAGCTTTCAGGAATTGGCATGGAAATTGATCAGTTGTGAATGAATGTACTTTTCAATTCTTGGTACAATTTAATGGAGGAAGAAGTAAAAGCATAGTGATTTATAATTCTAATAATGTAGAAATGCTTACATTAATTTTGCTGTGTGCATCTTTGGGCACTACAGTATAAGAAGAATATAGAGCTATTAGAAAGTGTCCAAAGGAGGGCTGTGAAGCTGCTGAAGGGTCTAGAGAGGAAGACATATGTGGAGCATCTGAACAACTTGGCTTGTTCAGCCTGGAGAAAAAGGGACTATGGGGAGACTTCATGGCTGTCTACAACTTCCTCACGAGGGGAAGTGGAGCGGCAGACACTTATTTCTTCTCTCTGGTGACCAGTGACAGGACACAAGGGATGACATGAAGCTGTACTAGGAGAGATTCAGGTTGGATATAATGAAAAAGTTCTTCACACAGAAGGTGGTTGGGCACTGGAACAGGGAAGTGGTCACAGCACCAACCTGACAGAGTTCAAGAAATGTCTGTACAATGCTCTCAGGCACAGGGTGTGACTCTTGGGGTGTCCTGTGCAGGGCCAGGAGTTGGACTTAATGACTCTTGTGGGTCCCTTCCAATTCAGGATATTCTATGATTTTATGATCTTTGCTCTTGCTAGTTACCTCTAATTGCTGATAAAATTCCTAGCAAAACCTGAACAGAAGGTCAAGTCTCAGGCCAGAAAGCTTGAACCATTTTTATAGATTATGGTTTCAGTCATGTTTCTAAGCATTTCAGAATATATGGCTCTGATTTTTTGGCTATTTTACAAATATCTTGAGAGTATTTTGTGCAGAAACCATCTAATTCATCTGTTATATGAAAGACAAAAGAAAGCTTATTTTGAAATTCAGGATATCTTACAGCCCTATTAATGGAAAAAGGATCTGAAGTAATTAAGGAACAGATAATCTGCATTCAGAAAAATACAATGCAAGTTGGTCTTTCTAAAATGAATAAAGGAAAGATTTTCTTGAATTTGCAAAATAATCATTATTCAAGTCTGTAAATTTTTTATAGGTGTCTTGATAGAAAACTGTTTACAGGGTGTTGATATTAGATTTTGGTCTCTGCATGCTCACTTAGACCAGGAAGCGACTAGACTGAAAATGGATACATTTGAATAGCAAAGACAGAGGTGATTCTTAAATACAAGCTTTGAAAATATTAAAAGCAGGCTTGGCAAGTCTTTCTTCAGGGAGTGATAGAAGGAAAACTTCTGGAGCCAAACTAAGGCAGCTTCTAACAGACCACCTGTACAGATGAGTCTGAATTTGTAGCTATCCAGCCCCATAGATTGTGCAAGCCAAAGTGAAATACACCCTCAGTCTGTAAAGACAAAACTTCGTGTGCACTTGCATCCGTCTCTATCACCGTGCTGCTGAGCTTCTTAGTAGCAGCTGCAGAGGTGGCTTCAAGGAATATTACACTTCTTCTGCCTTATCTTTCTATTAGGTTTTTTATAGAGAAATCCAGAGAGGATTGTGATTCAGAGAACAGCTGCTTCTTTGATTCGCCTCTTCCTGTTCTCCTTCAAAGGCTGCTGTACGTAAGCAGAAGGGCATCGGCGGGGTCGCAGGCAGGGAGGGGTGGAAGCCATGCCCAGAAATAAGGACTGCTTTCCTCAAAACACGGGTGGAGACAGTTAAAGATACCTGCTTCTTTTTGAATTCAATTCCAAGAGGAATTTGGCTTGAGTTATTAGGTTAACCTGAAAAAAGGGTTTTGGACATTGAGCAATATCCTCATTTCAAAGTAAGGTAGCAAGAGGAAATAGCGTCATTTTTCTAATGACTTCTACATTTTAAAACGTCTGTGGAAATTACCAACACAGTTAGTAAGGAAACATACACTAGTTGTTCAGAATTAGAAATCATCTAAAAATCTTAACAAAAATCAGGATTGGAGTTTATATCTCACTCAAAATATGATTTCCCTGTGCTTCACCAACACCTGGAATTCAGTATGCATTTGACTACCAGTGGTAGGCAGAATAGTTTAAATTAGTTTTCTATGTACAGCCTGTAGGTTAGGAACAGTGGACAGTACTCTGCAATTTTAGTGATTGTTATCTGTTTACTATAATTACAGAGATATTTTAAACTTCCACATTTTGTTGTAGACATAATATTAGGTAGGGAATAGAAGCAGAACATTTTGAGTAATCTGTTATTGTGGACATATCCTGAAGACTAGCTGATGCTATATTGAGTCACTATGTGGTTAACTGTGACTAGACTAAGGATGTTATTTTATGTTTTGTGTTTGAAGCTGCAAATGTTGACTTTTGCAATCTGAAATTGCTCAATTAAAGAAATAATAATAGTTTTAATTTAAAGCTGTGCCTATGTGCACACAGATTTTTCCTTTTGCTTGCTAGTGACTAGTTTACACTGCTGTAGTTCAATTTGATTCAGCTAAGTTTCTCTTGAAGCAAACTAGCTGAACAATATAAAAATAAAAATTCACACCCAACTCCAATGTAAAATTTATAAGGGATATATCTGTAATATATTTTTCAAATGTTTGTATTCATAACCAGATCCCGTATCCTGATCTTGTTTCCACTAAATAGAATCAAAGACAGAACACTGTAAAGGAACAGAAGTTTAAGAAAAACATATACAAAAGTTATTCAGCAGTACATTTAATATGATAATTCTCTAAAAAAGAGCTGAACGACTTAAAAAAAACCCCCTTTTTCAATTGGTAGTATTCCTAGCTGCAAGGATCTGTTTTAGCATTTTAGGTTAAGCTGTGGCTGGCATAATCTCCTCGTAATTTTGTGGCTACTGTAAGTACCAGCAGCAAATGCAGCCTCTGTTCAGAGAAGATCAGGAATTCCTTTTGAACAGGGTCAGGAGCCCAGAGATGTGGAGGAATAAGGGAGGGAGCCATGTCATACTGTTTCCTCTGTGCAGGACAATGCAGCTAGCAAAATGCAGACATATACAGTTAGTAGATTACAGACATTACTTGCAAAAAGTGTAGGTGATGTGTGAAACAATTTTAATTGATTTTGAGCTAAGGGTGAATTTCTGTTTATATCAAAGATTCAATTTATTGCACTGAAGCCACAAAGGTACCCTGAAATTTTGTGGCTAAGGTTTACAGAGATGTGCGATTAAAAAGTGTTTATATAATTTTATTATATATGCAGACCCTAAATCTTTATAATGTCTTAATATGCAGAGCTTAAACCTTTATAATGTTTACTGTTAGGTTTCAACGGTAATATTTTTAATAATCTGCATTGTTGCTTTTAGGAAGATATACAACATGTGCCTTTCTTGGGACACAAAGATCACCCAAAAAATCCTCTGGCTTTCAAAAACAAAATTCAACATCACAAAATTTTGAGAAATATTAATTTGGCAGCCATCAGTCAGTGCTTCCAGATATTAATTTTCCCATTTCTAATTACGTTTCTGCAGGAAATTTCCCTTCCTGCTTCTTTGCTAATAGAATGGTTCCTAATCCACAACAGATGAAACCAGGAAGTAAATTCAAGCGTCAACTAAAGAAGTCTGCTGGTTTTTAACATGAGTTAGGGAGTGCTCCAAGGACCAGCCACCTTGAAAACAAGAGAGGAAATGTACTTGGAGATTTAAAATTTAAGTGACAACACAAGAATTGCAAATTGCACCTGTCTTTTTTCAAGAGTTCATCTGCTTTTTAAGTCACATAGGTATGCCTAAAAATTGTACCCTTTGTTAGTAGGAAATGATTCATACTTCTAGGAGATCCAAGCATGTTAGTTATGAGAAAATCCTAGGCATTTCAGGAGCACACCCTGTATTTTCCAGCTTATAATATGTACTACAATCAAGTGACCATTCTAGAGATAGTCTGAAATAGCATTCCTTACATACAGCACACAGCATTTCAAATCCTCAATACCAATTGTTTTAGTCTCCATACCCCTGCTCCTTTGTGCCTTTTCATGGTCCATCTCATTTATTGCAATTGGCCAGCAAGCCAATGTCTACCAGCTGCCAGCTGTTTAAAGAAAATAAAGTGAAGAAGAATCCATACTGAAGTGTTTCTCTGTCTTTCATGAAAACAGTTTGCATTCTACACAAAAAATTCTTCCGTGGTATAAGGGAATTGACGTCAGTACTGTTACACCCAGGATGATTTTGGCCCTGCATATCTATTATGCAATACTTTCAGATGCACAGTTCTGTGATGAACAAATGACTGCCAGATGTGAGAGTAGTATTTTCCCTTTTTTATTGAGATCCATGAACAAATTCTCGTGTGTGGACTGTGAACTTCCTCTCTGTGTGTATGTGTCTGTGCTCTAAGAATAACTCCGTAGAAAATATTTGAAATGGCAACATAAGAAAGAATAATAAAAGAAGCCCTACATTTATTGCTCTTAAAAAAATAAAGCTCTTATAATTATCTTTCATACATATGATATACACTCCTCCTTCCTTCCTGCCAGGCAGGATTGATAATGTCTACCAAAATACTGACCACCTCCAGCTTTGGGAGAGAAGCCCCTAGAAGGAAGAAAAGGTAAAATTGATAGTTTGTCCTTCTCTCAAAGTCATGATGGGAAGCTTTATAAAGACACCTGTAGTTAAAGATGATCAGTGTCACAGGATGTGTGGAAGAATCCAGTGGCATAGAGCCATCTGTTGGCTTTCCAAGTATAGCCACAATTTTTTTCAATTAACCATAGTAAAAACGATGAATTTTCCAAAACTGTATTTCTGCATTTAAGCATGTAAGTAAGGACCTAAAAGCTCTGTATGTTCATTGTTCCAATGGATTTAGTCTTGATTTCATGAGAGTAAGTAACTGCAATGATATGCTTTGGAGGGATACTACACCAAATACTGTTTTGCTTCCTTCATGTTTTTTCACACCCTTTATGACAAACATCTTGGATTCCTGGTTCTTCTTGAAAAGATCTTCCCACCTAAATAGCTTACTTTACAACTGCTTCTTTTGCCTACTGCCTAGGATCCTAATACTACTGATACCACATCTACGAGTTTACTGCAGAAAATAAACAGCTCAGGTGAGTAAAAAAGTTCCTTTCAGATCATGTTTTCCCAGCATTTTGTTCTTCTATAAATGTGGGTGATAAGTAGAAAACATTTCTTGCTTTATCCTTTCCTCTAGTTTAATTTGTTCTTTGTGCTTGTATTTGGTTTGTGTGGCAAGATTTTGGTAGCAGGGGTCTACTGGGGTGTCGTCTATGAGAAACTTCCAGAAGTTTTCCCCATGTCATGCCAGGTGGCTCCAGGATGGACCCACTGCTGGCCAAGGCTGAGCCCATCAGCAACAGTGTTAGCACCTTGGGCATTACAGAGTTAAGAACTCTGTTGCACAACACCAGCAGCTCTCAGGAGAAAGGAGTGAGAATATGTGAGAGGAACAACTTCACAGACACCAAGATCAGTGAAGAAGGAGGGGGAGGAGGTGCCAGAGCAGAGATTCTCCTGCAGCCCATGGAGAAGACCATGGTGTGGCAGCTTTGCCCCTGCAGCCCTTGGAGGCCACAGTGGAGCACATATCCACCTGCAGCACGTGGAGAACACCATAAAGGTGCAGGTGGATGCCTGAAGGGGACTGCGATCCTGTGGGAAGCCCATGCTGGAGAAGTTCTGCAGCATGGTTTGTGAAGAACTGCAGACTGGAGGAAGGATTCACATTAGAGGAGATTATGGAGAACTGTCTCCTGGAGGAAGGACCCCATGGTGAAGCAGGGGAAGAGTGTGAGGAGTCCCCGCTGTGGAGGAAGATGTGGCAGTGGCAATGTGTGATGAACTGACTGCAGCCTCCATTTCTCATCCCCCTGTCCTGCTAGTGTGGAGGAGGTAGAGAATTTGGAAGTGAAGTTAAGCCCTGGAAGAAGGGAGAGGAGAGGGAACATGGTTTCAAATTTGGTTTTATATATCACTACGCTCCTCTGATCTGCTTGTTAATAAATCCAACTAATTTCCCCAAGCTGAGTCTGCTTTGCCTATGACAGTAACTGGTGAGTGATCTGTCTCTGTCCTTATCTCAACCCATGAGACTTCCACTGTATTTGCTCTTCCCTATCCAGCTGAGGAGGTGAATGACAGAGTGGCTTTGCTGGGCACCCCACCACAATGCTAACCCCTCCCCCGAGTGCCAAATGCATTGGACTCTCAGTGTTTAGGGCTGGGACTGAAGTATCACTTATGGAATTGATTCCGTTCTGGAGAAACTGAATGCAACACATTTTTACATGACTTGGGTTCTTCTTGCAATGCACCCAGCACGTGAAGCTGAGTCAGTCTCCTGCACGGAATAATGGTACTCTAAATGATAACAGTTTAAGCTGACCATCAGTATTGCCTGATGTTAGATGGAGAGGTGGACTTGGTTTGAGCTGTATGCAAAAAGCAAATACCATGTATCTAAGAACTTCAAGATTGTGACCAAGAGATCCTTTGAACAGGAAAGGGGGGTGGGATTGGCAGAGATTCCACCTTTTTGATTTAACAGTTAGGTAAAGGAATGCTGAAAATAAGCCTATGTAGTTCTCAATATCTCTTAGTGGTAGGCCTCCTTCTTTGGGTTAATCTTAGGTTTCTGTCTTCCATCTCCAGAAAAGCTAGGAAAAATTGGAGAAGCTTATAGGAAATAATTAAAACCGGTGAAACTTTAAAGGACCACTTCAGATGGATGGCTCAGGCATAAAGACATTTAGGCCTGATACAGACAGTCACAGTTGCTGCTGTGAATATATTTTCAGACACAATGTATCTTACATAAAACACAGTTTCCTTGTGCATAACGATTCACTATTTTTTTCTCTGCCTGTTGGCTGAAGACAGAAATGCATTCTTTTTCTGAGAGACAGGAGGCAAGATTCTGTTTGAAGCCACACTCATCTCCTAGTCATGGCCGAACATATATGGGGATGGTGGGAGGAAAGACTGATGGAGGACAACAAAGTCTTTTCCCTGGCAATAAGAGACCTAGCTTGGGAGGTCCAAAGCAACAAAGTCAATGGGAAGGAAGGGTGCACACAACAGAACTGCAGAAGCAGAAACAGTCCCTAGTGGAGAATCACTTTTGGGTGGCTCAGACCATTTTGTTTGTCACCTTACAAACACAGAGGACTAAAACACATGGAAAAACAGAAAAGCTTAGACAAAAGGCCAAGATACCTAAGGTGGAAACAATCTTGAGATCTGTTTCTAGTCAGTGCTGCACATCTGTATGCATAACAAAAGCACTACCCAGCTCGTCACAAAGTTAACAGCATAGAGTGATCCAAACTGAGAGCAGCAGAGGAATTGTGGATGAAGGCAGAGCACTCAAGCTGGGGGAGCTGGGGAGTTGTGTAACACCTGCTTGCAATACTGTTGGCGCTAGCTACCACTGAGACTGTCACTTTCCAAGTTTTCTGAAAAAGTGTAATAGAAAAACCTTAAGACAAAAGGACCGGTATTTCTGCAGAATTCCCTCTCTCTTATTCACACCAACCAATTTGTGAGATGATGTATTCAGTATCCTATGGAACTCTAATGAACTCAATGAAGTTATTTAGGGTATAAATCAGAGTCAGTTTTGCTCTGTTTCCTTTAGATTTCATATGCTTATTACCCTCATAACTAGCTGGTCCCTCCTCCTTTTATTTCTGCAACTCATTTCCCACAGCTGTAGTATTTATTCAAAATCCTTGGCTCTTGTTTTGCCTCTCATTCTGCTGCCTGAATAATTCGATCCTCTGGAGTATACTACTTTAAAACTGTTGCACACACCAGATGAGAGATATTTTTGCACCTCTTTTCCAAGGCCAGATTAGAAATGAAATTTTTTCTGTTTAGATAGCTAAAGACTGATCTCAAATTATATATATATATATATATTTTTTTTTTTTTCCTTGAGCTTGTATCTCTCTTTCAGTACACACTTTGAAACACAGTCTCTGCCATAATTTTTAAGACTGCAAGCAGGGAGTTGAATGGGAGCCAGGGTATTATTTATTAAGACAGTCTGGGCAGTCAGTGAGGTAAAAGCAAGTAATTTGTTTTGTATATAATGCCCCTTGATGTTATTTCTGTTTGTCATGCTAATATTGTTCTAGATCTCTGCTGTGTCAAGTGCAGACAGGAAACAAGCCAAGAGTGGTGTGTCCTTGACAAAAAGTACATTTAGAAACAATAAAAAATAATTACTTTGAACATTCAAACACAGTAAGCTCATTAATTGTTAATTTCTGAGGTCCTTGTGGAGATAGCTGTTTTTAGAATGGCTAGTGTTGAAACAAAATTAACTAACTACAGTTTCTTGTCTCCTCTGTTTAAATTCTGGAAGGAAAATGTCCAAGATTCATGGAGTAGGCAAGCCTTCATTTCCAACAGAATCATAGAATCATTGAACAAGAAAATGGTTTGGGTTGAAAGAGCTCTTAAAGAGCATCTGATTCCAAGCCCCCTGCCATGGACAGGGATGCCACCCTCTATATCTGGTTGCTTAGAGCCCCATCTAACCTGCCACAAAACACCTCCAGGGATGAGGCACCCACAATCCCTCCAGGCAACCCGTTCAAGTGCTTCACCATCCTCTGAGTAAAGAATTTCTTCCTGACATCTAATCTAAATTTTCCCTCTTTCAGTTTAAAACGCTTGTCCTGTCTCTATCTGCCTGTATAAAACGTCTCTCTGCTTTTTATAATCCCTCTTTAGGTACTGCAAGGTGCTGTAAGGTCTCCTTGAAGTCTTTTCTCCAGGCTGAACAATCCCAGCTCCCTCAGCCTGTCTTCAGAGGAGAGGTGCTCCAGCCCTTGGTCATCTTCGTGGCCCTCATCTGAAGTCTCTCCAACAGGTCCACATCATTCTTATGCTGAGGACCCCAGAGCTGGATGCAGCACTCCAGCTAGGGCACTCTGCACTCTCACAAGGGCAGAGTAGAGGTGCAGAATTCCCTCCCTCACCCTGCTGGCCATGCTGCTTTTGGGGCAGCAAGCACACACTGTTGGCTCATGTCCAATTTTTCATCAAATAGTAATATAATAGCAATACAAATACTTAGCTTTAAACATAAGGATTGAAATTTCAGTCCTTTCATCTTTTTAACCACACTTCAATTCTGTAGGACAACGTCTGAAACGTTTCCTCTGAACTTCTTATTTTTATGTATTACAGAATCACAGAATCATTTAGGTTGGAAAAGACCAAGATCATCGAGTCTAATCTTTGACCAGTCACCAACTTGTCAACTAGACCACAGGACTAAGTGCCATGTCCAGTTGTTTCTTGAACACTTCCAGGGATGGTGGCTCCACCACCTCTCTGGGGAGTCTGTTCCAATGCTTGACAACCCTTTCCATGATGGATTTCTTCCAGCCTGATATCCATCCTGAACCTTCCCTGGCACAGCTTGAGACCATGTTGTCTTGTCCTGTCACTTGCTGCCTGGCAGAAGAGGCTGAGTCCCACTTCACTACAACCACCTTTCAGGGAGTTGTAGAGAGCAGTAAGGTCTCCCCTGAGCCTCCTTTTCTCCAGGCTAAACAATCTCAGCTCCCCCAGTTGCCCCTCATAGGACTTACTCTCTAGACCCTTCACTGCCTTCATTACCCTTCTCTGGACACGCTTCAGCTCCTCAATGTCTTTCTTGAAGCGAGAGACCCAGAACTGGACACAGTACTGCTTCGAGTTCCAGATGAAAGTTCAGACTGGTGTTTTCTTTCTAACTGGTGTTAATAGTTTGTCTTGACATATGTTTGCCTGGTTTCTGAAAATATTTTTCAGTTAAAGAGTGACCTATAGTGCTAAGTTCAGAACTAGGACTTGGAATTTAGTTTGCGAAAACAAGAGCTGGAAATCACGTGTGTCAGTTTTTGTCCATACATTCTTTTATTTATCAATAAAATGTGTATATAGATATTGAAATATTTTACACACACACAAACATATCTGTGTATGTATACAAACATGCATATACATATAAGAGGCATGACAATGTACACTTCGTTACTAACTGTAACCATTATTTGGCATTGTAGAGATCTGGCTTAGTCCAGAACAAAAAAGTCTGTAACGGTTTTCTTCTCTGCTACCAGGAAGATTCTCACATTCTCTTGTAAGATGCTAAAATTTTCTATCAGTTTGACCCCTTCTGTGGTGCCTGGTGAAATCTGACAGCAATCAATTGTTGTTAGTTATTGGCCAACACAGTTTTTAAACTGTAGCGGTGATGTAAGATGCCTCAGGGCATACTTTGATCTCATGTGCTTTAGCAAAAATGGAACACGAGGCAGTACAAACAATAAAGATATCCCCTTTAACTTACTAAAGAGCATATTTTAAATTTGGAATGAAGTTTCACACTAAATGTTTCTCATTACCATTGTCAATACAAAGCTAATGTTGAAGACAATGGTTAGAACATTAATCATGTAGTGGAGGAAATGTCCTAGCTAAACTGACTAAGCAGAGGCATTCTGGAGAATGTTTGCTCTAGGAGTTAGTCACCCTTCCACAGTCACAGAGCTGGCTTCCACTAACACAGAGGTAGTTGGCTGTGGGGTTGACTATTTTTAGTATGAACACATAGAGATGACTAACACTGCATCATGCCTTGGAGTGAACACGTAGCATTTGTCAGAAATACATGTTCAACAGAATTCAAGAAATACCATGAGTGACTGTATCTGTGTCTAATGAATTTCTCATAGAAAGGAAGTGATTGAGCACACAAGGCAACTTCTCCATACAAAGAAATAATGAGTTTGGTGACCACAGAGGAAGAAATGCGTGTCTCTTAAAATGATCATCAAGGAAAAGTAATGGAATAAGCCAGAAAGATCATCATACTCCAAATTGTCCTGCTATCTATCGTGATGCTTGTGAAGTCCAGTGGAAATGGGTGTATATATGACATCAACCAAATCTCAGTGGGGCAGAGAGGATATGAGAATTGTGCACTTTGTGTTAAGTATTTGAAAGATGTAAAACACGTAAGGCTGTAAGATGAGGTGCTGAAGGAGATATGAAATATAGCTCTTTGTGCTATTATACTTTTTATCACATAGAAGAAATGTGATTGTGACAACAATCAGTGGATGCATAGAACTGAAAAGAGGAAAACAAGTATAAATAGCAAGGAAGCCCCATAATTATTCCTTCTCCATATATATACACAATACATCTTTTCAACAGTCAAAAGGAGAGTTGAAGTTCAACTTTTCTGGTGCACAAAGATGTATAGCAAGTACTCATTCCACTTGCATAAATATCAGAATTTAGCATGATAGAACATTCAGCCAACTTGTATGACAACTTGAAGAAAAAAAAAGGGAGGAATAAAAGGAGTGAGCTAGTTCAGAGCAAGCAGACAGTAGTCTGTCATGCAAATGGAAGTATTCTTTCTTGTTTCACATGCAAATCATCTGCAGATTTATTTGTATTGTTGAACTGTGTTCACTTATTTCTAACTTTTATTATTTTAGGAGGAATGATATTTTTCACCAAGTACTATCTACATAAATTAGCTCATCTTCCACACCCTGGCATACTACACTGTGGGTAGTGTGGTACATGAGAATCCATGGTGTCATTTTGACATGACAACCTTTGCATCTTCTGGTGTGGCAGGCTTGCTTGAAACTGATTTGGTTGCACTACCATTGAAATAACAAAATATAAGTATCAGACAAGAAAGACTCACAGATACACAGGATCCATATGTAGCTTCCATACAGTGAGGGCTCTGGTTAGGAACTGAAGCTGGCTAAATAAAGTTTTTTGAAAGGACTGGACAGAAGTTCTGTCTCAGGTTGTATTCCATGCAATTCAGTGACTTTTGTATGCTGGTAAAAGTAGATACTAGAGAGAATGCAGCCTGTCAAATCCACAGTGCAATCATGTCAATTTTGATGTTTTCCATTTACTGTGAAGGGTCCTGAAAAGGTCCTATATATTAATCTTTTCTTTTTTTTTCCCCAGAAACAGCACCAGCTGTCCTCTCTGTATGTGAGAGTATAGTTGTTTCTATTAAATCAAGGATGTTTCTGCTTGAAATTACATAAATAGGACATCTTCAAAAACAAAAAAGAAAATATGAGATACTGATTGTCACAGATGTGCATGGATAATGGAGGTCTTCTCATTAGAATCATAGAATTGTTAAGATTGGACAAGACCCCTAAGATCATGAAGTCCCACTTAACCAACTTAACCACTGCCGTATTCACCATTAAACCATATCCCCAAGTGCCACATCTGCATGCCTTTTGAGCACTTCCAGGGATGGTGGTTTCACCACTGCTTTGGGCAGCCTGTTACAATGTATAACCACCCTTTCAGTACAGAATTTTTTCCTACTATCTGATCTAAACCTCCCCTGGTAAAAGTTGAAGCCATTTCCTCTTGTCCTGTTGCTTTTTACCTGGGAGAACAGACTGACCCCTGCCCTGTTGCAACCTCTAGAATCATAAACTAAAGTTGGAAAAGACCTCTAAGATCATCAAGTCCAACTGGTAACCCAGCATTGGCTTGTTCACCACTAAACCATATCCCAAAGTGCCACATTATGGGGCTTGAGAGCCACATAGGAAGCACAGTATATATTGTAGGGTTGAACCTCCTCTGTGTGTTACAGACCATGTGTGGAAGAGTCAATGAAATTTCACTGTAGGTTTTCCAGCTGTCTGACATAGGTCCACTGGAAAAATAAGGGGACAAGATACATTTTACAATTGTTTCACCCTTGCAGCTGGCCATGTCTCAGCTACTGCACATAAAGTGGGGCTTAGGAGACCAGACATGCCATCTTCCCACACAGGAGAAAGATGACCAAACATAACAGAAACTGGAAATATAGCTCAGGCAATGAGTCACTCGTTTGTGACATTCTCTGCTATGGTATGGGAAGAAACTTCAGCATATTCTTCTCCTGTAATGTTCAGCTGTGGAGCTAATTTCAAATGAAGCCACACATATATCTGACACACCCAAACCCATACTTCATTATGAGGGATGTCCTATGTTTTAGACCCAAATTTACATCAGTCATGTAAGGACACAGTGTCCTCATTTCAGTTATAGTAAATTACTGCATGAGAAACACTGAATCATAAAGCTCAGATTTAAAGCCTTTATATTTAATTTTTATCTCCTTGCCCTCTTTGTTTGTATATTCATTTTAGAATTTTGACTATGTTATCATGCTTTATTAAAAAACCTCACTAAACCTTATAGACTATTGGGAATAACTCTTCCCTTTATAGAATTTAAACCAGTAAATAAATTATCTTGTAAGCAACCTTCTGTAAAGACCTCATCTCAGAAAACACATTTTTTTATCCTTTATAATCAGTATGAAGTGATAGCATATGACCTCACTTTTCAATTATTAAAGAAAGTTTTACAAACACCAGGAAAACAAAAAAAATTTTAAGAATCCTTCTAGGGCACAGTATTCTGCTTTTGAAAAAAAAAATCTATTGACTATTTGTTGCTTACTTATTTTCTTCTTTTTTTGTTTGTTTTTGTTCTGTTTTCTGAAGAAATATTTTTGAAAGCCACTTTTCTAAATGGCATTTGTTCCAGAGCATTTTCTTTATTTGTTGCAGTAATGTTTATATCCTCTTTTGGGAGGGCTCAGATACTTCAATACCAAAACTTACATATCTATCACTTCAGTACAGCCATCTCTGAGGCGCAATGCAGAAACTACCGCAGGAACAAAAATATTCACTAATGGATTAAATAGCAACTCCTTTTTTATTGCTTCTTCCTTAATAACATATTAGTTATTTAGATGATTGTATACTGAGAAACACTTGCAGCATTATTTTTTAGTAAACCAAAATCTGTAAAAGTAGCTGGTCTCATCTCACTATAAATGCTATTTGTCAAATTAGTCATCTTTCCATAAATCTCTGAATGTCCAACTTATAAAGTGATCACTGTACACTTGAATAGCTGTGATTTTCTAAGAAACAGAGGAACTGGTGAATGTAGGGGAGAAGAAACTATTTTCCCAAGCCGTACACATTCTTAATATGCATATATAATTTTGGGTCCTGCTGCTTGCTTCTTTTTGTTTTAAACAAGTCTTTGTTCCTGTTTCTGACACTGAAACTATGTCAGATGCAAGGAGGAGGACCAAGCTGAGGAATTCAGATACCATCATCTCTTGGGGACACTTAGTGACTCAGAGAAATACAGTAAAAATGGTACTACACTTCCTGCTAGCTCTCCTTTAACCCCATTAGAAAAAAAATTGAAGTGTTTAAAACCGGGCCAAAGAGACAAACAAGGAAAGCAGAAAGGAGCTTGATTATCTTGTTCTTACTGTCTTTAACAGTAAATATATTGAATGAATTTTATTGAAATGCAATTTATTGATGTATTGAATCAATTTGCTGTCAACCTTTCAGTGAATAATACAAAGCTGCGCAGAATTCAGGTATATTGTAAAATCAAAGAAAAAGCATCAGCTGAAATACAACCACATTTTTGCCTTAAACACATACGGTTGACACTACTAAACATAATGCATCACTGAATCATACAGAATGGCAAAACACATTTATTTTTCTCTATATTTTATATTTGTTTATATTAGCTTTTGACAGCATTTTTGCTGCTTCTCATATAAAGTCTGTCCCCCCTGTTGCTTTGTGGATCTTTCAGACAGCACAAAAGATCTTAAAGACATGGTTCTGAGTCACACTCCAGCTTGAAATATCTTAATTTTCTTTTTAAAGATTTGAGATTTCAATAACTCTGATACTTTATGTAAAAAATAGTAACTTTATATGCGCATACACTACTAGAATTATACATTGTGCCTGGCTTTTCCTTATTCTCATTCTACTAAATCAATTTATATATTCAGAGCCTAATATAAACACGTGTTTATTCACCTGGAATGCTCACCTGTGAGATCAGTCAATATTGCTGTTTCTTTCTCCCACCGTAGGAAAATAAGGGTCAAGAAATATTTTATTCAAGCCTACAACAGATTTAATTAAATTCTCAGACTTAGGAAAATTCTCTGGATTTTAGGCCTACAAGTGTATTAAAATACTGAACTTCTTACAGAGCCCATTAATTTTTTTCCTCATTTAAATGCCCTGGACATTTTAGACCTTCTTCCATTCCCCCCTCCCAACAATGACCTGACCAGGATGTAGCCTACTACAGGGACTGGATTTATTTTAAATGCCAATTCCCATCAGGAATCCTTTTAACTACAGAGAAGCAACCAAATACCAATTAAACTGACCTACCTGTTACCTGGAAAAAAAGTAGAATTTGAAGTTCAGTTCTTGTAGTAATTACCTGGATCTAACAGGCAGGACTTGGACGAAATCTTGCCTGGGGCAGGCTTTTCTGACACTAATTAGCCCAAACAAAAAGAAAACAACCAACATAAATCCCCCCCAGGTGTGATCAGGTAACAGAAGCTGAAACTAGAGGGGAAAGAAAAGAGTTCTCAGGATTTTTCTGTCCCAAGCAGACTAATTTTACCATGTCCCCCTGCATAGAGCAACAGTGCTCTGTGCCACAGATTGGTGGTGACGCTCTTATCAACCTTGAAATTTTAATCTAATTCTTTTTCCTGTATAGAAATTCACTCACTTCACAGAAGTAAGGATCTGTTTACAGGAATCTAACAAAGAGAGAAAAAATCCCCTTCAAAATATTAATATCAGATGGAAAAACAGGAAGAAGCTTCGTACAGTTTTAAGTTTATGAGTATGCAACACTGAGGAGAAAGGAGCGTGGATCTCTAACTGATGCCTGAAGGTGTTGCAATGATTCAGGTAAGATTGATAAAAAATAGCTGTCAATGACTTTTTTTTTTGGCTAGTGAAATTTTGATTTTTCTATTACTGTACTTCTCTGCTTGTAAGTTCTGAAGACATGTGAGGCAAATAACATCAGGATCTTGCACAGATGAAGATGGTATTTCTTCTGATGATGTACACAGAAGGTGTCTAAAACTCAATGAAACCATAATGCCTGTGACTGATACCTGATTTATTTGTGAACCTGAGTTGAAAGGGACTGGTATTCCTGTATCCATGCATTTGTTACAGTTTTCTACTTGTAATTTCACTTTATTATAAAATTCAGAGTACTCCATAGGCAGTCACATTGATTTCTTACTTGGACCAAAGTAGATGAATGCTGGTAATCCCCTAAAATTAAGGATGGTATAACTGCTTTAAAAGATAAAAATCCTTTGGGTGCTCCATTTTCTGGACTCCATGAGGGTACAAGAAGAATTAAGACAATTTTGCAGCACTGCATCATAATTCACAGGCCACTGCAGTACAAAATTTCAGTTAACTGACTAGGTATTCTCCAATTTATGGCAGGAATTGTAATACACTTTAGGCATTAAAGTTTGCAGCATTGTCATCCTTTCATACTCCTGCACATATGGCAGAGGCAGAACTAGAGAGTCTTACTGAAAAAGAGTAAGGTGTTTAGGTAGAAGTGTATTCTAGAATGTTAAATAGAATAAAAAATAATGGGTGAGATTTTGAACACAACTCTCTACAGATGAAACTAAATGCAGGACCATTCTGTGCTGCTAAGGAAGACACGCTGATTCTGCAGTCAGAAGAGCCTGACTTCAAACAGCCACCATAGCTGCATAAACCACTTGAAAAAAAATTATTAAGTTTTTCCATTTACAACTGAGGATGACAATTCTGTTCTTATTTCACAAGTATAAGGAGACAACAATTTAGTTAAGTTTTTATAAAATACTTTCTTCATCTAACTACCATGTCTGATGGGAAGCAGATGCTGCACAGCTCTTAATGAAACAAAATACTTAAACAATTACCATGTTATATTGATGAAGGCCTAATATACAAAGCTGCCAGATGCTTTGTATGTCTAAATAATATAGAAATTTTTCTGGGAATTATACGAACAGGTAATTATTGTAAACTGGTTTTATTATGTTGCCACAACAGTCACAAAATGACTTTTTTATGTCTGTGTTTACTTATAGATTCAGCTAATTCAGTGCTGTAAAATAACTTGTTTGAGTTTTACATAGTGAGAGTAGAGTAACCTTTTTTTTTTCTGTCGCGTGGTTCTGTGGTAATTCAGTATCACCACATCTCACCCACCCTGCTTCGTCAGTGGATGATTACAGAATTGCCACAAAGAGGAGAGAGAGGTAGATTAAAAAACCCTCAGGCTGAGAATGACATTAGTTCTCCATCTCCCATGTCCTAAATAATGTCACTAACCATTATCCCAAACACAACCGACAGCAAATCAACCTCTGTTTTCTGTGTAAGAACAAGCATGGGATAATCTCTTTTATAGAAGGCTCATGTTTCTATGGGTGCTAATGGGTAGAGACTGAATTTTAACATACAGTCTTACTGCATATCCTAGAGAGAGACCAGGTTTCTGGAAGTTTGAGGAGAAAGCTACTTAAGGAATTTGAGAGACCTGAAGATCACTAGCCAGGTGAATCTAAGTCCATGGCTAGCATTTGGTGCTGCATTTAATTTTAGCAAGACACAGACAGGAAAAATATACTCCCTTTCTTTTTTTATTTTTTTGTTAGATGATACAGTATTACCCCTGTAGTGTCAACTTTTACAAATGCCACAGTCATATAAGCATATTGCATTGCTTTAAGTTACCTGTAGATTTACATTTCTTTTCCCAGGTGTCTTTTAAAACTGCTCCTTAACAGAATGTGGGATAAAAATGTTGTAGGCATTATTTCCTTGACTGGTCATTAGACTCTACAAAGTAAACTGTCCTTCATGGGATAAAAGCAAATCATAGTCAGAAAAGTAACAGAGCCCCATTAGGTGAAAATATTGCCCATTTTTGTTCACTAAGTTACCATGGGGCACATGATTATGATTATTTTAAAGCCACACTTCATTTAGATAAGTAATCAACTCAACGGAATTGGCTTTATAGAACTGCTGAACTAAATCTAGTCACACATGTAAGCTTTATGAAATGAGAAAACCTTTGCTACACTGATGCACCAGCATAAAAAATAATAATGAACTTTACATACCATGGATATGCAAAATAAAATTGCAAGTGCCAGAAATATTTAAAATAAAAAAGAAATCGTGCAGGTAGTGAGTGTATTCTGAAAAAATCTGCCTAATTCTGTCAATTTAAGGCAGTGTAAATTACTTCAACTTGTAACACCAACTTGTTAAATTAGTTGTCCAGTTAAAAGAGTGTCAGAAATTTGATCCTTAATTAAGTGTTGATATTAATAATTCTGACAGTGTTAGGGTATCTGTCACAAATATTTTAGTTTTGAAGTATGTTACATGACACTACAACTGTTAAATACTTTTTCTGCACAGAGGTTATGGTAAACTGTTAACGGTGTATGGTGTTGCCAAAAGCAGCAACTGAAATGTAAAAGACTTCAATTCCTTGTAAAGTCTGCACTTCACAGTCTAAATCAATTTGTAAGCTGTAGACAAACAGCTAAAGGAAATGCTGATTTGATATTTTAATAGCAATGAATAAATACAGGTACTTTCACTGGACAAGTGCAGTCCTTGTTGTTATCAAAATGAATGCTAATGATATTCTTGAGCAAGTACAAGGTCTGTAATCACACCAGCATTTTCCCCTTCAGTAAGTGTATCTTTAACTAGATTTCAGATGCTCCTGTAATTCATCCTGTATAATCCAGTAATTGCCAACAACAAAGAACAGAAGACAAAAGCAATCGACATGGCAACTTCAGAGTTAAGGGCAAACAACATGTGGTACTAAGAATGCAGAACTGAAAACCGGGGCTCCAGCTGAGTTCTCCTTTAGTGGTTTCTGCTTGTTGTGTTGCCTCCTTGCTTGCCACAGTCTGACATGAGCCTTCCCAGCCATGGTTTCTATCAGCACATACTGGCTGAGTACCAACCAAGAGACACAATCAGGGAAGGTGCACTCCCATCGATGCTGCGGAAGCATAACATGTCTGAGCTGAAATTGTCACTAGATGAGTGCAGCTGTGCTCTGTGTTTCATCAAATGGGGATAAGAATCAGAATGACCATCTGCAACATCTTTTCTTTTGTCTCCTCAATCTTTTATTTTAGTGGTGTGGGGATTGGCTTCTGCTGGAAACAACTGCAGCTTCTATGGGAATGATTAGGCCAACAATTTGTGGAACCATAGTTTCTGCCCTGAAACTGGGGACTCAGCAGGCTTGTACTGAGAAGCTTTAGGTAACATGAAATTGATTTCATTAAACTCAGACTTCTGTCTTCTCATATATTAGCAAAAGATGTTTTAGACTGAAATTTGTAGTTTTGAAAAGCAAAAATGTCTTCCATTATTATAAATACTGACAGAAATGTGTGTAGAAATCACTGCAGATGCCGAAAAACATGAAATCAGCAACTTAACAGATTTGGAATTATGTTGTTGGTTGTGGTTGTTTTGGCTGCTTTTCTTACAGAGAAAAGAGACAGAAAACAGGTATAGAAGAAAGAGAAAATAACTGATAAAAATATTATCCAGATTTTATTTGATGCCACATGGTTATGAAATCAAACAGTGTAGTAGTCTAAAAAAGCCAGAGTAGAAAAGAAAACAAGGATAGTGTCGAATGGGTTGTAAAAGAGCTCCACCAGTCACAAACTGATAGGTAGCTTTCTTTACCAATTATCCAAACTTTTTAAGGGGTGCTCATAGCACACTGTAGCTAAAGGTAATCTGAGCTCAAAGTTTTGAGTATCTTGCTCCTTTAAAAGGAAAATTCAAAGGATTTTGTATCTCTGTGGGGGGGGGAGGTTCAAGTTGACTTCAGTAAGAGATGTTTTGGTCTGACATAATTACAGCAATATGTTACAAGATGAATATAGGATATTATTGCATTGATCTTATTTTTAATGTGTGCGAGTATCCTTCTTTTATGTGATTACCAGTTTATCACAGAATGGATAAAGGAAACCTTATGCTTTTCCATTTTTACTTCCAGGGTTCCATGAAGAAAACAGAAGTGTCTGTTCTAAGTCATGTAAACTACCCAAAAGCATCCTGCCAAACATGAAAAAAATAAAGCTGCTGTTCTTGGTGTTTTCAGTCACAATATTAGCCATGGGAATTCAGCTTGTCAGAAATTCAGGTTTTGCTGTTATTATAGAATGAAAAGATGGCATTTTGCTGCTGTGGAATGGTAATAATATGCACAATGGAATCTCAAGTCCTACTTCTTGGGTAAGTTCTGCCACAGGAGAACTTGAAGATTACCTGACAAGAATAAATAATGGTAAACATGAAGTACTTTTCAGTGAAGCTGGCAATGCTGTGAAAGAGATCTTTCTTGATACACGAAAGTAGGGGCACATGTGAAAGAATTTAAATCCTGTACCCAGAAGTTCACTCAGAGCAGTTTTCAGTACTAGTACTGTAGTGCTAGTACTACTTACTTAGATCATCTTCACAAAGTTCTTAATAGTTTTTCTGGGAATGACTGCAGGAAGGGAAGGGAAAGGGAAAGGGAAAGGGAAAGGGAAAGGGCTATATGTGAGATGCACTAAGTCCCAAATATTTAAAGCTAGGGATGTTACTGGGTTTCTCACACAGAAACTGTTTTGAATGAAAAAAACAAAATCAACTCAATGACAGTTCATGTGGTACTGCTTGTGATCGATGGACATTCAGTATTTTGTTTTACTTTTAAACACCTCATCCAAGATAGCTAAAGAACAGCCTTGTGGATGCTGTTTCTCTGATCAGAAGATGGACTAGACCCTAAAACAAGCCAGGTTTTTACTGATGTACTTGTTCTCCCTATCAAAGCCATGTTAGCAAGCAACTTCAAAAACAAGTGAGTAACAGTACTTCAACTTTAAAAGGTTCTTTTCTTATGAATCTGGATAACTTAATTCTATTACAAAGTGGCCATTTATGATTTGTATAAGCAAAAAAATCACAGGAGGATGTGGCTTATTGAGAGATAACCATATGCCCCATGGCTTTGCTGTTATACCCATAAATACTCACTTAAGATGATCCTCTCATTGAAGTTGGTGACAAAACACACACTGTTCAGTGGGAGCAGACTCATGCCTTAATGCAAGAAACACATAAAACGCTGTCTTCTTCAGGTTCTGGAAACCTCATGGAAACCTATGGGATTCTTGAGCAAACATGGACCAAAGTATGCAGACTGAAGTGATTTAGTTTGTACTAGTAGGATGGGAAGCTCTTTCTAATCGTGCTTGATCTGAATGAAAATCAGAGCGTCATCTGTTTGAGACTAATAATATTGCTATACATCCTTTCATCTCAGAGTGAAACAAGAGCTGACATTCCTATTTATTGTGTTATTTTGAACAATTTCAGTGCAGAAATAAGGAAATACTTGGTTTCAAGGTTTTCCCAATGAAATATTTTCATATGGCCAAACCGAAGTCTTTTGCTTAATACACAGGTCATGTGTCTTTGATGAAGTACCGTCCATCTAATTGGAAAAGAGAGTTTGACCAAGAAACACTAGTCTGCAAGAGGAAATAGGAGTATGAGACGTATAGCAAAGCAGCTGCAGAGGAATATTGATTTCAGTATGTGCTGACTTCAAATGAAACATTTCAGATTAGTTCAGCAAACCAGAATATTTGGTTTCATATTCAGTCAACCGGAAAGAATCTTTTTCTTGATTTTCCTAAAGGGAAAGGGAAGGAATTCTACACAAAGACTTTTCTCCTGTGGGGAAAAAAAAAAAAGATATTACACCATGTTTTCTATAAGGAAAAAAAGTAGCCCAAAACATTTTGATATAAAGTCTTCAGCTAGCTCTGAGGTTTATGAAACCCCATGATAGTTCTGCAGGCCACACCTACTGGTAATAAAAGACAAAAGAAGTTGCTTCTTGACTGCTCTTTAAAAGTTTTCACCCGGCTAACAAAGACGCAAGGTTGATTTTATTTCACGGCTTCTTGCTTTAGTGTGGGCAAGATGACATCTGCCAGGAACTTCCTCTTAATGGCCAAGAATTTTGATGAAATAAAAAAAATAGAAAAACCGAAATTAATTAGCACATTTTTTTTTTTAGAAGTGTTAGATGAAGAGCCACTGACTTGGAGACCTTTCTATGGTACAAGGTCCTAAAGTAAATACTATAGTAGCATAATATTGGCTGCATTATTTGGTTTCCTAAATGCTATCTATATCTTAGTTCTTTTTTCTTATTCAAACTCTACTCTCCTTCCTAGACCTCTTCAGTACAAACACCTAAACCAAATTGTGTTCGTCATTCAAAAGTATGAGAGAAGAAGACAAAAATCAGAACAATCAGCCAGCTTTGCAGCCAACAAAATTCAAAGGTACTTGTATAGCTGGGAAACCCTGCCTCTACTAAATTCCATTAGAATTCACTGACATCCTACAAGTGTAAGGCTGCCATATCATCAGGTTTTTTTAGCAGAAAGTGTTGTATGTGAATTTTGTTTGGACACTTGTGTGAGATACCAGTGCTTAAGAGCAGTGTAGGTGTGTGACTTACCAGTGAAGGCTGCAAAAATTGCATTTCAGGAATGAAAGTCCAGATACATGTGTGTATGTGTTTATGTTAAAATGGAGGAAACAGGAGTATTACAATGAAATAATGCAAAGTACATCACACATCCATGGGTTGTTTTATTCAACTGCTTTCTCTGCAATTTATCTTCATTCTTCTGGAAGCTGGTTCTTAAAGGTTTAAAAACTGATTACTCAAATAAGTTTATGCAAATGACCAATCCATTTAAATTGCAGATGAGGACCATTTATTTCCCTGTAGTGAATACAAGAAATATAATAAAAATAAATCAAAATCAGAAGTTTTAGGCAATATCACTGCTAAAGATTATTCTCCAATTTTGGACTGGAATCCTGATGCAATTGTTCAAAAAATCCTCATTCACACAACTATAGGACTTCCTAATATAAGAGAATATGCCAGGTAAGATGTAACAGCCTCATTTGCTGTAGTATAAATGACTCCATTAGTAACAATACTCTAAATAAATCTATCCATGCCACTTAGTCTAAGTATACAACAACTTAGAGCTAGGTTAAAAAGTGCTGGGAAAAATACTTGCCAGTATTGCCAACAGTCCAGGAATCTTTCTATGTAATTATGTGCCAGCCAGTTTTCACACTCAATTCAAATCGCTTTGTTTCTGAAAAATGCTGCTGGACAAAATATATTTGGTCAGTGAAGAAACTAGGGATATTATTGTGTGGAAATGGCTAGATCAGCCTATCTAGAATAAAATTAATGTGAAATTCAAACCAACAGGGAGCATATCTAATCTCTTAAAAAATTTTTTTAAGCTATTGCGAAGTTATGTCTTGGCACTTCTCTGTTTCAGCCAGAACTGAAATTGGAAATGCCAAAATATAGTTCTTGAACTACAGCTGACCTGAATGAAACAAGGAAGCACTACAAAGTCACAAGACAGACTGTTTTTAGGAAATTGCCATCTAATTTCCCAGCTGGAGAAGTTTGGATGAGATCAGGTAAACTCTGGAAACTGCTAAACTTCGGGATGTGTATCTGAACTGAACTACCAATCCTTTGTGACTCATCTGTTACTGAAGTCCACATTTTGTGGATGACTATAAATAAAATAGTTTTACTTTGAGAAAGAAAGGAGGAAACACAACATACTACAGAAATCAGAGGTTTGCCTGCATTATCCTCAAATTAGAACTGTACTGTACATTCAATTGTACTGATCATAGTGATTTAAATAAAGGGTACGTCCCTGAAGTCATTGGTGCTAAACTGGTTTATCTGGGAAAATATTTCTGCCATATCTGTTCATGACACGCAGAAGTAAACTGCAGATATAGTGGGCCTTATTAATCCATGATATAAACTTCCACTGCTTCAATGCTATTTCATTAGGAATAAAGTTGATGAACTAATCTTAGCTTGTTTCTCTTTAATCACTGGCTTTCAATGTTGTACTGGCAAAGCTCATAATGGTGACTGTGTTGAAATGGTGCTTGTAGTCATGGTGGCCTAACCTCTGTCAGCCATATCTGTTGTTTATCTATGAAGAAAAGCCTGCCTTTTGAATCTAGTATGGGTACTATGTAATCTAGGGCTTGAAAATGAAAGTTGTGACCTGGTTTTGCTCTTTAAAAAAAAGATGTGTTGAAGATTGACAGAACTCTTCCTAAGAAGTGTTAAGCTTTTTATGAAACTTTAACATTTTTTTTGTACTTTTCATCAGCCTGAAGTCTGAAAATGAACCAACACTATGAATAAGGTGTTCCTTTCCTTGCAGACAGTTTATAACTTAATCCTAGTTTAACTATTTAAATCAGCAATTGCCTCTATATTAATTTTCTTAAGCAAAATGGTAAACTAAAGTAATTTCTTTTATGTGCATAACCGAGGAATATGGGAAAATACATCACTTATTTACTTAGTTTACAAAGTTACAGGGGGTGGGAACTTTCAAGGGACTGGATTGAAATGAGATAAAAGTCAGGAAATGACCCCTGCGATGGGATCCCAGAGGTGGCAGATTAGAAACAATGTCCTCTTACAGCTTCTGTAACTTCGGAACATACCATCCCAGCACACAGTTGGGGTAGTGGAACCAGCCACCTGAGCTCCAATGAGCAATAGTTTTGTGAAGTATGATCCCAAAGAATACGTCTGTATGTAAAGAGCGGGGAAACAAAAGCAAGTCACAGCTGTGTTTCAGCGCTCACGCCAGTGCTAAAAAGGAAGTCTTCATCCCACTGGACTAATTCAGGATGCCAAAGGGGTGTCCTTGGGGAGTTTTGTTCAGGCAGAGAATCCTGTGTCGGTCAGATAGCGTGCTCTAGCCAAGCTCGCCGTGGCCAGAGCGCGGTGCGGAAGGGAAGCTGCTCTCCACGCTGAATGGCGCCTTTGTTTGCCCTGCCGCAGCAGTTACATTCTGCAGGCCCTGCAGATACAACAGTGGCTGTATGAGAGTGGAATGGAAATGAGATTTTGGCTCCCCCCAAAAAGTTCTGCTTCTTTCCATTAAAACTGCAAAGGAATTCTGGCAACCGAAAAATAACCCTTCCTATCGAGCAATATTTTCCTGCCTCTAAAAGCCAAAGGAGCCAAAAGCATAAAGTGAAGCTAAAATATGGCCTAGATGGGCATATTATAGGTTGAACATTTTATAAGTTGGTCACCTTCCAAAACAGAACCAAGGCTTGCTGGCAAATTAAAGACAAAAATCATATAGTGGCTGCAAACCACCTGTAAATCCATACATTCACTTAAGCCCTAAATGACAGTAGAACTGCAATGCACCTAGGACTGATCTGTTTGCTAAACAAGTTCTTTAGTATGTACTAGTTGAAAAGGTAAATAGTTAAGCCCTTGATCTGTGCACCTTTTTCAGTCTTTTTCTGGGCCAAAATCCCTGTCTGTTAAGAAAGAAGGCCATTTTAAAATGACCATAGATCGAGTCTTCCATGCAGGGGTAAACTGCCAGCAAGCTATGGGGTGTCATATTGTCTTTTCCAACTAGAGGAAAGGAGTCTCCTTCTTTGGCTACTGTCTAGTGGGAATCAGCCTATTAATAGAGAATTCTCTACTCTGTTTTCATAATTAATTTTAGAAAAGCAACATTGAGAGCTTTTTTCCTTAATTGTCTGCTTCCATACAGACCTTGCTTATATTCAAAGCTTATATAAATGTATAAAAATATCTCTCTCTATATAAAATATCAACATTTCTTTAAAATGAGACTTTGGGATAGTCTTCTCAGAGAAACTAGAGCTGTGTAGCAAAAGTGGTGCAGGAAATGTATCATGTATTACAACTGAACTATGTTACTACTTGTGGCCTAATTTACTTTTCTATACAATTTTATGTAATGAAAGGGCAGTTTGTTTGCAGTAGCAGAGCTATTTGCTATTGTGATCATTGGTTTTCGTACCATATAGCTGTGATTGCTTCATTCTAATGTGTGTATTATAGTTCTAAGACTCCCAGTAGTTTTTTTGATTCACAGTGGTTCCTACAGCCTGTATGATTTCCTTTCTAATACTTTTAGTTAAGGGAACTCATGAAAAAAACCTCTTACAGTCGTGGAAAATCTTACAATTTAATTTTGGAAATGCTTCTGTTACTAGCCCTTTTTCAAACAAGAAGTCCCATTGGTGTAAATAAATACAGGATTTAGGATAGGTAGAACTCTTCATTTGTAACAGTTCACTCATAGGCTCCAGCTGTGTGTTTTTTCAGGGAAATAAAGGCAAAGTAAGAAACTCTTATATTCCCTTGCATGGCCTAAGTATTTCGTGAAAGCAAGCACAACTACAGCAGCAGTTCATCTTTGCAAGTTTTAAGTAGCACCTTGATCAAAGCAACGGCATTCATCACCTTCAAGGAGATGCTCAGCTGCTGAAAAGATCAGGTCATAAATATTTAACCATTCACGAGCACAAAATAACCAAAACTATACTATTATGTACCTACAAGAAATGCTATTAAAATGAATGCTCTTAGTTAGGGGTGGATGGAGTGCTTGAGAGGAAATCTTTCTGCCCACTATATATAAGCATTGTCAGTGAATGTGAATAAAGAATTTGAACCTGGGATGGCAGAATTTCCAATGAGGTTTTGTGAAGCCTTAAAGCTATAATTGAAAAGAGAGCTTATTCAAACATAACTTGTGTGCTAGATGCTGAGGCTTGAAAATCTGGAACACAGCAATCACAAAGGTATGTTTAACCAAATCCACGGAGGTAGTGATCAACAAACTACAGTTTAAGGACATTTGTTCATATCCATGCCTAGGAAGTATTAACAACCTGACCTACATGAATGTTGTGGCTATACATGGATAGCAGTTGAAGTGAAATGAAAAAATAAAGAAATGGTAAATATCCATTTTTAAGGGTACATCTAGTAATTCTTTCAGCTTAAGTTCAAAGTTAAACATCTTTAGCTCTCAAAGATACATAAAGATAAAATATAACCTGATAGAATAAAGCAAAGCATTCTTCATAAACTGGTGCAATCAGTAACACATTCAAGATAACATCTGCTACAGTATCTAAACCAGATAATTTTTGAAAAGTTAAAAGCTTTATTTGCTTATTAACTTGTGGGTGCTTTTCTACACTTGTTATTTACCTAGAGGCTAGAGAAGTAGAACAAAGCCGAGCCTTTATTTGCTTAGCAACCTGTTGAGAATTGCACAGAATTATTTTTAAGTAGGTCCAATGGCAGCTCTTTTGAATTGCGTGTTGAGTTTTTGTTTACCTTGCTGTTACAGCAATAATAGCAAGGTGGGGTTGTATTCACACAGTAGGTAGGACCCTAAAATTCTGAATGCTTCATTGTTTACCAAGTCACCAGACACATGAGTGCTGGGTTGGCCCATGTTTACCCAAATCCTGGTCCACTGACAACTAGGTGTGGCTTTATTGGACTGTTACTCATACAGCTTTGACAGAGAAGCTCAGCTTCTTAGCTGAAGTGCTTTAAGGAAATTATGGAGACATGCAGGGATGAATTAATAAATTTATGGCAATACATATTAATTGGGAATGTTTTGATTATGGGAACACAATGACCAAGGGCCGGAAATTAACAGTCTGTAACAAAGAAAAAAAATCTGTTTGTGCTAACTTTGTGGGCAGCAGTTAAATAAAGGGAACATCTGTTTATCAAAGGCAATGTGCTGCTTCTAATTAAACCATCATCTTGTTTGATGCTAAATTAGTAACTAGGGATGCAGATCACACCCTTAAACAGACAAACTTTAGACTTCTCTCTCCAGTCTGCTACATTGTCAGAGAAAAAAACCCAAAGTTTCCTGCTTCATATTTTGAATAGGTGTTGTCTCATAGTTACAGTAGTAAGATTGAGGGAGACATTATGTAATGCAGTCCTTGCTGCAATGTGTGTTTAAAATTGCAGCTTAATAACTTAAGGGAAAATTTGATTGAGCAGGAGTTTAGCTGCTGTGAACTTTAACCAAGGAAGGTTGTCATATTGTTTACAATGAGAAGAATTTTCAAATGCTTTGAGGAATAATAAACAATTTTAAATACTGTAAGTATTAGTTATGATCATAAGGCCTGAGTCTTTGAAGTAAGTTACTACATCTCTGAATGTCTCATGTCCTTCAGATAAAATAGTTTCATTGCACAGCTGATCTATTCCAAAGGAATTATGACACTTGCAAGAAAAAAGGAAAATTTAATAGTCATCATCTAAAGCAGTAAGTAATGACATAATTTATTTTTTAAAATTCCCATTGTGCTTATTCATAGTGAAGGAAAAAAAAGGAATCTCTGCTCTGTTTCCTAGCAGACAGGTGTGGTGTTTGAAAAGATTTTAGAAAGAATATTTTGGCAAAGCTGGTATAAAGTAGCTACAGTAAACAACTCTCTTTTGCACCTCCCTTCCCTTCCCATGAGAAATATCCTGTATCGTCAAATCTACAGTAACACGGAAGGTCACAATACAGGACATATATTAAGGTCACTACACATCCAAGAATAATTTTCAAGATGTTGGTAAAGTCATTAATTTTAACAGTATGATGTCCTGATCTACAGGTATCTCAGCCTGCTTTTGGAGGCTGCCTGCTTAAAATCCTACTTAAGAAACTATGAGTTTCTCCCCTTCACGGTCTCCTATTTTTAAGAGAACATGTCTTAAAACATGTTATGTTGAAGCAACAGCCACGTGGAAACCTGTCATTACCTCTTGGGATGCTGTTGCTGTTCGTAATTACAGCATCCAACCAATACACATAACATGCTCCTGTAGGGTCAACCCTTGGGATCACAAGAAACCATTAGATTTTTTTTTTGTTTTATATGTGTCCATAGCCATGGTGAACAAGATACCATTTTCTGTCCAGGTTGAATCTGAATTTATGTACTTTCTACATTTGAGTGTTTTTTGATTTTTTCAAGAAACCGTAATCTGATACATTTAAAGAACGGTTCACAATATTCAGATTATTTTTAAACTGCCTGAAGGGGATAGAAATATACTGCACAACTACCAGGTATGAATAATCTTAGCTACTAACTCCACAAACCTTTTCTCAACAGCCTCTCTTGTGGTCACAGTCCATGCTTCAAAAAACTTTATAGACTTCTTTAAAATTAGATTTTTTATTATACTCCAGAATGGCCACCCGGAATAATAAAATCTCTCCCATCCTTGTATTAAATTTGCAAATCACACCTTTCTTTTTCAGGTTAGAAGAAGAATCTTTTTTGGACACAGTTTACCATTTGGTAATTGGGCTAGCGTTTTTCTATAAATACACCGCCCTCTTATAAATTAAAGAGGAATAGGAACAATAAATAGAGAAACTTTCCGGTGTCAGGGATTAAGTCCAAAGTCATTGGGTTCTTCTGTGAGTACATTGACAATTAATTACTAAGAATGCCTACGTGCATAAAATACTGGTCCCCACTTCTGATGAAAGGAACATACTACAGCCTGAATTTGAAGTTAATCATGGACAATTTCGTTTTGTACAGTCCAGTACATTAGCATTACTTTATTGCCTCTGAGTGCTTCAAGACAGCATTTTTGTTACAACTAACTCCCCATATCTATTGAATATTTCTGTATACTAATACTCCGAGGTTGCTCATTTGGTGACTTTGACTAGGCACAACTTACTGCTTCACGTTTCATCATCCCAAGAAATCTGTTTTCCTTGTTATGTTAGGTCTTTCAACTGGTCTACTTTTGCATTCAGAACACTTTTTTTTTAATGACATCCTGTTCAGAAATTACTAAGAACTGAGGAACTGAAGGATGTTTGCTTCATTAACTGACTCAGTTCTTACTAGTGTATATTGTATAATTTGCATCTCTGCACAACAATCCATTCTCAATGGCTTATGCCAGAGCTTTATAAAGGTGCTGCTCCTCACAGAATGAGAACACATATATTTATTGAATACCTGGTAAAGGAGAATTCACAAGGATGCAAACCTTTAATTTAGAACACAAATTTATATCATTTAATTATTTCTAGGAATACCTAACAGTGACTCAGAATTGATACTTGCCTATTCACTTTTGTCATAAAAGGAAATGTTACCTTTGTTCCATTGATCAGCAAATATCATTTGGTAATTGAGATGGAGTAAAAGGTGAGAAAATACACTAGAGCACTGAATTTATAAATCTCACATAGTTCAGGAACTGGACAGGCAATTAGTAATATTGACAGTGATAAAGTCCGAGTTAACAGCATAGTTTAGGGGAGGCTTCTTATACGTAAAGCCTGTACACAGATTTTCCAAGGTGGAAAATGGTAACTTGATCCCATAATACAACTTTGCCAGTATTCATTCTCTTAATTGTTATTTCATTATTTTTGAAGAGCATAAAATATACGTAATTTGTACCATGATTATAGAGCTGAACAGCAAAGGTGGGGTTAGCAGATACACGTTCACAAAAGACACGTAAAATTCATGACTCAGTTCACAAATATGAGTTCAACAACAATAACCCTTCCTTTCTCTTTCCATTTTGTCCATACTTTGGTTTCCTTAGGAAAGAAACACAGGTGTATACAGTAGAAACCACAGCACATTCCAGCCTTTGATCTGAATAGCTGCAGGTCCAGGATTTTGTTGGGCAAGCTTTGGAGCATATTTTAGGCTAGACACAGACAAAGAAAGGCTCCAACCAGTTCAACAGCAAGTGAGATTAAATGTTTTTATGTTTTTTTCTGGAAGGAAGGGAAGAACAACTCATGGTGAGATAGTTAAGCAGAGTACACTGTGGAAATGCACAAGTACAAAAAGCCACACCAAAGAAACTGATGGCTAGATCCTTACCATGGTTTTGTACACCAAGATGAGAGAAAAAAATAACATGGGAGAAGACAGTGAAGATTCTCAATAGACTGACATTACTGTATACCATTAACTATTTGCATGAATAACACCACTCCTCCTGCATCACCCTTTTTGGTAATGTGTAGGTGATAGTACTGATTTAACTCTTAGAGAAACAAGCTGCATGTTAAACATCCATAAAACTCAACACATAAAATTTATGAAAAAAAATTACTTGCTGCAAGCTGAAATCTGAATTTGGAGGAGCACTTAGGTTGATGGTGCAAGGGAAACACATACTGAAACACATACTGAAACGTATACTGAAAAACATGTTGATGAATAAACTTTCCATAAATATCTTCTCACAGCATTAAAGAGAGAGTTGAAAAAAGATAAATCAAAAGCAACAGATGGCCAAACAATCTCACGTGAGGAAAGAAAACAGCATATTCAAAGCAGACAGCAATTCACTTGAAAACATGATAATTGCTGTTCAAAGCTCAGACTTGGACATTAGGGAATTACTGGTATCCGCTACCAATCCTCTACATGCTGCTAGAAATATATGAATTAATAAAAAGAGTAAACAAAGCAAGCATAAGTAGAGAAAGAATACAGCAGTGTCATTAGAAATCTCCCCATGCTATTTGTTTTCTTGATGGAATGAGTCTGGATCAGAGAGGGAAGAGTGTTCATGACACATCTGGATAATATGAAGCATTTGTTTGGCATTTAGTACTGTTTAAAGGTACAGAAAGCCACGGAACTTGGGCTGTGTTTGATATTTACAGGAAAAAGAGCTGCAAGACCTCACATCAGATTTGCTTCAGGAATGTAGCAGTAGATCAAAAAACCCAGCAGTGGTGAGAAGCCTCTCCAAATAAATATTTAAAGAATGAAAAAAGAATATTAACACAGAGTACATGACAGTTCTGTACACAGGAAGTAAGTTTCTATGTAACGTGCTTTATGCTAACTAGAAACAGTTTTGAGGGATACAAAATCCTCATGCACAAGCTTTTGCTATCTATGGCTGCACATATTCTCATGTTTGAAATTAAATGTAAGTTACACTTAGAGCATGGTGCTAGTAACTCCAAGGTTGTGGGTTTGAACCCTTTACAGGCCATTCACTTAAGAGCTGGACTCGATGATCCTTGTAGTCCATTCCAACTCAGAATATTCTGTGATTCTGTAATCCTTGTGTGCTGTCTTAGGTTTGACAATGAAAGGTCTTACCCAGTCTATGAGAAAGAATTGAACAAGGCAAGGCTCACACACAGAAATTAGTATGATGTCTTCAGAGTCAGAGAGCACTGACTTGGACTGTATGGCCTTTATATTATGGTATGGTGTTTTTCATTAGGGGTTTGTTTCTTCTTGTAACTCTGTTTTGTTTTCTTTTCTTTGGGTTTTGAACTATAAATTTTTTAGGTCTTTTGTAGGTCAAAGATGTTCATGCAAAGGGAGCAGAGTCCATACTTTAGAGTCTGGGCAATAGGAGCTATTACATCTCTTCTAGAAATGGCAGGCATTGCCATGATTTCATTATGTCTGTAGAGATTTGACAACTGACTAAACGTATACTTTTATTAGCTATTATTAGCAGATATGAAACTGATTCCACATAATTATCACTAAGCAAAAACTCTATTTCATGATGCACTTATGCAAGAGCTCAAATAGGAATTTGGAGGCAAACTTTGGAGTGATATACACAAGTTATGGCTGGATAACTCAAGCAAAAGTGAATTTCAGTATTGTGGCAGTGACTGCATTTTCAGTACCCAACAGAAGCCTGAAGCTTAGAAATGCAACTGTGTCCATTCCTTTCAAAGAAATACATTTCTATGTTTTAGTAACAGACTGAGATATACAAAAAAGTATGAGCTTAAAACTGCTAACATACCAGTGCCAAAAATATAAATGCTCATACACCCAGCACATCAATTGCTGTAAACTGTCCTCTAGTGTATTGAATATGCTTTTACGATGGGAGAATATGGCATTGTGTATTTATAGTTTTTGATACAGTTAAACAATAAAAATATTTTAGTTCTTTATTTCTTATAATGCAAAAACATTTTTATCATGATACTTGCTGTTAACATAAAATTACCACTGAGCAACAACTCAGCCAAAATTATTATACCTAAGAAATCCTGCCAGCAGACATCTTGAAAATGCAGCTCCAAATTTTGTACCTTAGGTGGATGCATCAACTAATTTTTATAAGCTTAGTTTATTGGCTAACACGGTGAAGATTTTCAGTAATGCTAGTAGTTTAATCTTTTACAACTAGGATGAGTTTTAAATGAATCTGAAAAGAAATAAAGGTCTAAAATATACTTGGCTGTATTGACCTCTGTTCTTCAAAAACGCAACTGAAGATAAAGTGGGTCTAAACTCGGATATCCATCACAGTTAATGTTGTCCCTCAAAGAATTGTATTCCATTTCCACAAAGCAGTACACATTTCTCATGTCAACACTTGATACACTTAAATGTTAACCATGTGTCATCTGAAACTTGAAGCTGGTGAACCTCTTCTTTGGGTTTATATTTACTAGAAATGACTCTGAGAAAGATTAATCATGGTATTTAAAAAAATATATTAAAAAATGCAGTTCTTTCAACTACTCTAAGCTGTGAAGAGGTACATACGTAGTCAACAAGCTGTCTCTGCTCATGGTAGGGGCAGGGAAAGGGAGGGATGGCGATTCATTCCACCTATGCTAGACACTTATCTTTGGATGGGATGAATCACCCTTTGGGAGTCTCTACCTCTCTTCATTTATAACAGAAATGAAGATGACTTGCTTAGACTCGATGCCTAAATTTAGATTACTAAAATTAGATGGGATGCATTCTATTTTCATTCATTTATTTAATTAATCCAGTTAAAAAAATGATCTATTAGTTATACTGGAAAAAAAAAAAAAGTGGTGCAATTTTGTTGAAAGCTGTAATAATACTGTCCTGCCTAGAACAGCCTGGAGTTTAAGTTATGTGTGGGTGAAATGAAGTATCATCACCATTTAACATAGAGGGGATTCAGGATGCAGAAAGACAATGTGAATCACTCTAACTTGCACTTAAACTTTGTGTCAGAGTAAAAAGACAGTGATAGCCTGTTAGGCAGCGCAAAAAACATTAGTCAGTTCTTCAAGAGAGCCCTTGTATTTTTTTTCACAAATAGATATAATACATAAGGTAAAAGTGCTGTTCTCTTTTAAACATACCTGGAATGGTTTGGACCAGACCTATCTAAATGGTAACTAATCTCTCGGCATTCACTGGAAGAGCTACAGTCAGCCTATGTGATCCCCCACCAACATGCTAGAAGTCTGATGACACCATGTTGTATTTCCAGAACCAAAAATTGCTACAGACTAATCTGTAATTATTCCAAAGCTACATGTTGCAAAAACCACCAAGAAACAAAACAGCCTTTTTCATGGCTTTGGAAAACATGGTATTATACTTTCAGATTTGAAAAAAGAGAGTTATCTTACTATGTTTTACATTTAACCTTTGGCAATGGATAGATGTTATTAATCAGAGCAATTTAACACAGAGAAAATGCCTTCCTGAATCTTATTTATTACCCCTTGAGAAAATGTCTGGTAAATTCATAATATAATAAAGTCCTATAGAACAAGACTATAGCTATTAGAGCAATAATGTTTATTGGAATACATTTGGAAATAGTCCAAATTACCCCATTTTAATAAGTATTTCGTGCTTTTAAGGATCATTTTTCCAGTTATTAATACAGAACAATGTTAAGGTAACAAATTAAATAAAGATTTTGATATTAAATGAAGTAAGGCCTTTTGGGTCAAATGGGAGATTTACAACAAATCCTAAAAGTACTGCACTGCCACAGTCCCACTCCAGACTGATTATGATTTATAATACCTGCCCCATTCCTCCATTTTTTTGTGTGTGTACATATGAGTTTGTGTGTAAGTGTACATACACATGTATATAAACGCATGTTCTTTATGCCAAGTGTAGATGCCAATTCCAAGTTCAGTTAGTAACTACACTAAGCACAGGAGAATTTGATTCCTTTCAGGAGTGGAGAGAAGAGTGCCAGACATTTTCCTGTTATTCTATGTAGAAAATATTTTGGAACATTTGTGGAATATTCAACTTAATAAAGGTAATTAACATGTGTGTGAGACATTTTTGCCTTACTCATCTGCATCTTTAATTTGGTCTGCTGCACACCATATTAACAAGGCTGCTGCATGCTATATTGGTGAAAAGTCATAAAAATGAAATGTTTTTCTCTTCAAATACACAATTTTACAACCTGCTCTGTTTAATTTTAATCCTTGAATTGTTCACGGTAAGCATAACTTGTATGGATTATGAAAATACCATCATATGGAAAGATTGCATTAATGCCTGATTTTAAGAGCAAATGGGGATTATCAGAGATTTTTATGGGAGCTGCATTACAATACATGATAGCATTTCTCTGTTGGTTAGTGTAATGTTAGAAATACATTATGGGCTGAATTTCTCTGTAAAAATCCACATTATTTTTTCTTCTTTGATATCCAGAGCCTCTTCTACCAGTATGTCAAACAATTTGCTTAAATCAAGAGTAGCAACATGACAATGGCATGGTGTATGTTTCCAGTCTGAACCTTTTCTTTGGATTGTCAATGAATATCCAAATATTCAGAATGTATAAGGTAGAAAAAAGAGTTGCAATTTGGCAGACAGCTTGTGTAAACCACTGAATCTTTTGCAGAGTGGCATTAAAACACATTTATAACAGAGCCATAGGCAATCTTTTGGCAAATCTATTACATGCTGCTATCTTGAAGACCATCTGATAACAATCAACTTGGCCAAGAAGGCCTACTGTTACTCAAAAACTGGTTAGAACACATTCATCACAGTGATAGATAGATGTAATCATAATAGGACTGTATTTGTGCCTGGTTATGCTAGTGGTCCTTATACTTGGTATTTATTCTTCGCTACATAGGCAATCTAGCTAATGATATTGTCTCCCATTTATTTGTTCTTCGTTAATCTTTTTTTTTTTCCTGCATTTTTATTACCACACAGAGCTGGTTTTCTAACAGAGATGCCACAAATACTCTGTGTATTTTCTAGCCTCATGATCTTTGCCCTCAAAATGAAATAGAATGAACATCTGTACTCTCAAAGATGCAGTGCTGTTTCTTGTTCAAGTCAAACATGGAAGCATAGGATCTTCTCTCTACCTCTTTTAGCCTTGAATTAACTTAAGAATGCACCTTAATTTTTTAAACATTTCTGATATCTTAATGTATAAAATTGTGTAGTTGAATAAAATATTATTCCTTATGTTTTCACAATGTGGTAGCAATTTTACATTTCAGAATAGAGCATCTGTTTCTCTTCTTTCGCTTGGAGGGCCCAGTTTATGCAGTCAGACATATGAAAACTGTAAAGCCATCTTTGTACCAATAAGGCCTTGATAGACTTTGAGATACTCTTTCTCAATTTGTCCTTGCTTTCACTAACACTGAACACACAGTAAGCAATACCTCTCAGATGCCAGTAAAATGTCTCCTCAAATGTTATCAACAGAACTACCTTAGATCATCCATCAAAAGCAATTTTTACATGGGTCAAACATGGAAGGCTTCAGTGAGAGTGAACAATCCTGGATAAACTCTGCACTTTAGGTTAAAGCAGTCTGCAAAGGGACCACTTACTGGGGATATTTAGTAGGGTTATTAAATTTCCCTGTAAAAGTGTGCGCATATATATATATATATATATATATATATAAAATTGCAGTATTGGAAGAAATTAATCCACCAATGATAAAGTAAATAACTAGATAATGAATTTCCAACAGAATTCAGTTATGCAGGATGAACTGAACAGAAAAAGAAACCAACTCTTTCACCTTGTCTCTTCTCATCATATTATAGTACTATTGGTTCCGTTTTGGCAGATTTGAATGTTCTGAGATCTACATAGTTTCCTTAGGAACCTGGACTGCTGAAACCCCTTACACCCTTACCATGGGCAGTGGGGAACCTGTGTTCCATTCCAAATTAACAATCCCTTTTCGACTACTACTTGCAGTGCAAATATTGCGATACCAAGTTGACTGTGGTATCTAGGGATTTACAACTTCTGCAACCAAGCTTTAGGCTTCACTATTAGATCTTGGTTCGTTCTTGTCTATCTACAATGGCTAACTGCAACATTTTTCTTCCAAAAGAGCCATTTAAATAAATAAAGAAACAAAAATTCAAATGAATAAATAGAAAAAGATTTCCTTAGTGCTGAGACGTCTGAAATCAGAAAGGTACACTAATTTTACATTGCATCTTTTTTATACCTAGCTCTTATTTACTCACAGATAAGCCTTTTTGGGCCACATCTGATTGCTCTGTTTGCCCATGCATAGTATATTGTGGGATATATATTTTCAAATTGGAAAGAGTACAAAGAAAAATCCATGAAAAATTAGCTGAGCTGTAAGAGACATGACTGAAAATAATACATTTAATCTATCAATCTATTTAACTTAGAAGCTGGAGAAAAGAGATGGCTGTGATGTGAAAAAAGTACACTGATAGACAATACTAACTTTAAACAGTTATTTAATCTGAGGAAGAAAACGAAATAATTTCTAGATTTAAAAATGGACTATTAAGCTAGAAGTGCACTTACACATTTTAACTATGAGAGTGAAAATACATGCATAAAAATTAAGAATTATGATGTCTTGATTATAAGAACTTGAACGTGACTATCTAATGGTAGCCCCAAAATTATATACCACTAAAATCAAATGTAGGACTTGTTATATTATATGGATGTCAAAGAAAATCCAAATGATCCACCGTTAATGATGCACTGCCCACCTTCCCCATCACTCTATGCAGTTGTAAGTTATATAACATGAACCTTAACAGCAATGAGTTGCTGTCAGATGTGGTAGATGTGGTCAGACTAGCTCAGACCAGATCAGCTCAGACCTGATCTTCTAAAACCGTAAAGCACTGACTTATTTTCTGTCTTGGCATCTACTTCAGGTATAGGGACATTTGGAGAGGATCACATTCCACCATAATTCTACAACAGTCTTTCTGTCCTCCATCACCTCCTTAAAACAAGCTTTCAATTTGCCTTAAGAAAAGATTAATTTTCATTTAAGATCTTTAGTGCCTGCCAACACTCCTGAATAGGGAGCCATTTTCCTTACTTAATGTCAAGGACACACACACTAGTGATCCACATTTTAACCCCTCCCCTCCACCTGTAACAGCTGTACTGGTTATAGACTGAATGAAGGTTAAGTGTGCCAGTCATACTTTAAATACGGTGTTATTATATTTGCCCTTTGATTAGAGTACTTGTAATACTGAAAAAAGGGGCTATTCCACTGCTATATTTGCAGTAAATAACATGAAAGTGTTACAAGATTAGTGTGGTAAAAAGTATATTCATCAGCTGGTCTAATATCACTGTATGGGGAATATGGTACACATCTCCCATCATCGCTGTACGTCTACAATAAATTCATATAATGGCAAAAACAACTGCAGTTAAACTAACACAATTTAGACATATTTCTCACTTCACCACAAGATTAATTTTTATTTATCTAATCTAATATTTATTAATTATCACTTTTATCCCTTTTTAATCTCCTTCCAAACTTGCTAGGATATTTTAAAATCATAGTGAGGGCATTATGATGTATACAGGAACCTTGAATGAATTTGCTCGGATAACCAAAAATGTAGTTGATTTTTTCAGATGGCATTTAGGCTAAAGAATCTCTGTTTATTTTTTACAATTGTTCCTCAGATGAGAGGATTCCTGTAGTGTGAGAGCTCCTTGTTAAATAGATTGTATATGCATCATATGCCATATGATCTCCTGGTAAAAGCAAAGGTCTAGCAGACAAAAGCTTCTCTGGTTGAAACATCAACCAAGTTCATAACTCATACATACACTAGGACATGTGATCTTCTTGTCCTTTTAGTCAGTGATAGTGAAAATTGGCTGAATAGGAGAACTGAAAAAACTTCTGATAAATATATTCTGGTTTCTAGAAATTATCTGACTTGAGACAAAACATTTGAGAATTAGTTAGCACTGTCAAACCTTAGTGTTTTGATAAGCACTTGAGACAATCTTGGAAAAATTGCTTATACTGATTAATGAGTAAGCATTTTGTCTTTCATTGACAGAAAAGAAAAATTTAACCTCACTCATGCTTTCAAGACTCTCATAAATTTGAATGTCAAGTGGTAGGAAGGTGAAAATTTTTTTCCAGATTTCTATATGGAGGAAGATGCACAATTGTTCAATTTTTTTTTTTTTTGCTATAGCACACCTAAGTTACTGAAATTCTTGTTAGAAATATCCCACATAATCTTTACATTTATTCTTGTGGATTTAGAAAGTTTCCTCTAAAATTTTAAATAACATGTCTTCTCACACAGGAAAGATGATGACACAAACTTCTTTCACCATAATAAAAACATTAAAATGATAAATACATGTGTCCTTTATTTTCATGGCATCTGTCCTTTCTACTAAACCCTTTCAACTTTTCTGATTGAGTAATGACCTACAAACTGGTTCTATTTCTGAAACATCCAAACCAGCTACTATTTTCTGCCAAGTTGTCTATCCAGGAATCATTAAAGGTTGCTATGCCTAAAATTGTGGAGCTTGGTAATTTCTGGGCATGATATCATCTGTTTATATATTTTCAAAATCTACCATTTGAAGATATTTAATAAGAAAGCAGGGAATATGAAGGAAATACGACAGCTAAACACTAGCTGCGCTTCTGAGTCACAGACAAAAGGAAGCTACAATCCTCTTTTCCACTCACTCCTGCACTCAGTTCTAGTGAAAATAGTGAATAAAGAAGATAGAGGAGCAATTCAAAAGCAATTGATTATAACCTATGCCTCTCTGTCATGATGCTTGACAGTTCCACAGTATCTGTAAGAAATGTCTTTGTTGCTGTTGGGGCAGTCACAACACACACGGACAGTGCCTCTTTCAAGGGCCAAAAAGCCATTTATTAAACAAAGCAGCTTCTTTTATACACCTTTTGTTTGTTATCATTCGTGTTACAGACTCATTGGCTCCTAAACTACGACAATAGACTCCTTGGCTATTATTAACTTCAATATACTACCATTGGCTACCTATGGCATAAGCATTCAAGCATTCAGAAAAATAACAGGTGCAGATATGTTGCTGTTTTCTCCTTCTACTGTTTAACTTTCATGCTTCTGTTGATACTACGTTCCCATGGGTAAAAACTAATTTTTTTTCTTCTCACGGACTTTTCTCACAGTCCTTCTCTAGCCAAAGTAACAGGCCTGAGCCATAATTTTACAAAGGCAACAAGGCCTTCATTTTATAAGGTTTTACTTAAATGACATATGTCTTTCCCAAGGGTTGTCCTGGTGGTGCACGATGTGACTAAGTATAAAGTTTTCCCTGTATAAATACGCTAATAGCATAAATCATGGTGAATTCAGTATGTATTTTGGGCAGCTCTGACACACAGAAACTTGTCAAGAGGATGATACGAACATTTTGTATTTTTGCCCCTTTCTGGAAAAAAAGTAAATTAATTTAGACTTCCCCATAACCACAGATAAACATATTCATATAAAAGAATTAAATATTAATTTTCCATATTTAGAACCATTAAAATAGAAGTCTTTAACATGTCATAACACAAGATGGCATGCTTAAATACACCTGGAAAGTAGTGTTGAGATTATTCTTGTTACTCATAAATGCAACCTCATTAGCAAGGATTTATGTAAATGATAAAAACATGCAGATAGGCACACATTCAGTCTCAGATTTTCTTAGTTTGTAGATAAGTTGCAACTTTAGATGGTGTTCATAATTTGAAATTTTACTCTGGATGCATTTTTATGAATAGCTGGTGATCTATAATTCATAGGTAGCTCATTGAGTATTTGATATATTCAAAATTATTGATTCCACCCACTATAGGATAGTCAGTCTATATAAGCTAGTTAGTTTTCCTCCATTTTAGAATCAGATGTGTGTAGCTAACATTTACCAATGTAAATACAAAATTTGGTGAAAATGAAATTAACTTTCAACACAATGATTTAATAATCATAGTAATATGAATAACATGGTATATACAAAAAAACCTTCAGAAGACAATAAATCATCTAAACATTAGTTTTTCTCGTGGAAAGGATAAAGCTTATAATGTTTATCACCAGAAAGGGGTTCTTCTCATTACATTTTGCTTGGTCAGGTCTGCTACTCTACGCAATTTGAGATATCAGCAAAACAGGAAATATAAAGGAAGCTAGACTTCCTCTGCAGCCTTGCAATTTCAAACATGCAGAATGCAGATATAACGACAAAACAAAATCGATGCTTCTCCCTTTGATTTCTCAGGACAAAATCTATTTCCTAAGCCATTTCTTTTTAAAACTCTCCAGTTTTCACATGTCTATTTATGGAACACAGTTCCCCACAAGGACAAGGAATTAGGCTTGAGATTACTTTCTGGCATAAAAATATATTACCACAACTATTTTTTTTTTTGTATTGTAAGAGTCCAAGATCATATCCCAGTTGTGCTTGATGCTGTTCAAACACAAGCTCAAAACAATACCTTTCTCCAGCTTAGAATGAAAAGATGAAAAGGAGATAACATTAGTGAAACAAGGAGACAATATTCTTCAGCAAGACAGATGGTAGTTTCAGCCATTGAATCACACCCCACATCTTCTAGTTTTGAAAGAGGATGATATATTAGCATATATGACCATATTTGGATGGCCATAGGGACTGCCTCTCAAGCATGAGAAACAGCATGAGGTAAAAGATGCAAAAATGTTACAAATGGTTCTCAGTCAAATGGAAGCTACTGTTGTGGACCAGTTAAAGGCAGGATACCATATTATCAGGTAGTGAGGGAGAGCTTATAAAGAGCTTGGAAACTGCATGCAAATTATTTGAGTTAGTACAGAAGCTTAGACATGTCCAAGTACTGAACCAGGGAAACAATTTTGCAGAAACACTCTTTGTACGTGCTCATCTGAAAAAACCTGCCTAGGGAAGAGACAGCTGAAAGCAAAAAATGAATACAACAAGATGGGAAGAGGGGCTTTTGCTGTGTGAATGGACAGAATTATTTTAATTCTGCAGAAAAAATAAAAGCTAGCACTGAACTAATATGAAAACTTATAAGAGGTAAGAATTGCAAAAAATGCTCAGGCTATCAGCTTGAACAGGCAGGATGCGGTATTGCTCAGGATGAATTATGAAGTGAGGGAGGCTTTGGGGAAGGACTAATAAGCTCTGGTTTGATCATGTTGAGCTTGAGCTGACCCTCCACAGATACAGAAATTTTAGTTTGCATATGAAATAAATTTGTAGTAAACTAAATGCAGATAATCAGTATGAAGCATCAGTGAAACAAATTAACTGATTTTTTGCTTATGCATTAGACTGCCATTAGTCAATGTCCAAAGTGAGAAAAGAAATGGAGTTCTTAAAAGGCTGTTGGTGAGAGCATGTGAAGTATGCCTTGCAAGCATGCACTTATACCAGAACATGGCAAGAAATTGGAGAACATCTAGCACAGAACTGGAAGAAAAAGTATAAGGCCTCAATTGTTTAGATACAGTACATGAATATTTGTTGATCTTAGCAATAAGGGATGAAAGACAGCAGGCAGTTGTAGAGGCAACTAGAAACAAAACAGTTCTTTGGATGGAAAACATACATATAACTATATTGTGTATGAGGAACTGAATGAGACTGAGAAATGGAGAAATAGGATGGGAAGGAGATGGGATGCATGCAGTGGGCTGCATGGAGAAACTGGAAGACAATCAGGTATAAGACTTGTATTTCTTCACAAGAGAGACAAAAGATGGAAGTGTAGAAAGACTATGGTGAGAAGCTAGGCCAAGCGAGAAGGTAATTTTGCATTTTGTTCTTGTCCTCATTTTTTATGTGAGGGGTTGTAAAGGCAACAGGGAGAAAATTAAGACAGTAAGTGGACATGTGAAAACTAGAGCTAAACTTGTAGATTTGTCAATTAATGAAACTGAAAAAGTGGTCAGTCTTTATAAAGGAAAATTAGCAAAGATTAAATAACTGTGAAATAAGAGGAAGTCTGGCTAGTAAGCAGAGATCTTAGGGCTTCTGACTGGAGCTACTGAAACTCCTTTTCTAATCTTAAAGGCTTCCAACTCCTACTAAAGTGTTAGTTTACAGAAAATCTCAGAATAGGGGAAAGACAACAAAAGACACAAGAAATGAAGGTCTCACCTTAGTCTCTGCATGAAGTGTACAAAGTTTATACAAAAACAACTCAATCAAAATCTGAGGACCAAGACTAGAGGGAAGAGTTGCCTCCACCAGCCCTCCAGCAGGATCTGAAACACATGCACTGCTATGTTATCAAATTCTGTCTTTTTTAAAGAGATATTTTCATATCTTTGCTAAGACATCTCTTCAACGTATTTAATAAGTGACTTTATTAGCAGCATGAATAAAATGCATCAACTTCCATTTACTATCTGAACAATAAATGTTTTCATACTTAACTGTGAAGCGCTGAGAATTGTTTTCCCAAATTTAGTGACCAGCATTCTAGTACAGCTATATTCATACCTGATTCAAATCGGTGTACTACATATTCAAGCAATTCAGGCACACACTTACCAATAAATTACATTAAGAGTCTTTCAACAGATTCAAGAAAAAACAGAACCTCAGCTGCCAAGTGTCAAGTGATAAAGGAAGAGAAGGTATTAAGTTTATGTTAAGCACCTATACATACCTTCTTCTGTGGTCAAATGCAAAGATGATCTAACCTTTCTGCAGGGAGACAGGAAAAATGCTGAAAGCAGAAGTGGAGAAACCCATGGAGTTATAAAGAAATGTTTGAAAGACTTTTGACTTTATTTATAAATCACGACTAACCTTAGGAAAATCTACCCTCTCTAAACATAATTTAATGTGCCTGAATTTTGCTGTATGTATTATTATTGACTTCTATATGGGACCAGCTACATTAATAGTCTTCAAACTAACTTCAAAAGTAATTGTTCTTTTTCAAAGTGGGAGAGTTTTAGGCACTCAAATGTACTGATGCCTTTGGATTTTCACAATCAAAATGTTTCCTAAAACTCAGGATATTTATTTTTTAAAATGTGAGAACATCTACTGCTTAATGATTCTATATGTGCTGTCCTTGTCACAATTAGTAGCAGCCCTGTTAGGGTCAGGGCTGTTGTTGATATCATATGAGAGTAGAGAGTACAGAAAGATGGAAGTCCAATTCATAAGTACAATCTTGAGAGCACTGTCATCCATGGGCCTTTGATATCAAAGGAAAACCTGTATGTAAGTACACTATATGCCAAAGGAACAAACTCATGCAGTACAGGCCTCATTTTTTATGCAAAATTTACATCATTTTAACTAGTAAATTAGAGAAATTAGTCATGGTGAGATTTTCCTCTGCAATCACACTAACTTCTCTAAAGTTTCAAAAATGCATGTGCAGAAAAGAGCATGTGAACATTGATATTTCAAGAACAGACTGAAGGTTCTGGAGAACATACGCCTTATTCTGACTGCAAGAAGCACTTCTTACTTTAATTGAAGTAATGGTTGACAGGATGCAGGGAGTGGTCAAATATTATAAAAGAGCACTGAGAACAATTTATCTGTTGCCAGATCAGCAGAGCTTCCTCCCTAGAGATAGGCACTATCTAGTTTTGCCTTGATCCATTGCAAATTGTTGCCGGGTAACTTGAGCTGCTTCCCTTTTAGGTCAGTTTTTATTAGTTGAAAACCTTTTAATTACAAGCTTGACTGCTGCAATATTTTTGTTGTACAAAAACATGACCCCAAATACCTACATAAACCATGTGTAATTCCTGGCACTGCTTTCCCACTGCTATCTCTACACCTACTTATTGTCAGGATTTTCTGAATAGTTCAATCTATTTGTTAGGCTAAAGTATCAATTTTGACACAAATAGTTAAACATTCATGCTTTTTTCTGAGAATATATTCTGACCATCTCCCTGTTCATGGGATGCTTTCTGCTCTGTGCCAGTCAGCCTTCTGCCTTTTGCATTGAATGTGTTCCTTCTTCTGAAGCCTGCCTGGAGAAGCTTTCCCTGCAATAGTGTGCAGGCAGGACTTTCTAGGTTAAAGTCCTAATCTTACCACTGCACATTATTTACTGCCATAAATATAATTTGTTCTTATGGAAAGTTTTCTTTATCTTTCCAGTAATCCTAAGATAGAAGAAAAATCAGCCTACCTCTAAGAAGCACAAATTAAGAGCAGTAATCACAGAATAGTCTGAGTTGGAAGGGACCCAGAGGATCATTGAACCCAACTCTTAAGTGAATGGCCCATACCTGGATCAAACTTGTGACCTTGGCACCACTAGCACCATGCTCTAACCAATGGAGATAACCTCGGGGTTTAATCAGGGGAGATTTCCTGATCCCCAAGTGAGGTCAAGCTATTCCCACACCAGAGCAGTCCACTAGCACGAGGCAGCTCCTCCTCCACTCCATGTGGTACCAGAAGAGTAAATGTAAAACCATATGTAAGACTGCATGTTTCCAAGAGCTTTCTGAACTGGCACAGCTTGTAGCATAAGGGAAGTATTTTTTAAATGCACATGAAATATATTAGGACATAAGAACTGTTTGTGTTGATTTGATGAACCCCCAGCTGTGGGCTGCTGGGTGTTGATGCACAGTTACTTTATCTATCAGTCTACCAGCATATGAGAGTACTGATTTTGGTGATTAACAATCAGAGCCCAACAATAATATAAAAAAGCATTTTGTTAGCAGCACTGTCATATTTACCTTGCAATTAGTCTTCTTTTTCTGGTAGAGCATTAGAAGAGCCAAACATGGAGCAATTTGCTCCAGAAGTTATACTGCAGGCCCACATGTGGAAAGCCTTTATTCTTTCCCTTTGATTACTAACCAACTTCAGTCACAGCAAACATGACTCAATATGTAAAAAAACTGCTTCTAATAGGAATACTTATAACAGACAACAGATTATACAACCAAATTTACCTCCAAAGGTTTTAAAGTTGCCTAGCTACGGGATTGGAAAGGTTGAGGAACTCCCTGCTAAAGGCAGGAAATGAGGCAGATGAGCGCTTGAGGACTGAAGCTTCAAGCTCCACCTAGTGACAAAACCTTATCGTTGCCTCTAGAGATAACCCCGGAGAAAGCATAGGGTACCATGAAACGTTCCAAAACTCTGGTGTAGTATTGGCAGGAAATGACAATCAGATCCAAAAGAAGCACAGGGATTTTTGTTCGTTTGTTTGTGGGTTTGGCTGGTTGTTTTAGTTTTTTAAAAATATAAACATAACTTTAAAAAACAACTCAAGGGACACTAACTGGCAATGGAATGTTCAATAAAAGTAACATCACACCATCCCGAGCTGAAAAATATGTCTCTACATAGGGCAACAGTGTGACCATAGTGACAATAATTAATGAAATTACTCCACTCCTTGGGAAGGAGATTTTTGCATTAATGAAGGAGACTGAACTCTAGCAATCATTAATATTTTTTTTTAATAACAAGAGTATTTTACACATTACATTACAAGATTCCTGGTGGGATAGCAGTGAGATTTTCTTCACCAGCTACAACAAGATGTCCAACATTGTTCAGCAAAAAATCTGGTGAAATGCTTATTTTATTTTATAAATATGTCAATAAAAGTTTTCCCTTATAGCAAAGAAAATAAGATTTTGAAGGTTTTTGAACTAACCAATTGGACAAAAGACTGTGTAGAGCAAGCACATTGTTTCAGAGAAAGTACTGCTGGCTTTAAAAAAGAAAGCTGTATTTTGGTGTATTCTTCATATGTGGAGGAAGGCATTCCAGGTTGTCTGGATGATCAGAAAATAAAAATTAACTAGACCACATTGATAATTATAAATGCATTATATATTCTGTCAATACCAATGCTCCAATGTTTCATCAATTAATTTTTATATAAAAATAAAAAATACATAATTTCTCCCCCAAAGTATATGATTTAGTAAACATCTAATATATTGATCTTTATCTTCTGTTGAGTATCTGAATATACCTGGTCTTCAAAAGCAGACAAAAATTTTCTTGAAGAAGAAAGACTTATAACCAAGAGAAGTCTAAGGGTGTGGATTGAATTGCTGACTTGTTAGATCACAATGTCATCTGAGGTCCAATAATAAGAATAGTAATACTTTGCTATCTCAAAAAAATTAATAAGTTACTTAATTCATAAAGTGCCTTGACATAGTGACATTTCTCTGGAATACATTATTTTTTTCTCAAAGTTCCACTTTTGGTTTTGATTGCAATCAGAAAATCTAGTGTAAAAGGGAGCACTTAAGTTAATAAGACTTATCTGCAGAAGGACCTGTTCAGATTTAGATGGGGAAAGGCATTAATTTTGTTTTATTCAGGCTGTCCTGGCCAAAGTTCTGAAGTAGCAGATGACAATGAAATGACACGTGGAGCTTGAGACACACTGTATTGTGAAAAACAATATTAAACTATGTTTCAAAAGCATGCAATTCAAAAGAAATGCTGACAAGATTTCTTATATATGTGATATCTTGAAGCCATTTGTCACACTGAATGTTGTCACATTCCTGTGTTTCAATTAAAGAAAAGACTGTAAAAGTAACATATTTGCAAGACAGAGAAGAGAAGCACTTACTGGAATTGTATTTACTGTTAAATTGTTCCAAGGTTCCTTTTAATTTGTGGTATTTTAATTCTATTTAGGGTGGCGCCTGCTAGTGGAATCTGGCATTGAGCTACTGTACTTATGCTGTTCATTACGGAATGTACTGTGTTAAGGATTGCAGTGCGAAGTATGGGTAATTGGGAACTGATCTGTTACCATGCTGGAAAAACATGCAATACAGGTTTCAGCAACAGACTTCTGCTGATATGCTAGCCTAAACTGTTTACTACACTGATTTTGTATATAGAAGAGGCTATATTATGAGTCTTTTAGCAATTTGTCTACTCTTTAATGCTTGCCTGTACCTATATGAATGAAACTATTGCAGTAATTTGTCTTGGTGCACATATAATTTATAACAACAAAACATGACTTTTCACATTCATATTGCCAGGTGGAGCAAAATAAGTTGTGACGATGGCAAAAAACACATTAATGTTGTACAACTATAATTACTCTGGGGATTTTTCTTGAATAGAATCTTGCCAAGAATTCACAAATGAATCAACACTGCTGGAACATACTGAAAAATTGTAGTTATACAAATACTATTCAGATCTTGCTTTAGAGTAAATAGTCAGTGTATGTACTTAAGAAAAAATAGGTTAAATTAAGCAGAATGGCTATTCATTCAGACCACAACAGGAAGAGAAAGGGGCTAACACAGGAGGATCTGCCAAATATCCCCAGTGCGTCACACAGCCGGGCTGCAGAGGGATGTGCTGAATTTCAATGTCTTCTCCCTAGACCCACACTGACATCCATGCAGTCCCCTTACTGAGCTGGATTTCCTCTCATGATGGCGCCCAGCCTCTACAGCTCGGTGCTGGAAGCTGCAGAGCCCTGACTTTTATGTACATTTTTCCTTTTACTGCTTTGCTTGCTGTGTTCCTGGGGAAGCAATCATATGATCTGGTCCTTGCATACAGCCAGTCTCAAAGGGAAGCGTGTGCCTGAGTGTTTCCCTGGACTGGGGCCAGAAATGGCATCTCACAATGTTGGTGTGGACTCACACTGGTGATGCACGGGTGCTCTGAGGGAACCTCTGGTGTTAGCCCAAGGGCAAGCAGGAGGAGTCTAAAGTAATGACACTGGTTTGTGGTTTTTTTTCACTGAGAATAACAGAAAAAGGTCAAAGGACCTACTGCAATTCACTGCTGACCTCGTGTGCAGGTGCCACTAGACCTGCGGGGCTAAGGCTGGGCCTGTCCAGGTGAGGCCAAGTGGGCAGGAGGGGCCTCCTCATGGTGTAGCCTCCACACCCCTGGCCCTGCACTCACTCCTGGCCCCTGGGCAGCCACGCTGGATGGCCATGGGGAGGAAGGAGAGGAAGCAGGGCCTTCCCTGTGAGGTGTGTCCTTGCCAGCTCTCTGGAATATGGAGCCTTCTCGGCCACAGGCTGTCCTCAGCTGGAATGGTGGCATTTCTGTATGAAGGGATTTTGCAGGGTCCTGGTACCAGCTGGGTGGACACCTTGGGCCAAAGTCTTGCCCAAAGTCTTTCATCAGAGTCAGTTTCTGACACTGGAAATGGCTGTGTGCTGAGTTTTAGTAAAACTGCAACTGCTGCAATTGCTGTAAAGTTTCTGTATGAGAGACTTAAACTAAAAAGGAAAGGCAACAAGGTTAATACAAATCTGGAAAGAGGTTAAAATCTGAGCAGTTAATGAGAGTATTGTTTTTTGTCAAAATGTAGATTTAAAGCATCATCAAGACATAAAATAGCAAAAATTTTATTAACTATGAACTATTCATAACATACAGAAGTTCTATATTCATTTGAAGGGTAAACAGACTTTTAAAAGCCCTTCTAATTATAAACAGTGTTTCAATTAGCAGCACTGCAGATTTATTTTTTAATCTAATCATCAATGATGCATTTCAGTGATATAACACTGCTCACTCACAGATCTCAAAGCACTTTGGCTTTGATAAAGACAATTATTTTCATTTCACAGAGATGGTTTAAGACAAGAGTGTCTTTGTCACATGTCTAGGAGAACACAAAGCTCATTTCCTTTTGCCAGGGGCAAGTGTGCTAAGAAAAGATGAAGAAATGCCTGAGACACATTTATTTTGTACAAACCAGCTGGGTCTGGTCAAGGTTTGCCAGCTTAGGTGGGGCACCAGGCTGATGCAGCCAGCCCCCAGCTAGGCTGGGCTAGTTCCTGCCTTGTATTTCTAGTTTCTTGTGCACATAGAGTCTGGCTGTACTAGCAAAATACACATGAATATGACTCTGATTCCTGACAGTGAAATACCATGGGGGCTTTTGCTTGTTTGCATGCAAACTGAATCAGCAGAATTACTGAACTTGGTTGAGCATGGGACTCACCCATTTTGACTCCAGGGCCCACAACAGTCAATGCCACTTTGTATGGACTCCAAATCTTGTGGTTCCTTTTTAACTTGGAGTTTAAATGAGCTCAATATTCAAGCAAAACACTAAGAAAGACATCGAGTGTCACATGGTTTCATGTGGTTTTGATAAAACTCTCTCAACAGGACCAGGCTTACTCAAAACTTACACAAGGATTTTCCTTAAGGTTTTTCTAATGGCAGCTGAGTTTTGAATTCATGACTAATTCAAGGCCAACCTAGTTTCACAGATGCTTAGAGTCTGCAAAGAAATTTTCTGAAGCTGTGATTCCAATCTCTGTTAATTTATTATGAGAAAACTGATGACAGTGGCAATGGTCAGTTGTGGATAAGGTTTCAATATGGAGAAGAGGCTGCTGTTTTGCAGAATGTGCTGTTGGTCAAAAGTGCATTTTCAGTCCCATTTTGCAACTTAGCACATCCTTCCTTTCTCTTCTGTCTTGATGCTTCCTGTACAGAAATAGGCTGATACTGAACAGTTCTCCCTACCTGCTGAAGTGGACAGCTCTGTTTTGACTTTGTGCAATCACAGGTGGAGAGACTGCTTTAATTAATGAGCCAACTTTCTCATGAGGCAAGCAGCTATCTGATTCATGATTTTATCTAAACTCAGGTCAGTCTGTACCTATATGTGAAAGTAGTTTTAGTCTTGGTTTCTGTCTCTCCTTATCAGTTCCTTTCTCTATCTCTCCCAAAACTGGATTATGGTTTAGACTTGAGGTGTTAATTTCATCCATTATAGAGCAATTATGCTTAGGAGTGACCTCTGATGCTGTTTCGGTAAGGGAGGGTAGAGGACAGCTCAGGATAGACTGCAGAGGGATGCAAATAAACACCTGAAAGGATTACTTTTCCCTCCTACATTGAGGAAGAATGATGATAGGAATTGTAAGTGCCCTGTTTACTAGTACTCTTAAATTATATTTGTTTTAGTGTTTCAGTTATAGCTTCCCTTCCTCCTTCCCTCTCACAAACCTACTCCAAACTGCCCAACATGGAATTAACACATGTAGAAAGCTCCTCTTTCACAAGAGTCAGCCAAAATCCTACTAGCGACCTGTACCACTAGGTGTATTCCCTCCACTCCTTCAGCTCTCTAATGAGTCATCACGTCCTGCTGAGACTGTGCTCAGTGACTGGCAGCAGTGACTGGTCTGCCAGAGAGCCACTGTAGAAGCCCATGTCTGTCATTAAGCTATTCTTAAAATAAAAAGAGATTTTGTTGTTGTTCCTTATTGTATGTTACGCTTACATAGCTCTTGCCCTAAGCTTAGATTTCAAAATAGTAAATAGACAAAACAACTTTTAAACTGCTGTTTGCTCTTGCCCTGGGAAAAAAGGTTATGCTACTGCCTGACAGAGAACAAGAAGCCTAAACATTGTTCACAGAGGCTTTAAAGCTGCTTAAATAAGCAAAACCAGTTTTAATATCTTTTTCTTAAGCTATCTGATTTTCACTAAAATTCTCCAGGACGTGATGATCTTGTTGGTATACTTTCAAGATTTGGCAATTGAATAGTTTTAAACAGTTTTAAACTGTTATTACTGCTTTCCATTTACAGTAGCAATACATCAATTTTCTTAGAGGTTTTAAGACAGATTTGTTAGCCAGCCATATTTTATAGATTGCTTTTCACTGAGAAAATCTCATCATATTTTGGGGGAGAATTACAAATTTGGAAGAAAATTGAAATAAGAAGAAAACATTTTTTTCCTATATATGCAATGCATTTGATTGTAATCTATGGGTTTAAGCCAGGGGTTTATGACTTTTCCTGTTTTTGTTCCAATCCTTTGCTAACACCAAATTTCGGATTTTGCTGGTAGGCCTAAAGAGTATATTTAATTCTCATGTCACCAGTGAGCATAGGAATTAGGGAGGAACATTAAGCCCACTGTTGCCCACCAGAGAGACTTGAAGATTCCTTCTCTAGAAGAATATTTAAAAGTCACAGATCACTGAAAAATCAAGACAGAGATTGACAGACACCTTGACATTAGCATAATTATTATGGCATTCTGAAGCAAATGAATAAATAAATTTTTGCCATTTAGCTTCTATGGAGTTTTCCGTGTAGACGGGCAAGCTCAGAGCTCCTTATTTTCAATAGGAAAGTGAGGTTCTCACTGAAGACATTTAAATCCAGAAGGTATGGGTTTTGTACAAATGCCAGATATTATGTAACTTTACAGTAAAGTGATGAGTCAGTGACATCATTGACATGTGTTTTAAAAATAGTGTCTAATTCATAGAAAGTGAGCTACTGAAGTCTCTAATCACTCGTCAAATCCTTGTCATTTTTGTAGACTACTGAAAATTGATTTCTTTGCAGCTTGTGCTATCTTGACTTACTACAAGAGAAATGTCATTTGATATATTTGCGTACGCATTATAAGCAATTATATCTCCTCATGGTTAGTGGGGACAATAAGGAAAGAGGTCAAATGCACTTCAGGTGCATATATAGCACTGTAATTAAAACATTTTTCAATTCTGGTGATTAGAATAGAGAAGGCAGACTTCTAAAATGCTGTAAACCATAACTGGTGTCAAGTAGATAATTTGGAAGCATATGAAGCAGTTCAGATTTACCTCATCATACAACTGCTATTTTTCTTCAGTGCTTTTGCATTTTCAGTTAATACATAATTCTTTTTTTAAATGAAGAAGCAAAATGATGGACAGGAGATGATCAAGAACTTTTAAAATTTTCTGAGGAAAATTCAAGTACATAGTATTTTTGCTTAGATGAAAGAAAGCAGATTTGAGATAAGAATTCAAAAAAGGTAAATGGGACATATAAAAAGCAGATGATCTCTGTGGAGTAGAAGTGGTTAGAAGGCAATTTCTATGGGTTTCACAGAATGCCAGGATGTCCAGGAAGCTTATGTAGGTGACAGGGCAAATTACCTCATGTGTGGGTAGGACAGTCTGACCAGAATCCAAAACTAACCAACCTTAAAGCTTACTGTCCTTCAAATTCGACTTACTATGTAATGTTTACTCTACTGAAAGTCATTAAGACCTACAGTCTTTTTCATTATTCAAATAAGTAACTCTTATAAGCAGCTCTATGAGCAGCTATTCATAGGCTATGGAAAGTATGTTCTGAAATCAAACCTGAATTTGCCCTTAAGAAATATTCAAAGCCTCACCACTTTGTCATAAAGAACTGGACTGACGCCTTCTGAGTCCATGTTTATTGACAAGTCAGGTGATAACTTTGTTTAGATGGCCCATCATGGACTTTTCAAAACACTTTTATGTTTCAAACATTAATGTAGCAATCAACATCATCAACCAAGTCATTTCAAGTTAATAAGACTGAGGGTCTCAGAAAATATTTAGGAGTACCAATGAATAAAACAGGACCCACAGAAAAGAGGAGATACCAGATGAAAAGCTTTATCTCAAATTGGGATTTTTGTTTAGAGACAGTGTGCTTAAAAGATGTGTCCAGGATGCCAGAGGTCTGTTGGTCATGAAAATGGTGTTGCCACTCCTGCTTTTCATGCCTGGTATCTTCTGGCTGAATGAAACACAATCAGGATCCAAAATTAAAACAAAGCTGCATATTATAAAAAAGTACATTATTGGTTTTGTTCTTTGTTTTTGGATCTAGAGATTAGCTTTTTGTCAACCCTTTCCTGGAACTAAAAGTAATTTCATGAAGGTTGAGCAAATACAGGGTGCTTTTCTGCAAAAATGGTATGTAATTACAAAATATTATATCATTTTCCACACAGGTTTAAAAGCCCCTGTGAGGCTTCAGTTTTCACTAAAATGCAATGGTCTAGTTGTAAGCTAGGATACAAAATACAAATTAAAAGAAAAATCTTGAGGCAAACATTAACCAAGGCCTCTGTAAGGGGCATGAAGTCCAGGACTCAGGTTTCACTCCAGACTTGTCATTCAGAGACTCATTACTTATTTTTTTGTTTAGAATCCTCAAAACCAAATTGCAGGTCTGTGCTGTTGGGATACTGAGAAAATACTAGTGGAAAGAAACCACAAAAAGGTTGCATCCTAAAAATAAAGCATAGGTAAACAAGGCTTAAATACTGTCATAGGCTAGTGGTTGGTGACACCATGTGAATCCTTTCAGAATACAAAGTTTGTATTACTACTGAGTATTTAAATCCTAAATGTTTTGAATAAAAGGTCAGTGGGGTTTAGAAAAAAACATATGAATGGGGATGTTTCTCATGCCTTACTAATCTGAGAATATTACTACTTTGTTGGAGGTCAAAAACTGTCTGGGGATGATTTCGGAGCAAAGTGGGTGCTACAGGGCACTGGAAGCAGAGGAGTACTTTATCCAGTCCCTCTTCCTCATTCAGTCCTTGTCTGTGACTCACATATCCCATATATGTGGCAACTCTAAAGGAGTGCTGATTGACAGAGGAAGGGAAATAGAGCATGACCAAACTGGTTCCTTTCCCTCTCAGTGCTATAAAACCACATGAGTAACATTGGGGATCTCTGGATGTGATAGAGAACAAAAACAGAATTAGAGCAGGGTGCAGAGTAGATTCACTGCTTGCCACTGTGGGGAGAAAATTCATATGGCTAAAGCTCAACTGAAGTTGAAGCTGGCCAGAATTGTGGGGGACAATAAAATGAGGTATTTTCAAGTATATTAATGGCAATAGGCAGTGTAAAAATAGTATTGTCCCATTACAGGATGATGATGGTCACCTCACAAACAGGGACTTGAACAAGGCAGAGGTGTTTAACACATTCTTTGCCTTTGTCTTCAACATGGATGATGGACCAAAGGGCTCTCAGAGCCCTGAACTGGCTGACCATGACCACAAGAATCATTAACTCCCAGTCAACCCTGAAATTGTGTGGGATCTGCTGCTCCAGCTAGATCCCGACAAATCTATGGGGCCTAATGGGGTTCATCCAAGAGTCCTCAAAGAGCTAGCTGATGTCATTGCAAAACTTCTCTTGATGATTTTTTTAGCAGCCTTGGGAATTCGGAGTTGTCCCAGGTAACTGGAAGCTGGCAAACATCCTGATTTTCAAGAAGGGCAAGAATAAGAAGCCCAGAAACTACAGACCCGTCAGTCTCACTTCAGTGCCTGAAGAAGTTATGAAGAAGATTATTCTGGGAGGTATTGAAAAACACCTGAAAGACAAAGTGGTCATCGGTCACAGCCAGCACAGCTTCATGAGAAGAAAGTCCTGCTTATCAAACCTGATTTCTTTTTATGACAAGACAACCCACCTAGCTGATCAAGGGATGCCAGCTGATGTAATCTTTTTAGATTTAAGTAAAGCTTTCAATACTGTCTCTCACAGTATCCTTTTGGATAGAATGTCCAGCACACAGCTGGATAAACACATCAAATGACGGGTGAGCAGCTGGTTCATGGGTTGGGTGAAAAGGGTTATAGTGAATGGGGTGACATCAGACTGGGGACCAGTCATTACTGGGGTTCTGCAGGGCTCTATCCTAGGCCCTGTGCTCTTCAGCATCTTCCTTAATGACCTGGATGCAGGACTAGAAGGGATACTAAGCAAATTAATGGATGATACAAAACTGGGAGGAGCTGTTGGCTCTCTCAAAGGCCTGGAGGCCCTACAGAGAGACCTCAACAAATTGAGGCTCGGCAATCACCAGTGGTATGAAATTCACCAAGGGAAAGTGTTGGATTCTGCACCTGGGATGGGCAACCCTGGATGTACGGACAGACTGGGGGATGAGAGGCTGGGAAACACTGACATGGAAAGGGACCTGGGGATCCCGGCTGACAGAAAGTTGAAAATGAATCAGCAGTGCTCTGGCAGCCAGGGGGGACAACCGTGTCCTGGGAGGCATTGGGCACAGCTTCACCAGCCGGGCAAGGGAGGGGATTGTCCCACTCTGCTCTGCACTTGGGCAGCCTCAACTTGGATACTGGGGGCAGTTTTGAAAGCCACAGTATAAGAAAGATAGTAAACTATTAGGGACTGTCCAAAGGAGAGCAACAAAGATGGTGACGGGCCTTGAGGGGCACCTGTATGAGGAGCAGCTGAGGTCTGTTTGGCCTGGAAAAGAGGAGACTGAGAGGAGACTTCATTGCTGTCTACAACTTCTTCATGAGGGGAACAGGAAGGGCAGGCACTGATCTCTTCACTGTGGTAACCAGTGACAGTATCCAAGGGAATGGCATGAAGTTGTGTCAAGGAACGTTTTGTTTGGATATTAGAAAAAGCTTTTCCACCCAGAGGGTGGTTGGGCACTGGAACAAGCTCCCCGGGGAAGTGGTCACAGCCCCAAGCCTGACAGAGCTCAAGAAGCCTTTGGAGAATATCCTCAGGCACGTGTGATATTCTGTGATACTGGGATTCTGTGAAAAGTGAATGCCGTGGCTAACTCCATTAATTACAACACCGGTATCGACACATTATGTATGATATGGTATATATCTTCAGAATCACAGAAGAGGGTGTTTTATGGGTATGCAATCCATCCCTGTGCTTGGCCCAAGAGTGACTATTTCAGTACTATAGGGACCCATCAGTAGCCACAGACTACACTACAATGAGCAAATGTGCTTAAACTGGGTGAAAATTCAAGTTGGCTCTATGGTTCATGGTGCCATTCAGGAACAGACAGCAACTTAGAAATCCAACTTGATAAAGTGTTCTAGCTTCCTTAAATTAAAATTTTTGTACGGAAAAATGTGAAGATATAAAGCACATTTTGAAAAGTTTTTTGTCCAGCACTGATTTAAGTTTTGAAGTTACCAAACTGAACATTTTATTTAAGTAAAATGAATGTGCTTCAGAGATCTAAAATAATAGAGTATTTGCTTAATAGGCTTCCCTGACTCTCTTACTCATCATGTTAAGTCTCCTGTCAATAGCTGTTTTTATTCCTAGAAACAGTGATTTTAGTTAATGGTATCCATTTTCCATTTGATATTACTTGTCTTTTACAGAATATAACATAAAAATGGAAGCTCAACTAGCCCCAAAATGCACGTTCATCTGCATGCTCATCTGCATGCTACAGAAAAGATTATATATGTAGAAATCTGTAAAGTCAGAAATTCTTCCATAATCACTTAAAGGTATAAATAAAAGATATTAATAATTACCAGTATAGAAGTCCAAACAAGGAAAGAAATAAAAAACATTACATCTAAAACTTTTATTTAAAAGTAATTATTTTTAAAAAACCTATTTTCATCTACCCTGATTAACTTACACCCTTAGTAGCCACCGGCCACATGTATACAGAAGCTCTGCAGTAACTTTTCTCATACCAAATATACACACTTCCTCAAAAAATGGAGAAATGACTACTGATAGAAGTCAGAAAAAGTTTAAAATGCAGAAATATTTTCAGGCTCAGAAGTAGCTTACAGCCATGCAGTTAATAAATGAGAAGCTTGCAATTTCTTTACACTGTCTGAATTAGCAGGTGCAGAGGGAGTCAGATGGAATGGTAGATTTTTTAGAATCAGAGACAATCTAGCAAATAATACTACTCAAAATGCTGTAATCCAGTCATATTGTTTTAATTGGGCAACATGGTATTGTGATAACAGATGGCAACCCATGTGAACAGATTCAGCCAGACTGATAGCATTCTGCCCCAGCTCCTCTGAATGAACAGCTATGTGCTTCCAGTTTATTTTGCAATAGCTTCATTCAGATTTCACACTTGCATAGACACTGTGCCATTATGAAAGCAAATACCATTTAAGGCTCTATGCATTAGTGTATGGAGATTTCACGGTAGCTTCCATTACTGAAATTTCAAGTTGGTTGGAGCTGTAATAGTCACTCAAGACATGACTGGTATCTGTCTACCCCTGGCCAAAGGTTACTATTACTGGGTTCCCTGCTGGCTCCGTGGCTCACATGCATGAGCACACAGACACAGGGATGGCTTCAGTAATATTAAGCCAACAGCAAGGATTTGAGAAGGGTCCTTGCTTAGAGTTCCACAGAAAGCAGTTTATTGCTGTAACTTGCAAAGGGTTCTAGAGGCAAATGACCCCGACCACATGACAGCTCAAGCTTAAGTACAGGGGTGTGGCTAACACCAGGAGCCAACCGGGGAATCAGAACTGGGGTACATTACCATAACTGAACAAGGCATCCTGAGAGAGGCTTCTGTCCCTCACCATAACCAGTAAGTCTTTGGCACCAGAGACTGTCTTACCAAGAACTCTCTCTGTCTCTTGTACCACAGGTCAATCGACCACCGCAGGTTACAGTTCCTGGCTTGAAGTTAGCAGAAACAACATATCTAAATCTTAACTACTCCATCTAGATGGTGCCAGCTGACATCTGTCTTCCACAGTGGTTTATCCTAGGACACCAGGCATTTTCAGTGGAAGTGCTACACATGTTCCCCTCTACTGACTCTGTGGTAACTCCTGGCAGAGAAATGGGATGGACAGCTGGAGGCAGAAACATCTTTAATTTCAGAGGAAGGATTTGCCAGAACTTGCTTCTCAAAATTCTAAATGTTAATAGCTTCCTTCTACAGAGATAAGAGCAGTTTCTAGGTCAGTGGACAGCTAATGTAGTGCTGCCACTTTGGAGAGGGAAATATGTTAATGGGGCACTTTGTCAAAAGATGCAGAAGCATCAGCTACTATGTTCTCCATAACACTCTTCATATCTGTGCACTACACAAAGCAGCAAAATATGGGAGGGGTGGAACACAAGTCAATTGTCTTACCCAACCCGTAGGGCATTACATCCTTTGGGATATGAGAGCCTCAGCCATTTGCTTCCTTCTATCAGTAATGTTCCAGGGGTGGGGGAGGAGAAAGAAACCAAATGTGAACAGACTCTGGCTGGCTCCTGTGCTCTGTGTGCTTTCTCACTCCCTGCAAACTCTCTCAAGAACAATTGTAATCCAGCTGAAGTTTTTCCTGGCTCTTGCCCGATTTAACAGATGTTTAATAATGGTTCTGGATCACTATTTACATGCTGAACAGTTTTCTGTTAATCTGAAAAATTTTTAGTGAAAAAAGACTATGTTGGGGAGGTGGTTGGAAAAAAACCCCAACAAAACAAACAAGAGGAACCCCAAAAATATAAAAAATATTTTATTTCTCAGGATGTATATATCTGATCAGCAACAATTTAGCTGCTTCCAGAGTGACTTTCTTAATGCCCCAGTACTTGAAATGATTTTGTAGTACATTTGGCAAGCAATCCTACGAGAAGATCATGATGTACAAAACCATATTAATTCCAAACAGCAGGCTTTATCTATCTCAGCTGGCCCTTATATGACCTGTCACATTATAGTAGCTAAGCTCCTCACAATCTTTCGGGTATTTCTCCTTAATGCTTTAATGAAACACAGAAGTGCTATCTTCTGCATGTTCTATAAGAATGGTCTCAAGCATTGCTATGAACATGACACTCACCCTTTTCCCATATCTTCAGAGCTAACTTGTAAAGCTGTGAAGCTTCAGGCAGCTGCTGACAGCTTTGTTGGCTGTAACAAGCCACAGAATTAAAGCAGTTAGGTGACACACCATGTACTTTTAAAGTGACTATCCAGGTATTCCAGGAGCCACACTTTCAGACCTGCTGCCCACAGCCTCTTATCCAGCTAGAGGTGACTATACTGAAGACTGGAGTTCCTTACTAGACAAAGGAGAGTCATAGACAATTTTAGGACATGAATCATCTGCTTGAAGAACAGATGAATCACACTCTTCAGTGCCCGTGTCTCTTCATTTGCCATAGAAAACCCAGACAATTATTGGGCTAGAGAACTCTACATTTGTTCAGACATTCTCATGCCCTAATCTGGTCATGAAAACTGTCATTGCAAGATCCACTGAGGTTGTCAGTCACCTGAAGTAAACTACAGTCAGTAGGTATGCCTAGGTATTTGTGAAGGTATCTATGTCAAAGTGATTTGTTTGAGGTCTCACACAGTACAGACACAAAGTCTGCATCTCACAAGCCTCGGATCAAAATGTTGTCTATTGATCTGTCTTACCAGTCGGGTGGAAATGAATAACCATTATAATGGCCACAAATTCAAAAGTTGCATATAGAAGGTCTTTTTGTTCAATAAAAAATGTCTTAATGATTAATTGCAGGAAGGAAGTGAAATCATGCATGTCTCTACCCTATGGAGCAGTCTGAAAAGAGTTTGAGCTATCCTTGTGTTTCACTGTCCTATGAAAACATCTTTAAAACTTCCTTAAAGATTACTCTCCTAATGAGAGGAGGCCATATGTAGGCTAGTGGAGACACAAATGTAGGTTTTACTCCGCTTCTCATTTTGTGTGTCTTATACTTTGTTTGAAATGGGGATTTCATTGGGTTGTTATGGGACATCTCAGATGTCTTCCCCATTGAACATAGAGTTTTTCCACTTGAAGCTCATAAACTACCATACCTCCTTTTTTTTTTTTTATTTGCAAAGGTGCAAGGAAGGCACATACACGAGAAACAAGGAAAAAAAATACTTTTATGACATAAGGAAAAAAGAAAAAATTTAAACTGCTATTTAGACACTCAGTTTTCACTTAAAGAAGAAAATAATCCTCCAAAAGCTGTGGTCTTGAGGAAGATCATCAAAATGTGAAGGGAGTGTTACAGATGCAGAAATGCTTGTATTTACTTAAAGCCTGGAGCTCCAGCTCTGAGAGATTAACTGTCCCATTTGCTCTTGCCTCATGCTGAAGAAAAGGTTTTTAAAGGATTGTTATTTCATCACTTATCAAAGTAACAAAAGCAACAACAGCAACAACAACAAAAGAAAGAAAAAGAAAAGGAATAATTTATTACTGTGGTGACATGTCAGAAATATTCCTGGGCACCAAGAGTGGGAAGGAGGAAGAGATGAGAGTGAGATAGAGTACAAAGACAGATTGCCAGAGCTGGATCTGAGCATGTTCTTAGTTAGGAGAGATCAATGTATTGCTGACTTAAATGTTATGAAACAGTCAAAAGAAAATCAGTTTGATTCCTATTTCATAGTTTCTAATTCTCATTCAGCTAGTTTTCCATTGTGGATCTTCTACCAGTTCAGCTCAAAAGAAAAGAACTTCACCTGGACTTTTAGGCCCTTTTGGCTTTGGCACAACCTTTGGCACAACCACGAAGAGCCAGGAAGATGCAGTTGGATATGAGCTCATAGGCAGCCCTATATCTATTACAGGTAATTGTAAAAAGGCCAGAAAAAAAATAAAGCCAATAATTAAACATTGCAGGATCGTAAGGTAAAAGCGGGGCTTTCACCCTTTATAACACCCTAAAGATTGCAGCTACCAGCTTGTAGAGAACAGTTAAATGTTTGACTCAAACACCTGAAGGGGTCTCAGGCCCAAAGGTGGGAGCCTGGCATTTAGAACACCAGGTCCTGTGAACTCTTTGCTGAACTCTTCCTAGAAGATGCCATGTTTTTGAAATAAGGAAAAGGAGATGCATTTTACTACATATCACATCCAGCTTACGTTTGTAGGAAAGGATATTAACTCTTCCTCCTTAATTGACAATGTAGTTATACAGTAAAATGGAGAACATTTTTAAGCTTTTGTTGGTATCTCCATTCAGTTGGTTAAATTTACTTCAGACTAAGAAAAAAGGCCCCCCTATCTTTCTTTGCTGGTTAGCAGAAAATGAAATATTAATTAATTTTTCCTCAGATTTATCCCAGTGAAAGTAGAATCTAGACATCATATATTAGGCACCTAAAACCCAAAGAGATTACATAAAACTGACATGAACTTATTTTTTGTTGTTTTAATTTTTCTGACTCCAGAAAATATTCATGGAGGTAGAAGGGAAGAGGATCAGTCTTCTCCTTAAAATGCGAGAAAATAACAGTGCATGAATTGTAATTTGCACTACCTAAAATTAACCATAAACAACTATATACTTTTCTAAAATATGCAAGAAAGAACAAGTTTAGCTTCTCTGTTGTAAAAAAAAAATGAAAGTCAATTAATTTTCCATCCTACTCTTTCGAAAGAAAATATTAAAGGTCTATGGAAAAAAATGAACAGGCATTTGGCAAAACCTGGCTTCTAACTGGCAGCAGTTATTGCATTACTGAAACCCATTCATAAATGCTGGCTGCTTCTTCCCTGGAAGAATGCCAGGGAATTACCCACCCTGGTGTCTCTCTTTCCAGATACACCAATCCGTACTCTTAAGTCTTGCTGACATGCATCAAAATTCATTCTAAAGTAGGCCTTTTGTGCCACTCCAACTAACTCTAAAACAGGGCAAGTAAGGACCACACCAGTCCATCTAGCTTGTATCTGTGGCTTAAGGTATCGGACAGATATATTTTGGTCTTCAGCTATGTTTGCAGCATATATTAAAAAAGCACAAGGCAGTAAAGCACAGTAAACACTAGCATTTGTCAAATGCATATCATCTGAAGAGCTCAGTATTTCTTTACAATCAGGGGGAGCAGCCTCTATTCCTTAACTAGTTAATTTTACTTCAATGCATTCGTGTTATTCCAATCATATGCTCATGTAAATTACAGCAAATTTAAAGCTTTAGTAAAGACAGGCAATAATGTGAATTTCCATAAGCCTAATTCTAATCCTTTCTAGTACTCTAATGTATCAGTAAACATGGACAGCTGTTGATACATATAGACTCATTCCACCCACACTCTGAGCAAATCAGATGTTGAGTAGCTCCCATTTGGGAGTTCAAGCTAACAGGCACAATGCCTAAGTTAACAAACTTTGCTTCTCTTTCTGGCATGTATGCTCTCCTCACTACCACATCCTGATGTATTTTCCCCACCCCCTTTAGGAGTTTATCCTGAACAAGCAGGAGTTTGTGTGGTGTAAGAAATTCATAAAGCTTTGCACCTTCACCAAGTACTTTTTCTGTTGGAAAGAATGATCGTTGTTGTTGTTGTTGTTATTCTTGTTGTTATTGCTGATTTTGCAGTAAGGTTTGGTAGACCCACTAAGAATCATGGCCGTGGCATAGGGCGGCTTTATGTTATAAAGAAACAAAGCTACATACCCGGGAATTCTTAGGGTACATCGACATCTCGTGGACAAAAAGAATATAGCACATCAATTCCAGGCAGGATATGGCAATTTTAACACTATATTTGAGAACATATATAAGCTCAAGATACCTATCTTGACATTGAGAAGATTGAATAATATGCACATCTTCTGAAGGAAAACTTCTGTGTATTTATCTCTCGAGTTTGTTTGGATACCTTTGCAGTCTGCAATGATTTCTGTGCTGCTGCAGTTACACTGCTACTGGTACCTCTAAGTTGTACACTATTATACAAGATGGTTCCAGTACTAGTGGAAGTATACAGGTGAAATATATAGCATAAAGTGTGCAGGAGCCCAAGAAAATGCACAATTGTGGCATCTTCATGATGGAATAGCCAGATAAGGCAAAGACCTCAGTTCAACCCCTGTGGAAGGGCAGACTACTATTGCTGTTTACAAATAAGTCATTTTACTTACAGAAATTAGGTTTTTTCCCTGTCATTATTATTTCTTTCCTCTGATGCATCCATTCCTTTCCTCTCTGTGAAGGATATCTCCAGGAAATAGAAGGGGACAGTGCAAAGCAGATTCCTGTGGCTCCACATTGGCTGCATTTGCACGTCTTCACTTTAAAGAATCACCAGAATGACTTATCTGATCTCACGATTAGCAAGCCAGCCTTGAGTTGCTGTATGAAGATAGTGGAGCTTCTGAATCTTCTGCCATGACAGAACCTAGAGTAAGAATTTTTTAAATTTTTATTTTTTCCAGATGACTGGTTGACAATCTGTGGCCTGGGAGAAAATGTTACACAGTGATGGCTCTTTGTTTCTCTTTGCATCTCTAGATTAAAAATAACTAAAACTAAGTTTAGTGCTTTCTTAACAAAACCTCTCCATAGGATTAATTGCTGGAGTGGTAAACAATTGGTGGGAAAAGCAGATTGCAGCGTCACCAGAGAACCTCTGTAAGAACAATTGTATCATAAGATCGTAAGATTTGTTTGTATGAAAACCAAGAGGAAAACATAGGTCTTGCATACAGCTTTCACTGGCAAAAAAAATTATCTCAAAACATTTTGATCCACAGCATTTTATCAGGGTTATTACTGAGACCACCATTGAGTTATAGATCTCGAGAGTAAACATAGAGACATGGTGATTTGCCTAGAATCATCCAGAACATTTGTGTCGAAGAGAAATATCATCCACAGCATCTCATGGCGTCTAAGTGCTCTTTTATACTTGTTGATGGCCTTTCAATGCCACGTCTTGCATGGGAAGCATAAATTACTTGTTTTGGCCCCCACATGATACTTCACAACCATTGCACCTGCATTTTACATATTTGCGGTGTATCTCACTGTAGTCTGAGTTCTCATAGGCCAAGCACAAATAGCCAGCAGATCTATGATTCTCAGTAGAAGACTGGTGTTGGCAGCTGGGGAACATGATAAATTCCATGTGCTAGCATCTTAATCAGGTTTTTTTGTATTATATAATCTGAAAGTCCAGAGCCATATTTATCCAAGACTTTAGCATCCTTATAATCTCCCCTCTGTCCTGTGATCTGATGCTGTCACACCATACAGTGAAGATGCCTTCATCACAACAGAAATGTATTCAGTTGTGTTCTGAAGTGCTCATGTTTTCATGAACTTTACATGAGTTTTGCTGAGTAACCATTTTTGGTGCTGTTTTCACTGAATTACTGACACTGTTGGGGCTGCCCAAGGCAGCACCGCGTCCAGCTGCAAACGTCCTTGGCTTCAGCTGCTGCAGGCAGGGGTTGGCTGCAGCAAGGAGGGAAAGCTGTCAGCTGCAGCTTGCAGGGAAAGCTGGCTCCTTCGCAAGGAGCGAGCTCCGAACAAAGGTGGTGTAAAAGCATCGGCATAGGCAAAGGACGAGAGAGGGGTCTTTGTGCAGGTTCCCACTCGTTTGTTGCCTGCAGAGGGTCCAGGAACAAAGACTAAGAAATGAGAGAGAGCGCAGTGTTTTATACGGGGGTGGAACTAGGGGAAACAACCAATGGGGATCGACTGAGAAGGAGGGGACAACAGGGGAATATCCAATAGGGATAAGTTAAAGGAAGGAGTTACATGAACCAACCAATGGGGCATCGAAGAAGGGAGAACTTTCCAGAACTAATACATAGGCAATTAAGGGAAATGCATAAACATGAACTTATACATAAAACTGGGTGGAGAACTCCTGAACATGTAACTTAGAATATGTAAACTAAGAACCACTAGGTACGTGGGCACTCACCGTAACCAGTGAGAGTCAGACCTCTGTGTTCTGGAGGCCTGTCCACCAGTCCTCTGAATGCTCTGCTGCAGTGGCCACTGCTACATGCGCTGCAATAAATTGCTAAGTTAACTCAGATACTAAAATTGAAGGAAAGCTTGAGAACATAGCATAGTGTGGAATGTAAGTTTCAAAGGTTTGCTGAGTCATGAAAGCTACATAGTTTTTTTGCAAAGCAAAATTTCAGAATTTCCAACTCTATTGTACAAAACCTGGGGAAAAAGGAAACTAACCCCCAAATAAACTAGCTTTTAAGGGTTCAAAATAAGAATCGTATTTCTTGGTCGCTGCTGGTTACTATTGCATTGTCTGTATGACTAAAACAAACAGAAATATTTACCAAAAGAGGCTGAAGTTAACATTATACCAAAAAGGCTGAATTAGACTATATTAGGTCAAGGTTTATTACAGAGTTACTAAATTTATTTTTAACATTATTATGGCTAATTAATCTATGCATAATACTAAACTGATAAATTACTTTTAGGATCTGAAATTATGTCTTTTAATGGTGCTAGAGCATACCACATAGCAAAACAAAATGCTACTAAAGTGTTTTCTACTGTGGGGAATGAACAAGTTTTTAAGATGTTATAGTAACTAGCAACTATCTGAGTAGTTCCCACCAAAAATCAACCTACTGTAATTCTGAGATTACTTTTGGAACATGCCACTGCCTCAATCACCAGCATGTTTTTGATTTTTATGTTTGTTTGTTTGTTTGTCTGTAAAGGTTTTAAGTGTTTTTCAGTTTGGATTTGAAGATTTTGGTAGGAGACTTGTAAAACACCTGTTATGCTAATTTGCAAAAGCACAGGAACAGTCAAATAGTTATTTAAAGCATTTTTTAAACATTAAACCAATTAATTTAAAACACCTTTTATTGTCTTTTGCATCTTTCACTGTTCAATTTTTTTAATTTTTATTTTTAATCTCCAGGTGGGAAAGCTAAGAGCTGGCAATATCATAATTGTCCATGGTGTACAGAAGCTGTCCTGGAATAATAGCAAAGGTAGGACAAGTCCTTTGGGGTAAGGATGATACAACAGGACAGATGCTCACTTTAAGAACACTGCCTGATGTTCATATCTTTTGGGGCTGGGTCTGCACTCTCCATGACAGTGACTTCCCCCCAAGCTGTTGGTGTTTGGTAAGCAGTTTAGCTTTCTAAACAAATGAGGCCGATGTGATAACACACTGCACCCATCTGCAAGGTTTTCTTCTTCCAGCAACTTTGTAAAGGCATAATGACACAAGGCCATGCAGCTGAATGGAGCAGTAGAGGAACGAGACCTAAACCAGTGCATCCACTGAGAGAAAGGCAGGCAGAATCCAGTCCATTGTAGAGAGTATCAGCAGCTATACAATGCACACTTACAGGGAGCTTTGAAACAACATTAATAGATGTGGCTATTAGAATCCCTCAGAAGGAGCTCAGTAGGGCAGGAGGTGAACAAATACCATGGGAAGTGGAAGGAGCTGAGAAGAGGGCAGATCTCATATGAGTGGTACAGACTGTGAGGAAGCAAGGCTTCTTTTGTTTCCCTGATTGAATAACTGACTGGTTTTGCTTCCACTCCATATAAATGATGTGAAGTTTTGTGGCCTGTGCTACTGCTGAGATCAGAGGTGACCAGAGGTGATGATGGCTTTCCCTGCTGTTAAAAGCTCATGAATTGTGGCTGTTTGGTCTTTTGCAGTTGCATGGAAGACATAAGAAAGCAAAACTTGATTTTTGCTTGGATTAGTCTTTGCTTGTACTTCCATAATAGTGAAAGATGTTATGTCAGAGCGAGTGCTTTGGGGTAATTTGTTTTTTGCTTGCTCTAGAAGGCCTCACTAGTGTACCTTAGCGACAATGTTCTTTGCAAAGGAAAGGCAATGCTAACACCATGATGTTAGCCTTACTAGAACTGACAGGCATGCCAGTTAGCACCATATGGGATTTTGTGAGGAAGACAGCTGTTATCACTGAGAAGTGTATTGAGATTACTAAACTCTCCTCCAAACAACCATCAGTGAGTAAAGACTATTGGCACTCAAACTTGCATGGACAACTGGATTTTTATTGGATAGAGCAAGACAGACATAATGATAAGGAATAATTCATCCTTAATTTCTCACTTTCAAATGTCCAACCTTTTGTCTCACAACCAATCACACTAATTATTAAAAAAGAAGTGGCATTTTAAGTAAAACAGAACCATTATCTGATAGGCAATTTTAGGCACTCTTAATGACTGCAGTCTGTATATGTCCAGTCTGTACCAAATGTAAATAGATTTTGAACTGATCCAAGCTGCAAATTTCAGCTAACATACTCTGATTTCAAATGAGAAACTTATTGATACTCATTGTCTAAGAGTCAAGAATCAGACTTAGATCAGCCTTTCTACCTTATAGAAGGTTCATGTCATGAGCAGCTGAATGTAGTGCCTCTGTCCGCTACCTGGATGCATGTCTGAAAGTAAGGGAATCCTGAAATGCTAAGTCAGCCCTCCAGCAAGTAAATAAGAATACAACCCTACATCAGAGATTAAAGAAAGATCCAGGAAGTCATATGCCTATCAGTCTTACTTCAGTCCTGGGGAAAGTTATGGAACAAATCCTGCTGGGTCCTACCACAAGTTGGTTGAAGCATGTGGTTAGGAAACACCACATGGGTTAGGGTTCACCAAGGGCAAATCCTGCTTGCCAAACCTTTTTGCATTCTGCAACAAAGTAACCTGCTTGGCTAATGTGGGGTGAGCAGTGGACACCGTCTACCTGGATTTCTCCAAGGCTTTTGGTACAGTCTCCCACAGCCTCCTTCTAGAGAAACAGATGTGTTAGGGTTCTGGACAGGTGGTATCTGTGGTGGGTGGGGAATTGACTGACAGAGCCACCCTGCAGGAAGACCTGGATAGGCTGAAAGAGTGGACTAGCAAGAACCTTAAGAATTTTAACAAGGACAAGTGTAAGTTCTTGTACCTAGAAAAACATGGTACAGGAATTTAGCAGAGGCTGGGATCTACTTGGCTAGGGAGCAGCTCTGTGGAAAGGGACCTGGAGGTCCTAGTGGGTAGCAAGCTCACTATGAGTGAACAGTGTGCTGCTGAGGCAAAGAAAGGCAACTGGATGCTGGCTTGCATCAATAAGGGCATCACCAGCAGAGATAAAGAAGTCACTAGCCCACTCTCTTCCACACCTGAAATGTTGCATGCAGCTTGGGTCCCCACTATGCAAAAAAGCTGTGGACAGGCTGAAGAAGGTTCAGAGAAGGGCCACAAAGATGATCCAAGGACTGGGAAGCCTGCTGTATGGGGAATGGCTGAGAGAACTGGGTTTGTTCAGCCTTGAGAAAAGAAGGCTTAGGGGACACCTCATCACTGTGTTCCAGTATTAGAAGGATGACTACATAGAAGATGGAGACTCCCTTTCATATAAGGAGTCACACAGAAAAGGCAAGGGGTAATGGGTACAAGTTACTCCTGGGGAGATTCTGATGGACCCAAAAAAACCCTTTTCACACCGAGAACAAAAAGAATAATCTCCCAAGAGAAGGGGTGGTTTCCCCACCATTTTAATATTTGGCTAGACAAGGCATTGGTCCATCTTGTCTAGACAGTGCTTTTGCCAAGAAAGGTTGGACCAGATGATTCTTGAGGTCCCTTCCAATATGGTATTCTATGATTCTGTGATTATGTTTTGTATTTCTGGACATTAAGGTGGGTATGTCCATAGTCTCCCTAAATTTCTGCTCTAGCCTCAAGTCTCTGGAAGGAAAATTGGTCTGCTGCTATGTAAAAATGCAAAACAGTTTAGAGTCAAAGTTTATTCCTGGCATTAACACAAACTCCGTACTTAACCCATATCTAGCAAATCAGGTATTTATTTCTTTTTGCCTCAACTTCCCTGCCTATGAAAATAAAGCTACTATCTCCTTACCCATTATCAAAGTACCTACAGAACTAATTTACATCTAAAGTGCTTTGAGCTCCTGTGACAGGAATCATTACAGAAATATGAAATGTTCTTGTTATTTTTCCCGGGGAATAAAAGTATCCAGTCAGTCAGCCAATTTACAAGATGCTTCAGATGCTTTTCACTGTGGGTATCTCTGTTTTCCAGGCTTCAGGAGAGTATGTCCAACACCTGATAGGTTTGGTTTCCCTTCTCTAAAATGAATGATAGCTGTATTTTGAAACAGAGATAAGGGAAAAGGGGACAGTGAAGGATAATGGCAGCAGTTTGGGCTGTCTCTTTTGGCATGGCCTCAATCCTCTTATCTCACCTAATGGCAGAGTGAGTGCCAATGTTTATTTGGCCATTCTCATTCACCAGCTGCTCCTGTACCATGGTGTTTTTCTTCCCAGATGGCAGCACGATGTTCCATGATAAAACTGACACAAAAAACAATGCAAAATTTGTCTAAGAGAGGTTCAGCAAGGATGAGAAAAACAGCTGATATCTTTCAGAGCTAGCCAAGTTTCCTGACCTTGATGCCAGAGCAATTAAGGTTTGATTTGAACAGGGGGTAAGAAAAGAAAGGCCACCACCAGATTTATCAGGTATGTTTTGGGAAGAGGGAAAAAATATTACTACTCTTCTCCACTTTCTGGCTCTGTGACAAAATCAATTGCTGCAGTCTGAAAAAGCTCCCAGAAGTCCTGTATATTAGCAGGTCTTGTAAACTATTACATGCTCCCTAATTAATGCCCTTCTAGATACATATATTGTGATATAATTCAAGTCAACACTGTGATGATATAAACAGCTGTATTTTCCTGAGTTTAATATTTCATTAGTCAATATTTAGTAGTATTAAATAGAGATATAATATTCAAATGATATTTATGATTTTTAAAACATATTATCTCCGAACTTTTATTTAAATTATTGCAGAAAAGATGTAATGAAATTGTTTTGTTTATTACTCTAATCTCTATGAAAGCAATATTTTTTCCCTACAGACTGTACACATATGTTTACAGTATTTTTTGTTCTGCCTTAAGATCTAATAATTTAAAAATCTAGTAAGTTTAGAATTGCACCATTTAATGGTCCTTTAAAATACCCAAAAATATTACTTCACTTATATGATGAATCCTTTCAAAAGTCTCCATCTTCCATCTTGCAGTGGCAATTACAAATTACAAGATTTTTTTTTTCTTGTGGATTTCTAGTTTTCTTGTGTCCTGTGTTCTGATCTTAAAGCCAAGTAAATAATGTTAAATTCTGAATATCTATAGATATACATCAGAGGATCCATCTGTGAGCCTAGGATTTTTGATTAAGTTTCTACACATGTGAGACATCCTCATGCCAGATGCTAAGCCACTTCACTCATGCTGCTTCCTGCAGGAGCCGGCACTTGGGATACACTGTTCCTATCTCAGAAGTTAGAATCGTAAACTCATAAAATATCCTGAGTTGGAAGGGACCCACAAGGATCATCGAAGTCCAGCTTCTGGCCCTGCACAGGACACCTCAAGAATCACACCATGTGCCTGAGACCACTGTCCAAACATTCCTTGAGCTCTTGCACTGAGGTTCTTGCTGGCTCTGGCAGCTGGCAGCATGGGTGGGGGCACCTACACCCTGCTCTGAGTCCAGTAGCTGTCACCAAATCCACTCTAAGGTCTGTTTCACCAGTAGCTGCCCCTTAGCCTTTACAGCACACACACACCCTCACAGGTCACAGAGTGCTACTAAACAGAGAGATAGTTTAAAAAGTATTTAATACTTTTTAAAGGACAGACTAACAGAGCAGCAACAATTTTCATGTGGCAGTCCCCTTTTATACCCATTTTGGTCTACTTTGTTTTTCTCTAGACCTCTTCCCTTAAACTTTCTTGCATTAATTTTGCATAGTCTCAGAAAACCCTCTCAAACATCCCAAATCCTCGTGGTCATCTTTTTTCCTCCTCCTCCTCAGCTGCAACATCCAGGTTGTCTCTTTCTAATGTGATACCTGGTAGATGCTTAATAGCCCTCAATTAGTGACCGGACAATTTCTGTCTTTGGTACTGCCTTGTTAGACCTTGTCTACTAGGTCTGTGTCTCTTTGAGTTCTTGTTATATCTTTTTGCATTGAAAAGTACTGAATAATCTTAATGAAGCAGATGCTCTCACATAAACCCCAGTTATTCTGGTAACTTAAAGACCCTCACTCAGTTTTTACATAATGTAGTCCAAACCCCTCAAGTTTATACTATTAACCTCTTCTGCTTTACCTACAAATCAGTAATGAGGTATGCTGAAGAGGACTGCGCAAGTAGCAAGCCTGCAGAAGACCAAGATCACGCTCTGCCAATCACTCCACGGGTGCTTGTCAGACAGCAGTGGAGTGGTTCAGTGTTTTGGTTTCTGCTCATGGCAGGTTGCAGTTTAGTGGCTACAGACAGCGCAGCTAAATGTCATGTGCTCATGTTTGGTTCACAGGTGGTGCCTGAGCTAGGCATCTCTAAATGAGAAACTCCAATGTTGTTTGAGTGAAAGAGCCAGAATTTTTGTTGTGGAATTGATAGCAGTTGCACAACTTCTGGTGTAGCCTAACCTTCATGAGAATGACAGAGAAGCTTGTACCATGTCTTCTGCTAGAAAAAGAAATGGTCATTCCCACCTGATAATCACTGCCCTCCCCTGATGACCCCCATCATCAGATCTGCCAAGAGGGTACTCTAGAGCACCTGCTGTTCCCCTTAGAACGAGTTAGCTAATCCTGGCATGTGAGGGAATCCTCATATGAGTAATTTAAATGAGAGATCCGAGGGACAGGTAACATGCAATATGAGATAATAATGAAGAGACTGTATCACTCTTCTACTGACACTTGGAAAAGATTGGTTTTGTCAGTGTGGGTTGCAGGAAGACTGCATTTACTGTTATGGCAAAGGGGATGAGGTTACCTCAGCTGTGCAAAAGCTTTCAGCATTGTACGGCCCAGAGCTAGGTACTGAATATATCAAACCCTTAGCAAAAGTTTTCGTAAGGCACTAGGGTAACAGTTCCTGGTTCTTGGCTTTTCAATTTATTGAATGTTCCCTGGGCTGGAAAGAAGTATGTGGGAAATCATTATTCTCTCTCTTTCAGTCTTCTCCAGTCCGTTTATTTGCAGCAAATGCCAATCAAACCACAAAAATTACCACATGAACCTCTTTACCATTCCAAATCTGAGCTTTCATGAAGAGAAGCAGCACAGATAGATCACTGCAGAAATCACCCTCCCTGCAGCATGGTTTCTCTACATTCCCTTTAAAAAAAAGCATTCACTTTGCAGATACTTTCCTTACAACCTCTGTACCATTAACTCTTACAAAATTTCTCTTAAGAATCGGCAAAACCATTCCAGGACCTGACTGGAGCACTGCTAGCCTCAGTCAGGTGTGTTTGAGCACAGCCACCCTGTTATGTACCACTTTGATCACTAACACCTAAGTAAAATGGTATGGATAGAAAATACTGAATATTTACAGAAATCTGTGATTCAAGTACAGAGATAGGGAAGAAAATTAAGATAAAATCTGTGAAATAATTGGATCATCACATAAATTTGTGTGTCACCTTATATAGTAAAGATCAATGTACTAGTAAGGAAAAAGACTAAATTCATTAGATAGATTATATGTTTTTTCTTCCATTCTGTTGCAGGGCTCTTTATGGTTTGGTGACATGTAAGAGCAAATTCTTGGCAAAAAGAAAAATCTCCTTTATACATTCTCTAGCTGTACTATTTCAACATAATGGTGATATAAGCCAATGTTAATGTTTTGGACAACTTTTTGCCTAGACTCTGGACAGAATATTTTTAGCAAGACATTGCAAGCTTTTAATCTTGGATATCTTCATCAAGGGAACACAATAAAATAATGCAGTGTCAGCAGAGGAACTGAAGAGCAGTTTCAGACCATTTGATGTACAACAGTCTTTCCTGGCTTACTATCCTCAAGTAGAGGTGTTTTACCATGTGGTAAAGTCTATATCAACTCTCTCTCTAAAAGCAAATTCTTCTTTGGAGGGCTGACAAAGATCACTTATCTCGTGCTATAATTCTGTATGTACTGTATTCATAAATGAAGTGATATTTCACTGAGTGAGGGAGCTACATGTACTTTCCTGGAAGAAAATAAAATATCCTAAAGCAATGAAAGAGTTAAGAAGGTCACAGGATTTGCCAAGTATCATGATGTAATTCTTTGAGTCTACTCATCTCAGAATAACTTAAGACTCTGGACAATGTCCTTTTACTTGAGATTCCAAAAGGATCAGAAGACTGTCTCTATAAACAAGTGGTAGCTGACTGAATGAAAACTTGGTGCTTAGTCAGGAAGTCATTCTAAATTACTGTGGATTACCTAGATTCCGATTTTCTTCCAATACAAATGAAAATATTTTAACTAATATTGTGGCTTAGAGCACATTTAGGCTTAAAAAACCCACTGTGTAAAAACAATTTCTTAATTGATCTACTCACTGGAGTGCTGAAAATACAGTTTTCCCCTCTTTTGAAGCCTCTTTCAAAAGTGCTCAGGAAAGGAAAAGAATCATAGCAGCTATTGTGTCTCGTGCATCATTGGAATTGTCAAGCAGGACCTGAATTTAACTGGCATATTAAAAAAATGCCTACTAATAATAACATTTAAATAATCTTTAAAAATGCATATAAAGCAAAGACCATTTTCTAGACTGGTCAGACAAAAGATTTCTTTCATATCAACATTAATAAACATTGATTTTTAAAAAAAAAATACATCAAATTAATCACTTTTCTGTTAAATTCAGATACGTAACAAAGGAGATTCCCTTCTAAACAAGATTTCCTTTTCCCTTTTTCTGGAAGACCTTTCCTGACTTATATTGCATTAGCACCTTTTGTCATAAGATGTGCTGAGGAAAAGAGTTTATATATAGAAATAATTATTTTTATATTTTTATACTCTTTTGTGTTCACACATGAATGCCCACTGTAAATGCAGTCCCATATTTTGAAGGTAAAATTACTGATTATGCAAGCAGGAAGTTATTATAAAGACAGTTCAAGGTCCAGAAATATCTGGTAGTTTATCTTAACCCCACATGGGTGTTTTTGTCTTAATTTTTACATCTCCACTTTGATTCCATGCAAAAGGGCTTTCTTTTGTTTTTTTTTGTTTTTTTTTTTAATTTCACAAGGAGCACTTAACTGGCTAGAACTGCAAATAATCTCAGACCCCTGTAGGAATCCAAAAATCTTGAAATACTCCCTTAGGTCAACTTCTGAATGTGTAACTCACAACTCCTGGACTTTTCATCATGCACAGTATATACTCACAGAAACTTAATTCAGTTGTCAGAGATCAGGATTTCTGAGTCATGGTAGTAATTACCTTTCTGAGCCCATATAGCAAAATGAATGAGACATAACATCTGTTTTCTGGTTTCTTAAGTAAACATCTATTGAGTGAATTCAATCATTGATTAACTGTTCAAGCCAATGAGACATCACATTTTTCAAAGTCAGAAATTATTACAATTTCCATTGAGCCTATGATGTAATTAGAACTGAGTGGAAAACAATTTACTCAGCCTGTTAAAATGTTTGAGATTTCGAGAATTTTCCTCATATCAAGGAAACCTGTAACACCTTCCCAGTGGCTGGAACCTCCAATCTACTGTATGAGAGGTCAAAACTCTGCTACCCTTAATTCAAAACAAGAATGTGCGTTTCTCACATCTTTTTAAAAGCCAAACCACTAGGAGGTTGGCTATGACTCTGCTGGTTTTGATCTGAAATGGCATCATAATGATAGGAATGAGTCATGACTGATGTGGGGTCTGGGAAGCAGGATTCATTTTGAGGTTTGAAGGTGGAGCAATACTAATAACTGGACAAGATTATTCAAATCACTGTACTAATTTACTATAGGGATATATGAAGGGACTAAAGTGATTACATCTTTGCTGAAAATAAGGGTTTGTAACAAAGCCACTATTTCTGTGTTATAACTACCACACATCTATATTTTCTAGGAATCATTCATTCCTAGCTCCAACATAGTTTTCTAGAGATGGATTTCTGATACATACATCCCAATTCTTTAAGAAACCCCTGCAAAAAACATTCTGATTCCACAGGATGATCTTGCATCTCATTGCAGATGAATTAGAGAGGTAACGTTGGAAGAATGGGGAAGGTCTACAGGATGAATTAGAGGCTCAGAAACCATAGACAGGAAAGAGTAGAAGTCAAATGTGGAAAGACTGGGGACTAAGAAAGATGTAGGATGTATCAAATAAAGTAAGTGTGTAGGAGAGGCTGGTAAAGGGTAGGGGCAGTATGACAGCAGAACAACTTTGGATGCATGATTTCTGTTGAGTAGGTAAAATCTAAACTGGGAATATTGATATAGTATTGCTAAGTACTGGGGATCTCTGAAGCTCTGATCCAGGATAGTTAGAGTTGCAAAGGAGGACTGTTGCATTACAATACCATCAGCCCTGACTGAGACGTGTGACTGATGCCTTCTCACTTCCATCATTTTCCTTCTTAGGTTGTATTGCACTGTTCTCTTTCTTGACTTGATAAAATACTAAGTACAGTTTTCTCTCACTCTCTCATCATTACGAGATAAAACAGAACAAATTCAGAGTATTGAGTCCTCCTGTTTCCTCTTAAGTGTCCCTCCTTCCTTCTTGTCATCAGATCCTTTATAATCCCTGCTGCAGGTAGCAGTATCCTTTCTTAGGATGCATAAAACCTGTAGTCCCGCTTGGATGAACCCTGAAGTCAGGTATTTAGGTATGTCATTCTCTTGCCTGGCTAGAAATCTTTCTCAATACAAGGTAAAATATCTTCCCAGCTAATGCTATATAACAAATACATATTCACTCTCTAAGACATGCTCACCTCTAGGTAAATCTATTGCTCTCTTTAGAATTTACACCAGATGAGAATTCTGCTCTTCATTAGTAATTCACTGAAATACATTACAGAACCCCAAGAACCCCGTGCTTCAATGCAGGCAACTGAGTCATAGAAACTGCAGAGAACAGCAACTAATCTGCCTTTAACCCCAAACTTTTATCTTCAGTCAGTTTTTCCAGTTTTGTAAATTCCTCACAATTCTGATGGGCTAATTCTGATGGTCTCTTGTCCAGTGAGACATTAGTGTCAAATTCCTCCTGGACTTCACCAAAATCAAAATTTCATTTTATTGTTTTATTAAAAGGTCTGATTCTGGAAACTGTGATTTAAATGAGATTCTTGGCTTTCATTCACTCCAACAAAAATTTTTTAGGCTTCACAGTTGCCAAAATAGATTGAGAATGTGAAGTCTTAAAACTCTGAACCAGAAGGTAAGTAACCCTCCAAATATAGTGTAAATGTAATTCCCAATTTTGTGAGTGACTCATCGAGACATTTAAATTTTTGGAGTAGCCAACACTGGCAAATTAATTGCAAAGGGCAAGAAGAACGGGTGATGTATCTAAACACTCAGTACTAATCATGACTTAGTCTTTTGAGAATATTAACCAGTGTAGATGAAACTAATACTGCTTCCAAAAGAGTGAATATAAGTTTTGCTAGCTTCACAAAATCAGCAGATTTGACCCCCAAACCTTGTAATTTTGGCAGACACTCAGGAAAATTTGCGATATACTTCTATCTGTGGGATCCAATGAGTCAGGTCTCTGACACTGAATTGGAAACTATCAAGAATTTTGCATTTTCTGAAATATAGAAGGAAGCACATCTAGTCCACCTAGCTTTAAGTTGTCAATTCTAGATTATTTCTCATTTCAGGGTAACAATTTATAGATAAATACAGATTCTTCTGAACAACTTCATGCTCTTCCTCACAGGAAGAAGTAATTTGAAAAATACTAATGAGAAATGGGATTATAATTCTGAATGGCTAAATGAAATAAACTCACAATGAAAACATGTATGCTTAAAAAATTTTCAGTTGATGTTAGACTAAAACTCGGGACCACCTTTATTCCTGTTTTTTTTGTCTTCACAGTTAGTGGCTGAAACATGCTGGTCTTGGTCTGCAGGCAAATATTCCTGTTATTATCATTTTTAATGGCTGAAGTCTGTTGAGAATACAGATCTAAACTAGTAGCCAACATATCTAAAAAATTCATGCTAGTCTCTTAACTTTAGCATTTCTAGGGTGTTTTCGTTCTGAATAAAAGTATTTTTAAAATGCTAGTGTACTCATAAATAAATCTCTAGGTAGGCATCAGCAAATTTGACTTATCAAAACTACTATCTTTATTCTTTCCTAGTTTCTGCCTTGCTTGAGGAACTTTTAAGTCCCTGTCACATCCCTGATAGTATCATTACTTCTCTTTCCAGCTCTTGCCCATAATACGGAATGGTCATACTTAATATTTTCTGGTTTATCTAACACATGATAATGTTGCCATCTAATAGTCTTCTCATTCTCTGCTTAATTAGTGTGCAAAGCCAAGGAAGATTTTGAAAATTGGCAATATACTAACTACTTGGAAATAGTATGCTCCAAAATGTTATAAATAACTTTTGTTTAAAATAGAAAAAGCCATGTCACATCTAAATGACAGAAGGGGTATTGAAATTCCTTGCTATAATACAGTATGATATAATACTTCTTGCTTAGCTAAAAATGATATTACAAATGACTCCTCTGTCTCCTACCTGCTTACAAAACTCTACCTTTTTTTACTCCATACTACCTGACTCTTCATTATATTATGAATAATACATTGCATCCCACATTATAGGAAATGTATTTACAAATGGAGCCTAACTGCATCATCAGATGTGCAGTTTGGAACTTTGCATTTTAGAAAGAGCTAAATGATTGAGAGCACTTGAAAGCAGCTTCCATTATTTATGTTACAGTCATCCTGAATTTGGCTATCCTCTAAATCTGTCGATTTGAGCCAAGTACCAAGCTTTAGTGTATTATTGACTTTTAAACAGTACAGTCCATTGATTTAATTGGAGAATCCTGATTAAAAATTGATGTGACAATTTGCCCTATTGCCCTCAGTCTGCACATAAAGCTAGTACTGATGTAAGTCTGTAAAGTTATAGTCATTCATATTCAACTGCTGTTCAGCTAGTTCTAGGTAAAATTGCAGCTCATGCTTTTAGAGATAATACCAACAGCAGTAACTAGATACAAAGACAGTTTCTTTTATGAGGAAGGGCTGGAAAATGATGTTGTGAGCCATACTCACTTCCTACTAAAATCTTCATATCTGTTTGAAAAAGATTTTTGATTCAAACGTCTCTCACAAGAACAGAAATTGGTACTCCATAGGGTCATCTGCTAAGGTTGAATCATCTGTCTCTGCATCAGTGCTGATGTGATCAGAGAAACAGAGGTTGCCCTCTGTAGAAGGATATAAGACTATCTGTGAAGAATGTCTAGGGCCCAGTACAAAACTCATAAAGCACTCCCTTGTAGTTTCTTGCTGTATTTGTTGAGCATGTACTTTCAGTGCACCTGTTCTTTCCTTCAGTAACAGTGTTCCTTTAGCTGAAAGGTAAAATTTAAAGATAAGACAATTGCCCTACTGATGCCATCTAAATCAACAATTTCTACTGATTTTCTTATTGAACTTGATAGAAAATTTAAACATTACTTAAAACTGAAATTAACTACATTTTTAACTACGTCTGAGATTCATTCTCAGCACAAATTTGGAGTTAACTGCCAGCAATAACTGAATATATTTCAAATTATCATAATAGGAAGTGTTATGGAGGAAGAGCAGTTGAGAAGATGTATTTTTTTTTTTGGTTTTAAGAATTATTTTAACAGATTAAGGACCCAAAATAAAACCAAAGAGAACCAATGGAAAGGAAATTTGCACAGATTAAAGTATGACTGGTCTAGACGGTCACCTGGATAGAATATTACATATAGCAAGATGGCCCAACACAGACATATCAGCTAAACTTGTACAATCTCCACATTTTTAACTGTATATAACATATAAAAGAAATGAATTTGACCTTTTACTGCATTGTAGATGTTGGAACGAGAACTTAGCTGGTGTTACTTGAGTCTCCGTGCCACTGAAAGCCACAGAGAGAGTATGATATAACTAAAATGTTCAGTTCAGCAGAAATTATTCTGTGAACTATAATTCTTCTTTCCCTGTGCATATACATTCCAGGTATAATGCCTTTAAGTATAAATACTTCTTGAGGCATCACAATTGAAGCCCAGCATTTTGAGAATTTAATGTCAAGGCATGAATGGGTTGTACACACAATATGAATACTGAAGCAAACCATATACTAGGATCTCATACGAAATAAAATGCGGTTTTGTTTTGTTTGTTTGTTTGTTTGTTTTTGGTGGGGAAATTAAGTTTGTATAACATTCAACACAGGATTCCTGTAAGTGGAGATTTGTGCTTCCCCAAAAGGTTATTTGGTTTAAAAAAGCCTGCATGCAATTCCTGCGGCATACCAAAAGAGGGCACCTAAAGCTTTCGGTATAAAGCCCAGGAAATCTGCCGGAACTTGGATTACTTTCCAACAATATTGAAGGAATCTTCTCCCACTTTACAGCATACTAAGCAGAAATATAAAGTCTGTCGCTATACAATGAAATATAACATGCAAAATTTATACAGCTACTTTTAAGGGAAAACAACATTTCGATATATTCACATATCCACAAAAAATAATGTAAATCATGGAAGAAGAGCAAACATGCAGTTTATGAAAACTGCGATAAAATTCACTAGAAGTAATTGGTGCCAGGAGACAGAAGAGGTGACTGAACGCCATAGCTGTGCAGACTTTTTCCTAGCAGAGAAGAGTGGACTGTCGGGAGGCAGCAGATCCCCATTGCAGTTAGCGCTGCTGTGGAGTCAGGCTTAAACATGAAAGGCTGTGTGATGAGCCCACAAGTTTGAGTTGGCAAACAGAAAGTACATTCTAGAGGTGCATATCTTGTGCTTGCACATAGATAGCAAAAGACTCATTTCAGAGGAGGCATTAGGCACAGGCACTTGCTCACAAATCTTTCTTGAGTCAGATTCCAAACTTTGATATGATTCCGTAATTGTCCTCTGAGAGTTGTGTGTTTGATGAGTTTCAGCAATTATTTTTTTACCTACCTGTCTATGATACATATTTTCCTATTTTCTAAAATTAAGAACACTTGAATAATAAACTTCCTTAAGTCGTAACAAAGATGTTTGAAGTGCAACAATTTCATTTGCAACAATGTATAATAGCAAACATTACCAAGGTACAAGAGTGTATTTGTTGTAATTGTATATACATTAGTTACAAGAATTTGCATTTAACAGAAGTCCTCAGTTATAAGTAGCTTTTCACCAGCTCTGGTCTACCAGGGGATTGTGAAGGTATTTCTGCTTCACAGAGATGTTTATTTCAGATGCAAAAAAAAAAAAGCAAACCAAAAACCAACCAAAAAACCTCCAACTTAATTCAAAGGCAAAAAATTAAATTAAAAACCCCAGACATTTTATTTTCCACTTGCCTTTAATATGTACAAATGTGTATATATCTCAGGAAACATGGACACAGCAAATATTCAACTGTTGCTTTAGTGTAGATGTTTAAATGTCTCACCATTTGCTTCTATAATTGCCTTCCTATGCCTGCTTTATGAGTAACAGAAAGGAGATTTTCAACTGTAAAAATGTGAAATTGAATCCCCTATTTAATGATTGTACATATTCTCTGTTCTTTGGAATGTGATTAGTGATAATTGACTGCATGACAGGGAATGAAAGAAAGAAAATAATTGTACCCCTTAAATATTTATTTAATCCAACCAGAGTTATTTGCCCTAAAATATCAAGCAAGAGCTCCAAAAAGAACATAAAGGAGTCTAGAAGATACGTGATTAGAAAAGGGGAATAAAATCCAGTTGCTTTTGACATTTCTAATTTCATATGTCTTGGGTATTTTTACTGTTGTTTTTTTTTTTTTCTGTAGCTTAAGAGTCTGTCTGCTGGACACTGCTGTATGTTTTTCAGTTTATTTTTAAAAATTCGAGAATGTATGAAGGTATTTCATAAAGTTGCAGTGATAGTTTTGCTTTGTTACTTTTATAGCTCAGGTGGATTATACTGTTACATTCAGTGAATGAAGATGTGAGTAGGAAAATTGAGAAATAGATAATTTTAAAGTAAAATATTTTGTTATTAGTTCTTCCAGATATATTCAGAATAAAATATCTTATTATTACTGCTTATGCAGTTTGACAAGGATTTTTTGCATTTCCTTTCAGTGCCAGTACCCTTTGCAGGTAAGCAGCTATGGCATGCTCAGGGGATTCACAATGCTGAAAGGTGGGCTACTCTGGAGGCTACAGACTTGACCATCTAATTTTTCAGCTACAGGAATAAAAAGAACTTTTCATTTGGGTTACCTGAAATCTAGATTGTGTTCACAGACCTAAATGGAGCAGAACAGAGGGAGGAGCGTAGGAGGGTTGCAGGGAATGTATGCCTTTCAGCAGTGCCAGGGAGTGCATATATAGTGGTGCAACATGCTCAAACATATGGGCCTACATTTGGATGCATCTGTTTTGGGCACCCAAGCTGAGAGACCTAGAGAGCTGAAACTTCAGCAGACCTTGGGAACTAGCCTCTGAATATCAGGCCTTTCTATGCTGTCTCAACTCTTGTAAAAGTAGTCACTAATAATCACCAATCATGTTTGAAAATACATGTTGGGGAATATTCTCCACTCTGCACTTAGAAAAATAAATGACTAAAAAACCAGAGGTTAGAGTTCTAGGTTTTCTTCGAATCTCACGCAAAGTCTGAAAAGAAATACTTAGTAACTGGAATAGCTGTATCTCAAAGGTTTAACCTGGCTTTGGTTCGGTATGCTGAAGAGTATTGTGCTTTAATGGCAAGGGACAGATACAGAGGAATTTTTAATGCTTTTCTTTGCTAGTTTTGATTACCTCTAACAAAATGCTCAAGATAAAAACTTTCTCCCTTGCAAGCCATTTCATATGTTAATTAAACCAGTTCATAAACCACAATCATATTAACTAGAATACTGTTCCAGTACAAGATATGTATGATCCTAAGAGCAGCTGTCTGAACACCCTTCTAATACAGCCATATACGATAGCTCAAGTAATATAAAACTGTTCCAGATTTTTCCTCAGTGATGTGTGCTCAATATAAATTAGTTTGCTATGAAAAATAAAATGACAGCTTTAGCTAGATTCAGGATTTCTTTCCCACAGATTCAGTTCTTTGATCAAAAACTACAGTAGATTGAAGTTTGCTATTGTCAACATATTGTACATACACAGTGTGTTTATTTTTGTGCACTTTTAATGTATTTAACCTTACTGTCTGTTCCTTTAAAGCAAAGAAACTGTGGCTCAGCATCTTGAATTGTCAAAGCAACCTATTGCAGATTTCTTTTTATAGATGAAAAGAAGCGTCCAGATGATGAATGCTATTCACAAAGTGATTGCTGTGGCAGTCATATCATGTCTCAAAGTACACATGGCTGTGTAAATAGAAACTACTGAAACTTGTTCTGACATGTAAAACTTTTTCAATGGCATATGAACTTTTATGTCATCTAAGCAGATTCAGCTGGAGCTCTTACTAAAAATGCAAGTGCTTTTATTTGCTTTTTAAATGTTGTTTTTTTTTTTTTTTTTTTATTTTAATATCACTTCATTGGATGGGCCAAAAGTCAGATATTCCTCTCCCCCATGAGACCCTCAAGTTTAACATTAGAAGAAGTTTTGTGACAGTCTAGTAAACCTTTAATGAGAATTCTTTTTGTGACAGACAGATGTAAATGTATCCCTCTAATCCTATTCTTTCAGGATTTGTCTGCAGATGAATGTTAATAATTAGTAGTTGCTTTCTCCCTCCTCCTTCCTTCATAAAATTGTATTCTTCATAAATTCATCGTCTTTTTTTCCCCCTGTTTTCTCAAAGTACCAGCAGCTCTGACAGCCTCCCTTTGTTCTTATGTTTATAAATAATTTATAATGTAGAAATATCTCTTCTTAGTCTTAAAAAATAAACTAATGGTTGAACATAACATACTGCCAGGAGCAGATCTACCACTAGCTTTAGAAAAAAAATAAAAAAGGAAGGAGAATAAGCTTCATAATTAACAAAGACAGAAAGAAGAAACGTCACATGGAAATCTATTTATCTGAGTGAATGCTGATTTTTGTTTGCAGATGCTAAATGCATCTGAGCTACCCTCATTTTATGCTCTGTTTCTTTTCTTTTCCAGACTGCACACCTCAATTCATTCCTTAAAAACATAGCTTCTTTTAAATGTTCTGAACAAACAAAAGGCTACAACATGGACTAAGTTATCAGCATAAATGTGTTTACACTGGTGTAGGTGGTTCTCTTGAGGAATATACCAGCCCTTATACTGACACTTCGTTGACTACTGCTGTCCATGTTGTAGATGCACTGCTAACAAAAGTCACACATTTAGCCAAGACATTCAGTCTATTGTCAGCTGCATATGAAACAGCTGTTGGTGTTGGGATTCTTGCAAAAGAATTCCAAAGGCTGTACTGCAGTAGCCTATACTTTGTCAAGAACACTCTCACATGCAACCTCAAACTACAAAGAACCAGCACTCAAATTAGAATTGAAATATACTGAGTTTCAACACCTACTGAACACAGAGGAGTGATCCTGTTTCCAAATGTTTGCATGGCTCTATTATTGTTGTTTTATGCAGTCACAGCAGGAGCAGTGACCACAGAAATGACTAGAATTATTGTTAATTAAGGTAAATACGAGTGAACTTGATATTGCATTGTCTAGCCTAATTCTAGGAAGGAATCTTTATTTTGCTGCAGGTTAGCATATCTCAAAGGAGATGGCTTAAAAGTCACTATGTGATAAAGTGGATATATATTCAAGTAATTTTAAAAACAATCCTAGCACACAATTTAGATAGGGATCTCGACATTACCTCTCAATGGCTGCCAAGATTTTTAACCAAAAGTGAGGTACCATATAATGTCCTGCCTCAAAATGCTCCACATGGTGGTGACATCAGTGAGTACATGACTTACTATTAAACTACAGAACCTATATCCAGACTCCATAATTACACAGGAAAGTAATTTGGGTGCTATGTTGCTGTACAAGAAGTGAGTGTAGATCTATTTTAACATACTTCATTTTAAATTCCCCACCAGGTGCTAATTCGAGTCTTGTGTGCAGGCTACACTCAGTATTCACCTACTCTTCAAGCATATTATCCCAAATAGCTATAATTGAATCAATAGCACTACATAATTTAAGGATAGGAAGTGAGAGGAAAAAGAATGCCTTACCTAAGGTACACACACAGTAGAAGGTGGGGAATTTAGGCAGATATGCAAACCCAGTGTAGAAATAGTTATGACCTGCAGGGCTTAGCTTTGGATCTGAAGGAGGGTTGGAGCCAAGACTAGTTTGATTTTGCAAGAACCAGGCCAGCTGCCCTTTGTAAATTATTCATTCTTGCTTTTGGCTTGTTTCTGACTTTGGAGAGTGGAGTGAGTTTTGGCCATAAAGAACACTCATGTAAAATCTTTTGAAATAACTGGTATGGGAGCTTTCTGAATAAAAGAAGACGTCACTCCAAGCAACTCAGACATGAATCTGTTTGCACAAAAACGGCTTGGAAAGAGTGAGTTTAAATCTCCGTCAGGTGTTCAAAATCAATCTGAACCCCCTTTTAAGGAGTTTGATCTTCTAATCCTCTACCTTTTCTCACCCCTTGCCTTTAACACTACATAACAGGATTCTCAGCTTCTGTTAAAATACATTTTGTGATAGTCTGTAAATCTCTGCTGAGATTGTGGATGCTTTCAGATCTTACAGGGTGTGATGCGAGGATTCAATGTTTTTCAGGAACTCTACATTCAGAACAGAATCCTGCTTGAAAATCCCTGGGTGCACACATTGTAAAGAAAGCAGGAAGACAGACCTAAAATAGAGTATGCATCAAGACCAGAATTTCATCCAAAGGTAGCATGCTTCTGAGGAGACATTTGAAAGCTCAGTGCAATCTTTTAAAGGAAACTTTTTCAGGTTCCCAAAGGCTGCTCAGGATCAAGAGAGAAACAAGTGTCATGGGAAGGGAGGATGACGTTGGAGGGAATGAAACATTTGATTGCAAAGAAGAGGAAAACAGAGAATGAGACTGGTATAAAAGCATCTCAGACAAGCATTTGACAGTGGTAACTTCATCTTTTCAATACTGTGATGCCAGCACACAAATTAACCCTTAAATGCTTTTGCATTTAGCTTTCACCTATCACGTCTTCATGGTAAAATGTCTGCCTAATGACGCTAACACATTACTTTTCAAATTTTCACTAAACATCTTTCATGACTATATAAAGCATTGTAGTTGCAACACTACTTTCTCATATAAATATAAATATAAATATAAATATAAATATAAATGTAAATATGTATAAATTATTCCCTAGTACACAGGTAAACCCACTTCCAATGCATTCATAACCTCTGCTTTGTTCCACTCCAAACCTTAGCTTGAATGAACACCTTGAGACCCTAATGCCGGAAAAAGAGATCAGGACCCAAACATATATCCAAATCTATTTCTCTCCCTGCTCAGATTATAAAATGGACTAATCAAAACTTTAGCTGAACACCCCTGATTTTTGTTGGTGTCAATTCTTGATCAAAAATTTTTAGCTGAGACCCTTTGCTGCCTACAGCAATGTGTCTTTATAGAACAGAAACAGCCTGGCTCCCTGGCATTATTAAGAAAATACAGTATACAAAAGCTTTAAGCTTCAAACCATACAGCATGATTATTATGATAGCAGGAGATGTCAGGTGGAGACAAAGACACATGGATAGAATTGACTTAAGGCACGTCATCAGAAAGTAAGGGTGATGTGATCACAGTACTTATAGCATATGCAGCAGCTGTACAATTCTACATGGCAGCTTCCATCATACCCTTCACATGAAAAAAAAAACCAGAGAAGATTCTGAGTAAATGATGGTTGAATACACAATAAATTGTAGTGTATGACAAGACACTTTCTTTTTTGTTTAATATATAAATCAGGAGCACTTATGAATTAATATCAATTAAAATAATGTATTTGCTTTCTTTCGACAGTTATGTCAGCCTCATTAAAAGCCAAGTGCTAAATCTTCATTAGATTTTTCAATATTAAAATACTTCCATGAAATATAAATTAACATTTAACTTGTTGCTGGTCATATTAAGAAAAAAGGAGGGAGCAAAACCCTTTGGGATTGAAATCCTGACTCAGTTAAATCAATGGGACTTTTGTTTCTGAACTCAGTGGGGCCAAATAATTCCCTCCCTGTTGACAAGCGGCAATACCTTTAAATCTGGCAGAGAAGCAGGCCTCAGGAAGTATTCTGTTTCGGTCTATATTCCTGACTAACATGATGATGGTTAAAATTTTCAGAGTATCCTTGGTGACATAGGGAGAACATGTGCCTGAATAAGAGTAAAAATGTTTAGATTCCTGGGTAGCTTCAGTGTTTTAGGAAACCTTATGGTGTGCCTAGAATTTTAACAATTCTACCTCATAAAACGACACAGTGGTGTTCTCCCTAGAATGATGCAAAATCTACTTCTCAGTAGATGAAACCCGCAAAGCAATGAGCAGTTCACATGTGAACACTGGAATTTCTATCAGAGAGCAGACTGTCACTGGTGCGCATCTGGAGGGACGTGCCCTGTCTGATGAACACCCCAGAGCACTGAGTGGTGTGTGAGGCTGTCTCACAGCTCCGTGTTGTGAATCTTCCCAGGTCTCAGCTCACTACGCAGCTTGTGCAAGATTTCCCAGCGGATATGAAGCTTAGGAAGACGGATAGGTCAGGAAGGGAGAGAAGCTGAGTAGCTGCAATCAAGTTGAAAGAAACCACCATAATGTGCATATTTTCATAGCTGTGATAAGTGACTACCCCTCCTTTTCCAATAGCTGGAGTCTTGAATCAGAGCAAACCTACCTGGAAAACTGGCCAAGAATCCTTTGAAATTGCCAGGCCACCTTTCAGAGGTATAGTGCTTGCTGAAGAAGCTGGCGAGCTTTTCGCCGTTCAAAAAGAAAGGAGATATATTAACTGTGCTTCATCTGAGTGTAGCGTGTGTGGAACTGGGAGCGCAGCGCTCTCCTCCCTGGGCCTCTGCATCACCAAGCCACAAGGTGGTGGTATGGTGTCACTTTTTTTTAGGCGACAAAAAGAGGTTTTGTTTAATGAGCTTGAACTCACAAGCCTGCTCATCTAGTGAACTGTGACTTTTCAAATACCAACCTATTAATGTCAAAGGCAATACTGAAGGGAACAGTTCTGTTTGATTTAAAAAATACAGACAATGTGAAGTCCACTATGCTCTAATATCTATCACCTATGGGGCTCCATTCATGCCTAATGCTTTATTCAAGCTAAGACCTAGTTTTTATATATCAGATTAATACATATCTACAGCTTTGCACCTTTCTATTTTGATTTTTTTATTATCAGGGCTCGCCGGGGCCATTTTCATTCCCTTACTATAGCATCTGCAAGCAGGTGGATTAGAGATAACTCTCATTGTGCTTTGTTTTCTCCTGACACTGTCATTAATCATTCCTTAAGCCACACTTCAACTTATAGTAATCAGGACTGGCTGTTCCCAAGCTGCACAAGAATTGCCTTTCACAATGTAATGTGAAATTGGAAGCGAATGGCTGAAGCCAGACGCTTCTTCTGCATTCCCCATCTATCTCATCATTTAGGTATTTATCCATCTCAGGCTTGTACAGGGAGCATCTCTCTCCTTCCCATGAGGACACAGATTGCAACAGAGGATCAGATTTGTTACCCAGGCTTTGGGCTTTGATTGTCCTCTTATAAGTTTGGGATTAAAGTGAAATTTCCCACAGGGCTATGCAGGATTTGCTAGCATTTAACTGTTTAACCTGGCTGTTTGTGAATGAGAATCCTGTGGTCAACTATTCCATAGAGAATATTATGGTAAGCCAGCTCTGAATGGCAGATATTTTGGTAAATTCCTGTAAAGACTGCTACAGTTGATTCCAATTAAGTTCATACCTGATAACAATTGTTTTCTTGTACATGATGAACAGTAATCTTATGATAAAAAAAAAATTGTCTAGTCTCTTGTGAAATACTCTTGTCAGCTTCAGAAAAAATGCAGACCTTCAAAAAGTTGCAGTCATCTATTTATGCTTCTAGAATCACTGTGCACTAATTTGTCTTGAACTAGGTCATATCACTCACTATGTAAAAGAGCTGTATTCCCTTCTTTTTATCCAATTTTAGTAATAAGTATAAGGTAATAATATCTGTAGTAGCACAGCAGTGGAATGGACAAACATTTTAAGCAAACTGCACTTGATGTATTAATAAAGACAAATTGATGGTTCTGGAAAGCATGCTGTTAAATATGTAGCCAAAACAGATGTATTTTTCCTGGCATTTGATGTGATTCTTGCACAAAGGGAACTACCTATAATGTGCTATTCTCCACAAAACTGAAAGCAAGGGGAAAATTTTTCAGTCCACGTTATCTATCTTTCAGTCTTAGGTTTAGAGCCATTTAAGGAAAAAGATTTTAAAACAAGTCAAAATCATTTTGTTATCTAGTTTAAAAAGACTGTATGCTCAACCACTGTATATGTATTCTATTTAATGTGGATGTGTTTTTAAAATGCCTAGGAGGATAGTGCTCATTTCATGTGCTTCTCCAAGAGAGACATAACACCCAAGCAACTGAAGTACATAATTTAACAAAACATTTTTGCTTGCAGTGAAATCAGTTCCCTTGGAGGGAATGGACTGAATCATTAAACTCAATTTTAACCCCACTCCCTGAGAAATTTTTACATCTTATTCAAAATTTTGCTTTTTTTTTTTTGTTGTTGTCTAAAAATGAACTGAATATCCAAAATAAGCTTTCATGGGATTTAGTTTGGGGATAAAAATCATAAATATTTTTAGTCATCCTTTTAAAAATAAAGAGTCACAGAGACCTCAAGGAAAAGGCTCATGGATATTGTCAATTACAAATCTATAAATTCTATTGCAGATTCTAATTGACAAATATAAAAGACAAATATATTACTTTTCTTGTTCACCCTTCAACTACATGATGAACCTGTACTTATGACATTGTTCTCATGTTAACCAGTGTCTCAGTGAAAAGGAGCAGTGTTTGGTTGTATAACGGTACCTGTGAAAGCCTCACTGCCTGAGTGAAAATTACTAAATATCTTTGCCATCGTTTACTCTTTCTCTCGTAGCATTAAATGATTACTGAAAATCCTTTCTATTTATATGAAATATCCTCTAGATTCACATGAGTAATTTTCAGCTGTGTATAATGCTCCCAAAGTAACCTCTTCATTTCCATTGTTTTAGTGTGAAATCATTTCCTCAGGAGATAATTAGAGTTGCTCCATTTATTGCATTAAATGATTAGCATGCACTTGAAATGATTCAGTATATTTTCCTTTATTGCTGATGACTCTTAAATATGGGCCTACATTTTTAATGGATAAATTAAGATTATCTTGACATTTTGTGGCTGCCTCAGCAGCAAAACAAGGCAGACTTTCTTTTCCAAATACACACAGGTGTGTGTTGAACAACACACATTAGTTGAAGGGCTTCTATTCACCTGACTATCCCACCTGTCTCAGCTTAAAGACCAGTAATTTTGAAGGTAAAATGGGGGTTTAAATGTACCAAAATTGCTACTGCTTCTGTTGCATGTGTGGTTAGTAATTATTCTTAAGTGTCATGGGATCAGAATCCCAGCATCTCAGCTAAAGTGTCTGCTTCGTCTGAACAACCAGCATCTCCTTCCAAATGCATATAAAATTATTTCTTACAGTGGCAGACTTGCACTTTTTTCATTTCATATTAATTAATCTAAATGAATAAAAGAGTTTTTCTGTATGCTAACTAGTGAACTATCATCCTCTCATTTATGAGAATAAATTACCCTAGAATCGGTGAAAATATATCCCAATTAATACTCCTTATTAAAACTGAGTAAGTTTTAATGTCAAGCTGCAGCAACAGCTTTAAGATTTTCTTTTAAGAATGGAAGTCTGTAGTACTAAGCAGATTGGCTGCAGGCCTGAGTTGGGACCAGGTATTTGTGTAACCAACACTGTGACAAGGACTCCTACAGCAGTTGCCAACACTGACCTGGATGTGGTGGATACGAACAGTGACAGAGGTCAGCAGAATTAAAAAGGCTCCATTTTCCCAAGACCGTGCCATGTCATTCCCAAAAGAAAGCCAAGGAGATATTTAACTGGATTTGAAAGCTTGGTTCATTGGAGTTAAATAACCTACCGCACTCGAACTACATTAGTGGATGTGAAACTGATGTCATTATTAAAGGATACATTCTCTTGTGGTGGGATACATTCACCTATCTCTCATTTCTCAAACTTCACTATGGTGCAAAGACTCCTTACACATCCAGTCAATTTAAATTCAAGCATATTTTGTATTTAATATGTCCTAAATATAATCTATTAGAGATTTTAATGGTAAGGAATGTTTTTATTCTCTTGGCAAGATTTTATTAGAAATTTTACTTTTGAAGAGGAAATATACAGGTTAAGTGTGGCCAGACAATGTATCTCATGTTTTATCTGAAAATCCACTTTGCTATTTCAGTGAGTAAAGTCGCTTTTTGAAAAAATATACAAACTGTGACTGTACAGAATATGAAAGAGAACTGAATACTGAAAAAACCAGTATTATAAACACTTTTGTAGGTGTGTAATGCAGTATAAAAAACCACTTTCATAAAACTGCATCTTAGGTCAGAAAATAATATTCTAAATGAAGTGCTCCGTACTACAAAGAGAAAATGTGTATTTTTTTGCCTTACTCATTAAGCACACACAACTAATCTTTCTACTGGCCTATTTTCCATCCAGAAAGCCACTCCAGATATTTCTGTCTTACAGAACACTCTAAGTAAAAGAAATATTTCTTCATGAATTCAGAAAAATTGCTCATGTTGCATGAACAGGAAGCAAACATATTTGGGATAGTAGATCTCACCAAATCCAGTGAACTGTGCCCTCACAAGCAATGTTACTGTTTCAGGTAGTGCTGCTGCATGGAAACAGCAATGGCATGCATGGCTCCATATGCCTGGAAACAAGCACTTTTCCTCTTTATTTCTTAGTTGATCCCCACTTGAGTCAGATTCTCACCTGTGTCTAAGCAGCAAATTGGACCACAGTGTGGTCATACAGGACAGCCTTCCTAAATTTAACTATAAAAGTCCAAGAAAATACTTAATTTGGTTGTTCCTTGGACAATGGTAAGAGGAGTGGGGGTGCCTGCTGGAATTAATCCCAAACAGTGAATAGCTCTATGCTCCTAAATGAAAATTGGGCAAACCCAGCGCTGTTCAGCCAAGTTCTTATAGCACATGATTATGTTCCACCAGTAAACAGCTGGTTTATATATATAAACAGGAGGTTTGATAAAATGGGGCTCAGAGATTGCTTATGCTCTTACTAAAGTCATAAATGTGACTCTTCTTTCTATCTCAGTGATACTGGACCATCATAACTGGAGGTGAAAGTCTGCTCACCTCATTAACAGCAAGCAATCCTATTTACTAGCCCCAGGACTAGAACACGATGTAGGCACATTTATCCTTTAAAACTTCAGCAATATAAAAGCACACCATTAAATAATAGCACTACCATAGGAGTATTATACAGAAAGTGCCATAATGTTGTTTGTATATGACAGGCATTTTTAGTGTAAGAATGCTGAAATTCTACACTGATGTCATTAAAGCATAAATGACACAACCAAAAGATGGAGATACTAATGTATGGTGGTTAAAACTACACTTCTTTGTAGGCTTTAGAGTATTTTTAATAGATTCAAAGCATGTTTTTAATAGATGAAGTTATAACAATACCAACAGTAGTGGCATGAAAGGTTACAATGGATGAACACCATCTCTCTCAAACATTTATTCCATTTAAGTAAAAATACTTGATAGAGAGCATTTCTATTATTCGCAAGAAATCATGAAATATAATGGTTCCTAGCACTCCTTTTGTAATAGCTTATTTAAATACTTGGGGCTGCAATTCTGATTCCCACTTTGTTCAGACTTCACAGAAATACTTCTTACAATTGATCACATTTTTATTCTTTATTGTATTCTAAATAGCCTCTGATTTTTCAGAACCCAAGACTAAAAATTAGGTTTGCAGAAGTGAAAAGTACAGTCTTGAAAAAAAACCCTATACACTTTTCTTAACTGAGGAACAGCAGCTACCAAATTGAACAACAAAACTATGCTATGAATCATTTTGTGTACAGAAGTGCTTTAAGGAATTGTTCCTGAAGTCTAAATGGAGCTTGATGGGCCTTTTCTAAACCCTTAAAATCTGGAATGACCTGAAGGTATAAAGACCTCTTGACTTTGGATTTCTTTTCTTTGTAATATTTTCTTCAGCGCTTCCAGCTCAGACTACAGTAGTTTACGCAAAATTAAGAAACCCAGTCTGATAAGAAGTTATTAAAATTCTATTTATCATTTTATGTTTACTTATTGTAAAAAAAAAAAAGAAAAAAAAAAAAAAATTAATATGAGGAAGTAGGAATTGAACTTTTTAATGATGAGGTTTGATATCAGTAGTTTATAGATGCTATATTTCCAACCTTTCTCAAATTATTTAAGGACTTTAAATATATTTATTATGAGCCCAGGGTAATCTCTCTATTGATATAAAACAGTACAAAGTCATCAGAGCTCTTAACTTACATCTGATGAGGATAAATATCTTTTTTTCAGATTTTTTTTCAGAACAAATCATAGAATCATAGAATACCAGCTCAGAAGGGGGTCTCAAGGATCACCTGGTTCAGCCTTTTGTGGCAAAATCATGGTCCAGACAATAAAATAGTTATTTTAATTTCAGAAAAATTGGACTTCTATCTAAAGAGCAAATGAAAATGAAAATTTATAAACAAAGAACCAAAGGTGTATTTGCATTAAGTCCCTGTCAATTTACATTCAGACAGCAAGACTGGAAGATGTGATGTGACTTAGGTTGGTTGTGCTGTTTTGGGTCAACCACATTTTCCATGATAAAATGGCATACTTAGGTAGAATTATTATTAAGTATTAAATTTTAATTTTTAATATTTTAAGTAAGAATTAATTAAGAAAAAACCCAAAATAACTAGTATTTTAGTATAAACTGCATTATGCTACCATGTGAGGCAATTAATAGGTTCAGTACTGCAATCAACCACTGAATTATATAAATTTGTAGGTTATTGCTTTGCTATTTTTTTTATAAAACTTACTTACTTTTATGAGATCTCTGGATCATTATGATGTGCAAATGAGTGCATACAAGATTTTTAAAGGATGTATTAGCTAAATGATAAAGAGAAGCAACTCTTTTATGGGCATATAAGCTCTCTAATGTCAAAAAATGCCACATCTCCTAACTTTCAACTCATTCTAAAATGGTTTAATATGATAAACTTCATATGGCAGAAGTATTATCAGACTACAGCATGGGACTCTTAGAGCAGTCAACAGTGCTCTTTTAATATTGTTCCCATTTGCATTTTAAATAACCAAATGGTTTTCAGGCATTTAATAGAAAAACATTTTTTTTTAAATGAATACCAAGAGACATTTGTAAATAGCAGCACAAATTGCTCCTGGGCTATAAACCTGAGTGCCAAGTTTCTCTCCAGTATGAATACAGACAAGTGTTAAAAGTCTGAAAAATGGATTCCTTAATGGATATACTGGCAGACCTGTAACTGTAATAGAGCTAGAATGTTCCTCTTTAATAAAGATATCATATTTCATCTCCTAGATTACACATAGCTTTTCTATTCTAAATAAAATATTAGAACAAGAATTTTTTCCCCTGCATATCATATTTAAAAATGTACAAGGGAATGTCATCCAACAATTTGTAAGCATTGAAATTATTTCCTTGAAAACAATAAAAAGTAATCCCTAAAGATATGGTAAATATACAGTCCCTTTATTGGACAAGCAAAAATAGATTATGCATTGCTTTTTCAGAATCAAATACATCTGCTTTGACTGAGGCAAGGAGACACATCTGGGGGCTTGAATTTTACCACAGTCTCTGTGACTCTCTATATTGTCAGTGCACCAGTAACCTTGTATTTAACCAGATTATTTACAGTCAGAGCCTTATAAGATCACACCCATTGCTGCTGGTGTGAGGGAGGGAAGGAGACCTCTGAAATTGAATACAAATGTGATATTTATTGTTACATTTATTGGGCTATAACCATATATCAAATGTGCTAAATTCACAGAGATAAAATAATACAATCACATCAAGACTGAAAATTTAATACCAGACAGGGACCTACAAGTTCCTTTCCATCTCAGCTTGCTTTGTAGCTCATCTGAACAAACACTCTGCCCCGGAACTTACTGGAAAATTCTTGTCTGCTGCTTATTAAATGCAGGGGCTATTTATTTTCTAAAAGTTATGTTAAATGCATGTAAACCTACTTGTACACCTAACTTGTAAAACAAAACATCTGTTTGCTTGCTTTTGTCAGAAAAAAAAAAAAATTAATAATCTCCACAGATACATCAGTGTAATGGTAGGAGGACAGCAGATCTAAACTTTGCTATTAATATGAAAATACATATTGGTCTTTGGAAGAATTTTGACTGTGGGGTAAATTAGTTTAGATTTCACCTGACTATATTATCCCCAGTTGCTATGCTAAAAATGCAGCTAGAATGTAATGCATATTGGCAGTGTCAGACTTGAGAACCTGACACTGGTATGGCCAGAATGGTTAAGCTTTTCTTTTCACAAGTGCTACTTTTGGCTTTAGAGAAAGGGTTCAAGAAGTCACTGCATTCATAGATCCATTATAGTAGAAAAGCAGACAATATGTTTGGGAGGTGGAGCATGAGTTGTCTAGATTACACCATATTTCCTTTTGGTTAACCACACACCAAGCTCCAACTAGAGAAACAGCCTTCAGCTTGTGCCTTGCTTTCTTAGACTGAAATAATGATCCACTTCAGCGTATATGTTTTCTAATATACTTTAACTACTCATTCCGTACATACCCATATAACATGATTATGTTTCTGTCAAGACCTAAGTGGTGTGGATCGACAGCTATAGTAACCTGCTAGAAGAAAACTAAACAAGATTCAGCCCATATCACTCATTGATGCCTGTAGGTGGAACAGGCCCTTGTTACTGACAAGTGTTGCAGGCATATTCCACACTCCCTTAAAAATAGCAAATAAAAATAAAGGTGGATAGGAAAAAAAAGGCTTAGCTTGTTTTCAAATGGCTTTCTTAATTTCCCTAAGGAAGGTCTTAAAAACTTAAAGTTGGATGCAAGAGAAGTATTCATTAATAAATATTTTGGAGTGACTTTCAAATGCTCGGGGTAAGGCCTGGGTCTTCCATCTTTTGAACTGATGGTAATTTGAATGGCTTCTGTCTGTGGCAGAGGAATTATGACAGCTTTACACTCATGTAACAGGCAGAAGAATTCAACACTTGATATAGAGGATGGAACTTTATTCTGAATGGGAAAGTAAGGCTGTTGTTCTTTCCAGTAGGGTAACTCAAATTTATTTATAGCAACCTGGTTTTTGGGTTTGTTTGTTTGTTTGTTTGTTTGTTTTGGTTTTTTTTTTATTTTAAATTGTGGCAGTAGCTGAGATTTGAGCTTTATGAGTAAATTAACTACTTCTATGGGACAAAAAAAAATACAGGCAGCAACAGCACAGAACCAGATAATTCCTCTTAGACAAGAGAGATTGTGGTTACTTTTTCTGACAGCTGTGATTGTAGAATTTGCAAAATGATTTTGATATAGGTTTTAGGGATTTTTCTCCCAATTATCTTTTTTTACACAGAATACTTTCATAATACTTAAAAATGGTATCCTTTATTACAACTCTTATTACAGTAAAATCGATGGAAGCCTGAGTGGTGGGTGTATTGTTATGACACTTAAGCTATTTGTAAATATTGCTCAAAGCTTTCTTAGCATATTTTAGCAAGGCAACATTACAGCAAAGTATAATTTATTGCACATGATATAGGCTGTATGCTTCAAAGACAATCACACTGGAAAACAGACTCATGAGAAAGAAGCCACAAGTGTGTCTTGCTTTCCAGTAAAAGTATTTGTTTCAGTCTTTGGGTTTGGAGTATTGCTCTGAGATCACAAAACCCACAGAGGTGGGCAGGAGGCTGTTTTCACTTTGCTTTCAGTGCCCAGTCATAAACAGCCAGTACCCTGTTTGGTGAGATTTCTCTTGCTTCTGCAGCTCCCCTTTCCTACTTATGCTTTATACTGAAGCAAGCTCCTCTGATTGCAAGATTGGAGCCATGACACCAGCATGCTTTCATTACCTTCTCAACCCAGATACAAAAAGAATGCACTGGTTTACAGTAATATGACATTCAGCCAGGGCTTTGTTTAGACTCGCTTAAAATTCTTCAAAGAGACCCTGTAAGAGGAGTGTTAAAATTGTAAGGAAAACCTCAGTGAAGAGCCTTCCAGTCTGTACCAGCCAGCTTGTAAAAAAGAATGTAAACACCCCCTACACTTTCTGAAAAATAAAATGTTCTAGCTGCCAGCCTGAATGATAGGGTCTAACAACAACAAAAATATTTATATTGCCCCTGCTCTCTTTTATAATCACTTCCAGTATATAGTTTATGGAAGATGTTTTACACATTTTATATTTAACAGTGTGATCTTATAGTAATCTGTACTCAATAGCAAACAGGGAGTTTGACCACTGTCTGGCTGTTCAGTAGAGCCTTAACTGCTATAGCAAGTAATCCCCAGATACTGATCATGCATCATATATAATGAAGTTTTTATATTCTTATTATAGTAATAAAGGATGATTTTTTGACATTTACTGCCAGAGAGGCTGGCTCCACCACAGGTAAATGTTACAGGTTTCCACTGATGTCATGCTGGTGAGGAAAATACATGGTGACTTTAGTTCTGAAACCCCATATATTCTGAAAAAGTTCCAAAATTTGTTCCAATCTGGATTGCCTTACTTGGCCATTACTTATACCAAGAATGAATCAAAACATCTAAGTAACTATATAACCCCCACCACCTTTAAAGTCCATTCAAGTATATTTTTTGGCGTTTCTGGGTTTCAATTTAGATGTTTTCAATAAAATTTTTATTATTGTTTATACTATAATTTTGTGGGGGGGGTGTGTGTGTGTCAGTTTTTGGGCTATTTATGTCAAGTAAAATAACTGACTGGAATTACGGAGATTTTCACTAAAACATGAATTGGAAGATTTGACCTACTGTTAATAGGCTTGATATTCTTGTTTTCTACTTGTGTAAATCTACGCCTTACTTTATTTTTTTACCAAAATCTTGGTCTAAGAGTAAATAGAATATTTTAGAAATAATACTGTGACTTCACAGAAATGTTTAGATTAGTGATTTTCAGGGGGAGAGGGAAACAAAAGCATCTGAAATCAGTGTAGAGATACAAGAAGGTGAGAATTCAGTTCAGCCCATTATGACGTTAAATTAAGGCCATGCCTTGTTCTCCCTGAAGTCAATTAAGCTGTAATCTTTCATCATTGTATCATTTTACAATCACAGGGCAGTTTGCATTTCCTTCTACCTTAAAAAATAGATTCTGGATCATTATAATTATATGGACACATTGCACAAGGTATTACAATCGGTTTTCCAAATAAAACCCTCCACTTTGACAGTGCTCTGTGTTCTGACAGGCACCTCGCTACATACAAAATAAAACGTGTGTGCAGAATCTTGCATGTGCCTTGTACAGCGTGTGTGTTAAAGGAGGTGACAGTATGGAAGAGGATAACTGAAGCAGCTACTCCACACGGGACCCCTATGAATATTCATTTTGAAGCAGTCAGTCCTGTTAGGTTGCTACGCTACATTTTAAAGTAGTGATCAATAAACCTACTATAAATAAATAAACTACACATTTTTATTCCTGTTGAATATTCTAGTTGATTCAAGCAAATTAGTTACAGTGTGTGAAAACTCCCACCAGGAAAAGATGTTTAACTGGTTTTTTTTATTACAGTTTACTATATCTAGAAACATTTGTCACACTGATGATTTACCAGAACTTCAATTTACCTCTGAATTTTATACTTGCAAACTAAAAGGGACAGCAGGGTTCTACTTTTAGAATTTTAGCACCATTAAATACCAACTAAAATTACCACACTTGCAGAAAAGGAGGATAAAAACATAACAAACTCCTACTCTTAAATTCTGCTATACACTTAGAAAAGTAAATAAATACACTTTAAAAGATGGAAGCATTTCCAATTAAAAATAATATTTACATTAGGATTGTAATCACATTTCCTCTCCAGTGAAATAAGGAAACCTGAAGAGACATCAGATATATTATGAACATCCTTAAAAAACCCACCTACCTCAGGAAAACACGGGTGACTACAAAATAAGTTAATATATTTTACAGACCTTAATATTTGTGGTTCTGAATGTGAAAGCTGTAAGCTGAAGAATGAGAAACTCTGAAGATTTCATTTTATGAATTTTCGTTTTTTTAATGAGTTTTAGTTTTGTTTTTAAAATGCATGAAAAGAACATTATTTATACAGAACACATATTTTTATAAAGTGCAAAAAAACCCTGTGTGCTGTCTTAATTTTCATCTTAAATTTACAGACATGCTACATGGCAACAGTATTAAAGCAAAAAAAGGAGGGATACATTTTCCTATTCAATAAAAAGCCATGGAAGTTGCATGGGGTAGAGTCTCTAGGAAATCCACTCTTTCTTTGAAAAAATGTCAGTGGTGAGATAGGAGATTGGCATCACAATGAGCAAAATATAGTGAGGGCTGATACGGACTGTCAGCTAGAATTTGGGTTAAGACACTGACTTTTGTCTGCATGATGCCTACCTTCCAAAGAAGATGGAAGATGCAAAACTGAAAGTTACCTCTTTCTGGTTAATGTGGTCTATACAAGTGAATAATGTATAAGAAGATGTTCCCTTGATAATGTCACAATTATTCATTGTACAGCTATAAACTCAAATATTCACATTAACAGCTAGGTATTATTTTTCTTCTCTGAAATTAAGTGAGTGGCATCAGTGGTCATAAATGAGAGCATTCATCAAAGGCGTAGGCCATGGCAGAGGATTAAGTGAATGCTGATGAAGTGTCCAGATTCCCATAACTTGGAATGGGCTGCATTCAGCATTCCTTTATTATCCATCTGCCACATAACAAAAAGTCTCATATATTTAATGCAGGTTTGCCCTCGGCCACGTAATAGGATTAGGAATAATTTCTACAAATTTACAAAAACAAATCACATGGGAAGGCTTAGAATTTGCTAATAATTTCTCCATAGCTGGGAGATCAAAGGGATGTAAGAGTCCAGAGCCAGGCGGTAGTTTGACCCTGGCCAAGCTTTTTTAATGAAAGGGTTAATCTTCTCAGAGGTGACCATAGAGGAGCAAATAGTGTGACCAAAGGCAAATTCAGGCCTCCGAAAATAGGAAGAAAATCGTCTGCAAAGTATGACAGCAAGAAAACATGTACAGAACAACAGTACATTTTCTGTCTGAAAAAAGAAAATAAAACAGCAAACCACAACGAATTGTTTTTAAGCAAAGTGTGACTGGCAGGAGAGGGGGTTTTGGTGTAGAAGGAGGAATGCCATGTGGAGGAGAAGCAGCTTGCAGGGCGGACCAGAAATATTACTGTTTCTTTCTGAGTAACAGAGAATAGGCTGAATGCCTTCAGACTAAAACCACTCTCTATTGTCTTCAGGTGAAAACCATCTTCTCCAAATGTGTGTGAAAGCTTTGGTCAGTTGATTGTTTTTGCCATATGTTTGTCCTGTTGGTTTTTCTTCAGAGAAAATGCAGTGTAAACACACACTACCTCATAGGCAAGTTTGTGGGAGGACCTGAACAAGTTATCTAGTGACGATTTTTCAGAAATGTTCTTGGTTTGATGCAACTCTTGGTTAAAAATGTTGACTTCTTGGAAGCCAACTCCACCTCTCAAACCAAAGCAAGTATCCATATAAGAAAAGACAGGGGAATTAAAACAAACAAAAAAAAGAAAACAAAAAAAGGAAATGAAATGAAGGTATTGGGAGAGTGTGTGCCTGTGACTGTATTTTGGGAGTTTTTAACCCCTTAGCAATCACTAAGGCTGTCTACAAATTTTCACCCTGCTGGATTTCCTTTCCCACTCAATAAAGTGCAAAGGAAGAATGCTAACATCAGCTGCAGGTGGCAGGTATTTTAATGTTTGCATCCTAAGTGGTTTTAATGAATTTTGGAAAGTATAGCACAATGGAGTGCTAGCTTTTTCAATTTAATAGAAATCATGTAATCATTCTCATTTTTGGTTCCTGACCTGTTGTAACAAGTTTGAACACAATGCTTATCTGTGGTTTTCCTTACCTACTGGGCTACCCATCAAATAGCAGATCAAACAGTCTGATTGCAAGTAAAGCAGTGAATAATTTATTACAGCTGCACAAAAGCCCAAGCAGACATCTGAGCTTAAGCGAAGGTATTATTTCTCATGTTTCTCTTCTTGGAAGAGAATTTTAGGCCAAAAGTTTACTTCAGCCTCAAGATTAACTTAATATGAACCTGTATGTTCCACCATATTCTTACATTAAATAAGAAAGCAGGAGTACTGATGACAGGGAAATAAGGAGAAGATAATTCCCAGGAAAGAACAGAACATTTCCAGGCAGAGCATCTGTGTTTGAACGTGGGGACTGCTCTGCACTTAGTGTACAAAAAAAGCCCCCCAAAAGCTGAGGAAAAGGGTCAGATTAATATCACTGGGGAGAAAACTTTTTTTTACTTTTCACAGACAGACTCCTATCAAGGTGGATAGAAAAGAAGGGTGCACTTTCACATATTAGGCAGTTCAGCTCTTTCCAGGCTGTGACACAAGGAGATTTCCAAAAAGGATGCCAATGAGTATCTAAAATGAAAAAGGAACATTTTTTTGGCAGTATAAACTGGACGGAGGTCACCAGATTTATTTCACTCAGCTTTCTCGGAAGTCAGCAGTTTATAATAACTTGATATTGCTACCACTATGGACTGAAATTAAACGTGCTGTAGATATAAGAGACCGTAAATTCTTTTCTCTAGTTATCCTCACATTCTCTGTTTATTTTATATAGATTATGGTTCATTCCATCTCTCACATTTTAGGTAATTCCATTTAAGAGGTTGAAATCCAGACTAATTTTTTCTTTTTCATGCACAGCAGTGCAACTCAGCCTTCTGATAAAAAATTGGTTTTTGATACTTCCACAGTGTGTACAGGTATAAGTATCTTGTAAATAACTTTCAGGGAGGGCTTGAGGTCAGTATTTTGTGCCCCACAGTCTCAAGTTGTGATGGTCCTAACAAAAAAACCCCAACTACTATCATCCATCACAGATCAGAAACAGCAAATGCTCAACAATTCCTGTTTCTTCAGTGACAACACAGGTATATAGACTCATGTGTGTATCAGAGAGGCAAAAGTTCCAACTAGTGACACTTATCTTTAGTGGGTACTTAGACCATCTTTAGACTAAAACTCCTAGCAGTTAAACAAGTTTTAGGCATCTGGTTTCGCAGGCTATTGGCTGGTTGTTAACATTGCATGGTAAAGACATGAGTCCTCTGAAACCGTTGTGGAAATTAGAAGTTGGGTACCCTTGACTAACTCTTCTCTTTCAACTAAGGTTGCCAGCTACCTAAGTGAGGTAGCCAAGATAACTACCCAAATGTGAGTTGTGTGAAAGGACTCAGATTTTACACCACCAGTGCCCCACTTCACCTTATACCAAGTACAGATGTTATGACAGTGCTCTTTACTGATGAGCAGCACAAATGCAATAATGTCCCCTCTGCCTTAGGAGTAGAATACTCCACAAACATGTTACTTATGACTATTCTGGTAATTTTGAGCCACAAATTAGTTTTACTGTAGTTTATATAGTTTCATAAAAACAACAAAGTGTCTGGAAATTGAAAAATTTTGTTGAATTTTCACATTATAGGAGATTCAGTCGTATGACAAACCTGGATCTAACACGATTTTCAGGCTCCTATCACTTTTACGACAATTTTAGCACAGAACAGCATTTTTGATACTATGTAATATTAACCTGATAAGCTGTTTGAAACAGAATGCAGACATACAATGAGTATCTCAAACCAAACTGTTGGGATTCAGCATCTGATTAAGACCCTGTATTTCCTAGACATCAGGAATGTTCAGAGTTCTTGGTTACAGCCTTTTCCCAGCTGCATCTGGAAACCAGTTTTGCTTTTCAGTCTTAAGTAGCTGCTCGTTTAATGGTCACTAAGGCTGACCTTTATGTGTCACGGTGCCATTCAGCGGGATAAAGAATGAGATGCCTTTTTAGGAAATCATACTATGTGTTTACAAGCAGCTTCTTGACCTTAACCAAATGATGTGGGGAGCAGCAGATAACAATCTATTGTGCTTCCAACCGTCCTTCATGCCAGACCTTTGAGTGCTATACTGCCCTCAAATGTAAGGTCGTATCTCTGCCCTACACCTAAGGAACAATAGAGATTTTAATGGAGGTTCAGAAATACTTGGTGTCCCCGCTGCAAACCAGGACTGTAACCTTCCCTCTTACGCAATGGGACAGAAGAGATTTGTTGGCTTCCTTCTTGTGAGTTCACGTACCAAGTGGTAATACTTTCCTCTTGCTCCTTTCAATTGACAGATGACCTTATTGGCATTTTTTTATTATCTCCTCTGAGGAAGGGAAGAGTACCAGCACTGCAAGGAAACTAATGAGTTGAGAATTCTGTATTTTCATTGCATGTTGGAAATAAACATGATGAATAATGCCATCTTCCTTAATACAACTTGCTTGCACAGGTAAATGAATTGGATATGGGAATACCAAGATGTGCTCTTCAGCATCAGTATCGAAAAGCACTGTAGACCAGTTCTTATGTATCTTGGTATTTTTTCTCTATATATTTCCCCATGAAGACTACTGAGATATCTATTAAATAACTTCAGAATAAACATCACCATCTGCCACATCACCACCAAGCCCCTAAGACATTTTCACTTAATTCACGGTCATCACAAATGCATAGGAAATAAATAAGGGTAAAGAAAAGCAATTTGGAAAAAGATGTTTAGAAACATTTTCAAGAAAAGTCTGTGAGAACTTATAAGTGATAAGTAGACAGTTTTAAGACATGTAATTTGCATAATGAGCATGGAAACAAGGAGGGAGATTTAAACATAATTTCATTACCATTTTATCATGAAGTCATTCCCAGAGCCTTCGTACTGTATGCAACAGCAACAGGTTTACAACACAGAAAATCTAGATGTTATAGAGAACTGGTAATGAGAGGAACAAGCATTTAATCTTTGCTAATTCAAATCCAGACTTGAGGTCCTCAGATATCATTAAGATCTGGCAGCTGTCTCAGCTTATGGACTAGACGATAACAATTTACATAACAAAAAAGCCCTGTCAGAGCTTAGAGAAAAAAAAAGAGTAGTCCTGCTCTTCTTAAGGTATTCTCTGGACAGAGAGGTACAGTTGCTTCATACTTCAATCATGAGTGAAAAACACATTTCTAAAATTAAAGAAAAAATAACTTCAAACTTAAACCTTTTCTGAGACCTACTGTTCATTTGTGGACACTTTAAATGTTAATGAAACTTCTAATACAATCTAATACTATCCATTGGTTTAGGAAATAATACTACATGTCCCTAGAAATTCTATCTCTCTTATAGTCTAAAATAGTTCATACCTTTTTAAAAGGCACGAGTAGAAAGGAAGACACAAAATTAGTACAAGGTTTACAGAAGACGTAACCAGGACTAGCACCTAATAATCAGTGACATCACCTTCAGGCCAGCTTTAGCAAGAGAGCAGGACTCCCCTCTCTCCAGTACCAATATACCACAGCTTCGTCATGCAGTCACTCACTTTGCAATCATGCCAAACAGCACTGAAATTCATACGGCAGTGTATGCAGTTTACTGCTCACAGTTCCCTTTTACTATCTAAAGTGCTCAAAGCATTTTTTCCTGTTAGCAATAATACATGTTCAGTTTTGAATTCTCAATTTAATCCTATTAGTCCAATCTAATTTACTCAAAATCAGTCCCTTTTTAACAGTTTTCAGACTGAATAACACTGACTAAAACTATGAAACAGAAGATTTTCTTTCTTGGAGAAGTTTAACAGTGGAGTGATCACTGCCTAATGGCTGTGAATTTTTCTATTTCTCTTTTTCCATGACATTTTACATTTTGCATAAAGTGCAAACCATCCATCTCTCACAAATATAGTGCAATGTAACACTGCATGAATTACACTGCACAAACTACAACCCCATAGTGTTCCACTGCACAAGGCTGTGCTCTCCAGTCATCTGCTTGAAAAGGCTGGGAGCTGCTGGAAGCATGTGAGATGGAGAAATACAAGCAGTGCATAAATGTTGCCTATCCAATAACTATAGCTCATCTTCTGTAAACTTGGGTGCCTTAAAGCAGCCAGTGGGAGTGCCTTAAGTGAATGTGGCTAGCTCCCATATAAGTACAGTCTCCATTTTCCTGGTTAATGGAGCAACTGTAATAGATGCATATGCAGTGTTCTAACTGTTCATGAGTTAGCCAGAGCTATGATAAACTCACCCTGTGCTGTGTTGGGGTGGCTTTGCCTGGTGCTTCCTGTTACTGGAATGTGTCGAAGAGCAATATAGGCTGGATTTCCATGCTTTAGCATGGTACCAAGGGTTGAAGGGTTCACTAGGTTTATCCCTGTGTGGTATGAGAACAACCATGCTATTTCTAGTGACAAGCTGTCCCTGGAAGTAATACAGTAATACAGTAGTATGACACCTGACATCATAAACTCCTGCAAAGTTGCATCTGCAATTCTAACACTATCTGCAAGACAGATAATCCCAGTACTGTTAATTAAGAGTTAATAATACTGAAAGCCTGTAAGAGGCTGAATACATTTACATTGGATTTTAAAACTGCCAAAATGCCTTAGGAACATAAGCCTCACTGATCATTCAGCTCCCTGTTTTTGTAGCAGTTTTTGACTGGTATGTGCGGGCGTACCAGATCAAACCCCCACTGTTATGTCAGAAAAGAAAGCACTAACTGACATCAGTGAGACACGAGGAGAGAATATCACAGCAGAGATGAGTGTACTGCTTCTCCTCTGACATCAAACTTTCACTAGCTTCATACTGACTACACTGAAATTACTCCAGTTCCACACCAATATGCGTAATATGATGATCTGGAACCACACAAATGATGCAAATTAGGAGAGGAAAATAACATGGGGGAAAAGGGACCAATTTGAACACAACACTAAACCCTGCATTTTTATCTCGGGAGAGGCTTAAGGAGGGCTGGTCATCCATTTCTTTGATAGCTGGTTACTTAGGTCCTCTCATAGCTGACAGCTGCACTGCAGATTTTGCACAGACTCTAAAACCTTTGTGATATTTCAGCCATTCTAGCAAATTCACAATTTCGATAATAAATAATGTACCCCTATAAAGTCACCTGAACACCCTGAGAGAATTATAGCCTTTATTATGTACAATTGGGGGTATATTAATCCTTACATTGAAAGATTTTTTTAGTGACCTGTCGGAAAGTTAGATAAATTATCAGAAATAGCCAAGTAAAATTACACTAAATGTCCTTTAGTGGAACCATTGAAATGCCCTCTGCAAAATATAGGATTGTTTAGTTAGAGGAGGAGAATCCAGGGACAGACAGACATGATCATTTTTTGTGACATAGCTCTGAGGCTGATTACTTGAGTCAAGTGACCAATCTGGGAACTGTGAACCTCTGGACAGTCATTTTTTTGCTATTACTAGTGGCTGTTTTAACCTACTCACCTATTAATCTACCATGTATTTTCACTTGATTTATGGAACTTTCTTTATGAGTAACATTTGGTAGAATAGTACCTTTAGTCATTCAAAACAAGTCCTTTGCCTAAATCCATCAGAACATTTGGGTAATGGCTTCCAAGCAACAGAAAAAAAAGGAGGAGGGGAGGAAGCTCATTTAACACAAATATTGCAATATAATTGAAATTATATTAAAAAAATTAAATTACTTTTGTGAACTTGTTTAAAAGGGTCAAAAATGTGTTTGAGCTGTACAAGATTAACCTTTACTCGTTTGGGAAAATGCAGACTTCAACAGCATTCCTCTGCAGTGGTTGCACTTGCTAAAAGTTTAAAACAGTAATTTTTTCCCAAGAAAGGTCATCTTGAGCTAAAATGTCAAATAAATTATTTAGATTACTGAATTAGAAAAGTGAGGATCTGACAGGCTGAATTTTTTATGCACATTAGCCACAGTCAGGGTCTCTATATGCTCTTTCTATTAAGTGAACCCTCTCTTCCCTTATTAAGAATCTCTCAATTTATTTCAATATATTCTCCTTAAGATGTATCTTTGCATCTAAATAGCTGGTCCAATTTGCTTCTTACTTATATAAAACAGGAAGCACTTTATTTGACTGTTGCTCAGCATTTCTCCAGTATAAAACTGATGTAAGAAAGAAATTCTTGCCACTAGTTTGTAGGGGAAATTAAGTGTCCAAAAATTAATCTTCAAAGCCTCCATGTAAGTATTAAATCCTAGATTCTAGCCAAAGAAATATTTTAAGGAGAAGGAATATTTTGAAGGATAGAAAATTAAAGGACTGAAATGGAAAGGGAGTAACTTTTAAGTAGATAGTATTCACAATTATGTCCCTATCTTGAAGAAAGTTATCTTTGCATGTAGCTGCTCATACACAGGTTTCCCCCACAGGTTCATATCCATGTTTCCCATTTTTCCTAGCACTCATATTACTGATAATTACTGGAGGAAGTAAAAGACCCTCTGTCCAAACATGGTCCCATATAATTCAGTCAAATGACAATAAAACTTCCAACTTCATTTTCCAAACCCAGTATTTGCTCAGCACTATATAAAACAATTATTCATTATTAAGCTCCTCCTAATTTGACTTCTGCCACATTTTTTTTCCTCCACAGACTATGTATGCTGTGGATCAGTTTAAGTTCTCTTCCTGAGTAGCCAGTCCAAATGCTGGAGGTGCAGAGCCTGAAAAAAGGTAAGACACTTTCAACTTGCCAGCAAATATAGCCTCCCTCAGTCCTTTCAAAGTCCAGCACACAAGGTGCCTAACCTCGCTGCCCACTTTGTTAATATGCAAGTACTCCTGAGTTGTATGATCTCAGAGCAAGCTCCTGTGTAAGCCTGACAGTGCATGCAGTTAAGGTTTGTAACTATGTGTGAGTACAGAGGCAGCGCAGCTGCATGGGAACCCACAAGGCCATACTGGGGCCTCAGCAGTGATCCACTCAGGAGCCTCATCTCGTTCCTTTCCTGGCTGTGAGGCACACCTTGCATCACTGCATAGGGGAGAACCCTGGCAAAGCACAGCTGCACATCCTGGAAAGAACTGAAAGAACGCCTGTGTTAATGCACATCAGAAGTACAGGTAAAACAAGCGTGTCCGTGCGAGGAATGTTGTCGTGTACAATTGCACGTAGTCAAATGACTTTAAACAAGATGACAGTAGGCAGAGCTGCCCTCATGCACTTATGTCTTACATACTTTTTTATTTTTAAATGCCTGAGAGTTTTGTGTTTGTTTTGCATATAAAACACCTGGCATGTACAGGACAAGCTTCCTATCACCCTAACCTGAGTCTGACCTGTTTTAACTTTCTGTCTTGAAAAGGCACCAAAAGTACTTAGTCATTTGTGCATCATTGAGAAGAGGGATTTAGTGATAAGACAGCCATAGACCTTACTCCTTGGTGATTCCTTCTTTGACAGGGTAAATCCCAGAGAAAAACAGTGTTAATAGAGCATGACATTTTGAAGAACAGAGCTCTAACTGTGAACATTTCTGTTGTCAAGCCAGGTATTATGCTATGATAAAGAAAAAGAAATATTAAAAGAATTGTGAAAAGCTCTTGGAATTAAGTTTCTTGCTGCTGCATTACTGTAAAGGCCATTAGCACCTCTCCCACTCAGGGGTCTTTCATCTTTCCTGCTATGAGTTCTTCTTTCCTGGACTTGTTCATAATTTACCTTTGTCAGGTCAACAAAGTGAAAACTGTGATTTGTTATATAGTCTAAAATACTCAAGGTTCCTTTAAAGGTCTAAATTTAGGCACAAACCATTTCTTTTTTGAAAATATTGCACACTCTACTCACCTCTGATTACAGCGTTTGCAATATGAGATAAAACACAATGGGGAGAAGTAGAAATAATAAATTTGATTTAAACTTTAATTTGCAAATAAACAGAAGAAAGATTTTTAAAGAGTTCTTAAAAAGGTAGAGCAAGCTGGAAAGCTGAATCTTGAAAAGATGAGGTAGGCCAGTAAATCATCTTTGTAAGGGTTTTCACAAGCAGCTTGAACAGATCTTGATGTCATAACTTTTGATCATCTTTGTTGTGTGAAATACCCATCATTTGTACAGTTTAATTTTTCATGTATTTCCTAAGGTAAAATTAAGTAGGATCATGACTATTGCCGCAATCAAAATAAGCATACTAGGTTTTTTTGTTGCTTTTTGCTTCTTCTCTCCCCCCACCCCCCTGCCACCCCTTTCATTCATAATAGTTATGGATATGTTCTGATCTAAAGTATTTGAGAACATTTCTTTGCTTCCTCTTCTCAGTGATTTATGTGCTTCTTGATGCTAACATTTTGGGACTAAAATGATTCTGCAAAAAGAAGTCATACTGATAAAAGCCTTGTGATAGAAATGTATTTTGCCCTATTTGCAGCACAGTGCAACACTGGTGAAGCATTTCCCTAGTTGTTTTCAGGAGAAGCTTTATGTCCAAAGGGCGCCTCAGTTTCATCTGTGTAACAAGGCTGCTTCCAAAGAGACTGAACTGAGACCTGATTTATTGACTTACTAAGATGGTCATTTTTGCTCTAAGGAAAAATCTGCCTAAGAGAACTGACTTGATAGATTGCTATTTTATTTTGCTTCAACAATTTAAATTGAACTAGTACCAAAGTTCTACGTGTCAGTTCTCTAAATTCCTTTTCAAATTAACACTGAAAAGAAAATCCATCTATCCATATATATGTAAATATGCAAAGCCAGCTGCCAAACAGTGACATTATCCATGGGTTCCTGTGGGCTTGCAATAGAAATGAATGGGAAACTCTTCTAATAGTGCCAGGCTTGTATGATATTTTTGCAATAGGTGAGAAAAAGCAGCATCGTTCCAGAAAAAAAGGAAGAGCATTTACCAATTGGAACATGGGCAGATGTCACTGATAGCAGATGGTTTTAAAACTCGCATTTTAAGACAGCAGCTGCCTGTCTGTGTTATATTTAAAAGGGCTACCCTTGGTTGGAATATTGGATTAAATGCTTTTGTAAGAAGGCAACCTCAGCAGTAAAAAATGCAAAAAATATCAGACAGATATAAAATCACATATTCTACTGCATCCCTCCCAAAGCTTTACTAGATAAAATACCAAAACGATAGAAAGACCATTTGTGTCAAAGTTTGTAGAAAGAGCAGAGACCTAATTGCTCTGAATATTTTTAATCCATATGACTCCACAATGCTGTCTTAATTCAAGGCTATTCTAGGACTCTTTCAAGAAAAAAATGGGTATATTACGGAAGAAGTCCTCACTGAAACCTTTTCCAGTCATATAAAGAAGAGGAAGAATACAAAATCCTTCCTGGGGTGGAATAACCCCATCCAACAGTATGCATTTCAGACTGACTAGCAATGCAGTAGTAGTGTGGGGGCTCTGATGGACAACACTTGGACATGAAACAGGCACATGCCCTTGAGGCAATACCACTAACCACAGGGTTTTGTGGGCAAGAATGCAGTCAGTGCACCGAAGAGGTAATTCCAGCATCCATGAGGCTGAACCTGGAGTGCAGTGTGCTGTTCTGTTTCCTTGAGAGTGAGAAACTGGAGAGAGTCCAGCTGAATGCCACCAAGACAGGTATGAGACTGGAGCACATGATATATACACGCATGTGAATGATTTGTACAAACATACTCAGAAGCTGAGGCAACTTTGTTCAGCTTGCAGGCGAGAGGCTGACTGGCTTATGTTTGCAGTCTTTTGTACCTTGTGGGGGGTTATGGAGAAAAGGAAGTAAATCTCTTCTCAGAGGAGAGACGTGTGCATGCAAAGGTAAATCACAGCAACTGGAAGCAGTAGCAAGATGAATTCAGTTTGGATATTAGGGGGAAATAAAATAAACCCTCAGTAAGAAAAGTGAAGCACTGAAACACGTCATACAGGGAGGTTCAGCAAATCCCATCCTTGGGGATGTTCAAAACTTGACTTTTAAAAATGCTTTTAATAATCTGTATGTAATTGACTTTCCAGATCAGAAGGAATTACCATCTTTAAATACTTGGATCTTCACTATACCAGGTGATGATTTTAACCTCTATCTGGGCCTTCTATTTTTTACTCGCCTTCTGTCCTTGTCTAACTTCTTTCCCCATTCGTTTTCTTTTGAAGTAGTCTAAAATTTTTTTAACCAGATCACAAGACAGAATTCCCATGTAATTGACTTTGACATTTGTTTATCATGAAGTATGGTTAATAAACATAATAAATCTTGAACTCAGACAGACAGGTTTGGTTATCCAAAGCAGGACTTCCACACAGTTCCAGCAAGACCCTGTAGCAAAATATGCAGAAAAAATACTGGGATCAGAGTTTCTGAACCATTAGAAGTGGAAATAATTGTTTAAGCATAAGTGCAATAAATTTAATAAGTGTTTCAGTATTCTTCTGAATAACAATGATATTTCAATGAGAAATATCTTACTAGTTTGTCTCTCCTATTGCAATTCAGAACATTTTCTTCATTTTAACACTTGCACTGTCTTGTATTTTTAAAAGAAGTTTTTTGAAATCTTCACTTGGAAACCTAAAATTCTTTAAGCTTAGTTGTGTATGTCAGAATTCTTAATGTTGTACTCCATGTGGTCAGATTATCCAAATACCTGTAGATCAGCAAGAAAAGTTGATGCTTATTCAGCTTTTGATGTCAACATTTTTGTACCTAAAAATGCACATCATTTAGCCAGAGAAAAGCATTTGCATGGGAATTTGCTTGTTGTCCTCACAGGCTACTAAAAAAATTAAAATACATAAAGCATCTGGCTTTGGTTTCTGGATCTGGCATGATATATCAGTCAACAACTTGCTTTCTGATTTGTATTTTTCAGCAGGGAATGGACCTTATTTTAAGAATATCTCAACCATATTTTCGTAGAATGCTCATATGCATTGATGCAGGCATGTTTAACATATGATGCAGACAAATGTCCTTCATCTCTGAAAAAAATCCCTATAGTCCTTTTGAACCTTGCACTGGAGAACAGAATTTGGCCTCTGCTTTTGTGTCTGTTTCTTGGTTACAATTATAATCATAATTAAATCACTACCTAGATAGATATGCTGTAAGGGAACATATCCCTTACATTTTTCTATTAAATGGTTAGTACATTTCTGAACACAGACATGGGTCCCTAATGTCCTGTTAGCTGTATAAACCTCTTACACAGCTTGGCTGGCATATGACTTGAACAATGCATTTTGAATTCTACATAATTCCTTTTTTTCCAAAGGCTAATTAAAATCAATTCCATGGCATTTCTCTGCTGTTAGAAAAGATGCCGCTGGTAGATGTTTCAATCATTAGCAATATGGTGCTGCTGGATTAAAAACAAATTTCCAAATAACATAGCAATGACAGTTAGTCTATGATAGTCCATGGAAGTGTTAATGAAGAAAACCTCTTCTGTCTCTATACCTGAATATTTGTTGATGCCATCTGAAAATAGGCATGTCAAAAAGCAGTATTTTTTTTTCTATTTTAAGGTGATGTTCACTGCTTTTAGTTATGCAAATTTAATAATTTTCTGAATGTCACAAAGGATTCAGACTTTAAAAATATGGGCTTTCATAATTGTTATAAATATGAGATATTTCAGAATTTAGTTCTAAAGGTAAAATACTCTCATACACTCTGGCTACATCTAGAGACACTCAAACTTTGTTTGAACATAGGTCCAATGATCAGCTCTTGAGTATTTTAAGTTAGGCTGACTGACTGAAATTCTACACTTACTTTACACAATGTAGTCTGAGCCTAGTCTGAGGTCAGCATCAAAACATTTCTGAGAGCTTATAGAACCCAATGCACAACCATTAGACCAAATGGAGCCAAAATCCAGTCTTCATTGAAGGTCAATGAGCTTTGTGACTGAAATAGTCAAAGTGAGGATTTTACTTCAGAAATTTGAAAAACAGCGATGTTAATGAAAAGTAAGCAAGAAGACTTTAATAAGCATTTGGAGAGAAGAAGCCTGATCAGTAGAAAGGGTTATTTGTAATTGAACAAGAGTCAGTGCAGCACAGATATCACAGCCTAAACTCACTTTCCCTTTGTGCCTTTTTTTGCAGTAGGGTTGCTTTTTGCCTAGCCTTTGAGAAGGAGCTGCCATTACCTTTCATGTGGAATTATTGTAGTTAGAAACACAGCTGAAACAAAATCTTATTTTTTCTGAGTTAAACAACTGTAAACGTACTTGGTGCACACATAGAAGTAAATGTCTTTGTTCTGACAGATTTGTCACAAGAACTTGTATCTGAGTCCCTTACTCCTTAAATAACTGGTCTATTGGTTATTATGAGTTGTTGCACCTTATCTCCATCTAAAGAAGCCTTCCCAAGCAAATCATAATTAAATTTGATGGATTCCCATCAAATCTACTTGAGATACATCAGTGTTTTTCACTAAAAAGAAAAATATTGTCACATGATTCATAGCTAGCTCTTTTGATAAAAACAAACAAAAATATCTTGTCTTCTCCCAATATTTTCTTGCTGATTAGTATATTTGGTAGTATCTATATTCATGAATAGCATGAAAAATCCACAGCTTTTCATTAAAAATAAGAATAAAGAAGAAAAATTTTAGAAAAGTTTAACAAATTGTTTAGGTAGAGGTAATATATCAGTGATGGCATAGCTGAGACAAACTCATGGGTTTTACATCCTTTCTTAAATGGGTACTACCACTCTTTCCTGTGTGATAGACATAGTCCTTATAGACTAGGACCCATTTCATAGTGTAGTTTTCTAAATGACTTATGGAAGCTGTATCAAATGTATAGCTGAAACCAAGTCAGATGGAAATCTCCACTCTGCCCTCATCCACTGAGCAAGTTACTTCATCACTGATGGCAATCAGTTGATCATACATTTGCCACTGGCAAACCTACATTTTATCTTCCCAATTGTCTTGCCTTTCATGTTCATAGCAGCAGCTTCCATGAGGGCCTATTTCATAACGTGTCCTGGGATAATGTGGCCTGGGACTGACTTGAAGCAGACTCCTCTGTTGTTTCCCAGATCTTCTTTTTGGGAGGTAGGTATATATTTGTGCTTTTCCAATCATTGAGAACTTGACCTGTTCTCCACAACCTTTCAAAGGTGAAACAGAGGGACTTTGCTGTGCTTTTGGTCAACCTTCTGAGCACCCTCATACCCATCCCATCAGGTCGCATAGACTTACATATGTCCAAAAGCTGCAGACAGCTATTAACTCTCTTCTTCACTCACTGGTTCATGGTTTGCTCTGTTGTTGCTTCTTGGCACTGAGATTTGGGGGCTAACTTTACCCTTCAACACTAAAGCACAGAAAGCATTTAGTATTTCAGCTTTTTCTGTATCATATTTAATTGACCTGTCAGCTTATACTAACTTGTTCAGCTGTGGACCTGCATCTTGTACCTCTGTTTGCTTCTCACATACTAAGGCCTTCTTTGTTATTCCTGGCATCTTTTGCCAGTTCGAGTTCCAGCCAAACTTTTGCCTCTCCCACAACTTCAAGCAATATTTCTATGTTCCTCTCTGGGTGCCTGTCCCAGAGTCACTGCTCAATACCTTATATTGGTATCTATAACTGATACCTGTCTTTGATTTCTCATATTTTCAAAAATTTTAATAACGAGTAGAATTCATGGTAATGGTGTCAATTTGAAAATTGAAAACAGCAATAAGTGAGTTATTGCTGTGTCAATTATCTTTTAGGTTCCTTCCTGCGCAATTGATAAACTGTTTATCAGTTATTTTGACACTGTTAGTGAAGTTAAAAAGGAATACCTTGTAGCGTTATAGAGGTGTGTTTCAAAGTTCTATCTATAAAATTTTAAAATGAGTCCATGATTAATCAAGCTGCTACTACAAAAGATTGCATATGTACATAATGAATGCTGAAAGGATTGTGTGTGCTTGTGTATAGAAAGTATTTCTATGAATAGTACAAGCTATAGACATAAAGAAATGAGAGAATTTTTATATAGGCATCTTTGAAGAGACAGCATGAGAAAAAGGAACTAGAGGCATTTGATGTGGGCTGGCGAGGAACACAGAAAGTGTGCTCTGTGAAATGTGCACGTGCACATGCAAAGCATACATTTGTTAGGGACACAAGTGCGTATGCCTGGAGACATTTATAGAGAAGAGTATTTTTTTAGTGTGTATCTGTGTGAGGGAATTTGGGCATGGAGTTATAAGTCTGTTTATGTATAGATAAAAGGAGAATATATGTATTTATTTTTAAGTTAGGGCAGTGGATATAAGTGAGGTGATATCAATGTTCACTTCACATACATATTTACAATGTACGAACCTATAATTTTAATTGGAGGGATTCATCTGTAAGAAGCTTTGTTCAGTAGAAAAGTGAGAAAACAAAGTGGAAAAAAAGGAAGTGAAATAAAGATAATGAACTACACACTAAGATATAATAAGTAATTCCTTATGTTCCCATGATAAATATTTTCACGCTTTCAGTGTATCACTTGGAAATGTGTCATTATTTTCTCTATCGATAGAACTAAGTTTAGTCAGTATTTATATGCCCAGGAAGACAAAAAAACACTGGTTATGTTTCCTGTTGTTTACTTTAAATATTTTTAAACAATAGCCCCACTCTGCCAAACAATTATTTTCGAAAAATCTATCAGTTTCTAAGAAACTTTGCAGGGATGGAAGAGTAGGTATATTTTTCTTTTTGTGTGTTTCCTTGTAAAAATCTTATTCTGTCATAGACCTGTACTATTAAATAGCTTGCAGCACTGATTATTACTCCTGCTTTGAGTGGCACTTCCCACCCTGCCAGTCATTATCAAAAGAGACTTTGCTGCTAATTTCCTGGAAGATTCAAATGCTTCTATTTCAAGGTCATCTCGAAGGATAGTTTAAAGAGCTTTTTCTGTAAAATATGTATATTTACAAGAGCACGCATAAATGGTCACCAGGGAAGATAAGCTATCAGAGAGTAAAGAGATGTCTTTCCTTATACAGTTCACACACCAGTGAAGCAGATAAAATTGGTTTTGTACCCAGCCTATGAATACGCTGTTAGGAACTCTGTCCTGAAAATTGATCTACTGAGATAAAATTCAATGCATCTCTTTTCATAAATATCTAACGGTGGCATCAAAATTCTACTGCTCTTGCCTGAATAACCATCTACCTGTCGTTCCAGCAGGTAGCAGGAGTGACTTCATTCATGTGCTCAAGAGACACCGGAACAGGCTGCATCTGTAGGTAATTAGAGCCTTAGTTTTAGTGCACAAAGATGTAAGTCCAAGTTTACAGTTATTAAAGTCAGATGCATGACTGATTATGAAAAATTAAGATTAAATCTGTGTTTATTTTTAATAACAAAGTGATCCAGTATTCATTAAATTGTCTTTTTTCAAGTTCTTCCATGCAGCTTTGTATTCCTGGTCTTGTCTTCCCTCTCACTAGTGCATAAAAAATTCTGGCACACTACACCTCCTTAGAAACAACCAGGCTGTAACAATACCAAGGCTCACTTTTGCTCTGTTAGTTCCCTCTGTGGTCATGATCCACCTGCACAAGCTTAACATCAGTGTTGTATGACATTTTTATATGGGCATAAGTGTGCATATGGGCTTTAGTGTTCTCAAAATATATGGTCAGTTCAGTAACACAAAATCAGATGTGGGCATGAGCAGGCATATAAGGACAACTCACAGCTGGAAAGTGCTCAGAACCTTCTTAAATGATACACAACTATCAGCAATTTTAATGTATTGCTGGAAAGAAAGAACTCACATTGCAGTGGCTGTTAAGTGGCATCTCCTACAATTTTCCCCTAGAGATACTGTTCACTTCTCTTCACATTATGCTTTAGGTAATACAGAAACTCCTAAAGTAAAAGGCAAATATGTGAGAATTTGGAAGATGTACTAGCCAGTATAACTGAGCCAGTTGCTGCTAGATCAATAGCTAAAAATCCTGCTTACTTCAACAGGAATGAATGCAGACCCTTTATTTCACAAAAAATCATAACTAGATGTGATCATTATGATGAAGGCAGCTAAAAATCTCTGTTTACATGTAATTTAATATCCTATAAACAGCCAAGGTGCAACACATTCCTTTAGAAGAAATCCTAACTATTTTACCTTTGCTTTATTTTTTACAGTGTGTCACAAGTAAAAAAGAATTTAAAATATAGTTTTAATTCTATTTTATTTTTAGCTAGTGGACATCTCATGTCAAAACACAAGTTAAGTGAAAGTTCCCAAATCTAGTTCAAAGAAGATGATGTGCTGTAATGATTAAAACAAAGAAAAAAAAAAGAATAAAAAAAGCACTTCTTTTCTAATGCTGGTATAGTTAGCAATTTCGTGGAAAAACTCTATAGAAAACTTACTCAAGCTTTTGTGATAACACTGGACAAATCCAGCTTATCTGCTTCTTTGCTCAAACCACCTTAGGAATCAACTTACTGGAAGAGCTTTAAGAACACACTGCTGCATGGATGCTTGGGAAGGGCAAATTCAGTCCTTTATGCACCAGAGGGAATCGGTGTGGGGAATGAAAAGGTGATCCCACAGTCCTCCTGTTGATTGTGTGCTGGACTTGAGATGGGTCATATCAACAGAAATGCCTTCTAATGTGTAAAACCGAAGGATGGATGTTTCCTGGTGAGGAATCATTCCATTTCCTTTAATAACATGTTGATTAAAATTTCTGCCTAAATGCAGCAGAGCTGGAAATAAGGCATTTTATAAATTAGGCTTAAAAATTTGGAAAGTATATGAAATGATGAAATTGTATAGTAGTCACAGGGCTTTTTTCAAATTGTGATTTGTCCATTAATAAAACATGGCAAACACATGACCATCATCTCACATTCACTATGAGACATCTCTGTGTCAACTTTCAATATATCATTCCTCCATTTGACTGATTTTGAAAGATGATTCCTTTACAACACTGATTTCAGCTTCTAAACTATTCACATGCATTACTATTCCATTTAAAAAGGCCACTCTTTTTTCAAGAGGCCACTTCAAAAGTATGACAGAATTGGGCTCTTAGACAGCGCATGCATAGAAATATTTGTGTCCCTATGAAAACAAAAGATAAACCAATCCTTGAAAGAAAAGATATTTTTCCCTGATCAATGTTTCAAAATGCTTATTGGGAAAGATTTTAAAATTCTAAGTTTTTTAATCTGAATAATTGTATTAATTTTAATATGTTTGAAAAACACTTGCCTCCTTATAAGAACTTGTTTAGACATTTCCATTTGGTGCTTTGTTGAACAGAGGTACTCTAAAACAATTTATGGCTGATTCCTCATGTGTTGCTGATTCACTTCAGCATAGGAAGGAATTTAAAACTGATGCAAGCAATTCAGCTACAGAATAGGAAGACAGAGAAGAAACCTTAACTATCTTCTCTCATTTATATATCCACTAACTCTTGCATCTAGGTTCACTTAAACTTAAGACTTGTGATCTTGTTTAATATCAGCCAGTAATAAAGAGCTCTTCAGTGAAATACAGCTATATTCCTCTATTAACTGGAGCTCTTGAAGCAGTCATTGTGGAAAGGGAAGTCTAAACCCTTCAATGTCAAGGCATTTAGAGGCACTCTGGCATCAATCAAGGTCTGCGTCCAGTAAGTGCCTGCTTACATTTACATGAAATATTCATACAGCTTTCAGTTTTGTTTTTCTCTCTCCTAATCATCACTTTTAGGAAGAAACTACAATCATCACAGTTAAGGGAGGGTGTTATGGGACGTGTAGTACCTTTCAATGTCAGACTTCCCGCAGATAACTAGCTCTGTAATGAGGCAGCACACTGTACAGACTACCAAAGGTCTTCCTCACAAAGCCTAGCTTTGTTATCGTGCACTATTCATCTTCAAGTACACAACTTAAAGCAAATTAATTAATTGGCCATAACAGATGTGCCAAAAAGTGATTTCAAATCTTGAAAAATATTTAACGTTGCCTTTAGGTGAACAAGGTTTCCCCTCCCACACGCATGTGTCCTCCCAACACAGCGTTTGGGTCTTCCACTATGTTCTTTTAATTGTAGAAGCACATGAAATGCTTTTAGACTGAGAGTGATTTATTATTTTCATATTTTTCTGATGCTTTTCATATGACTATACAGAACTTTGGAAATGTCAGGTGCTATACCCTGTGAATTATTATTATCTATGTTTGGCTAGAGACCATCACTAGTCTTTCCCCCACCTTAAATATCACATCACCAAGTCTGTGGTAGTATATGTAACATCACTGATGGTTCAGAATACAGTAAATATATCATTTTTTGTTTTTAAGCAAAATAATAATGTTTGGAGTTCCTTAGGAGAGTGGGCCAAATGGAAACACTGCACATTGGCTTCTGAATGAAATACAAACAGCATTTCTCATTATTCTTTATTTAGCCTTAGAGTAAATTTGTTTACTTCACCACAGATGGTAGTAGAACCTATAGTTTTCTTTATTATCAGACTATTAATATGAGAAATTTATGTCTTATAAAACTACTAACATTTAATGTCTTTAGCTGCTGTGATTTTGCTGCAGAAATAAGAACAGGTCATACAATTCTAATAAAGTGGAAAAATATAGAATGTGATGCTGGAATTACACATGCAAAATGATGTTCAATCATTAACTTACAGTGTGTACAATTATATTAAAAAAAACCCCTTAGGATTTACCATAATGTTTAGTATTATATGTATTAAAAATCTAAGATTACCAAGGAGAATATGAAAAACAAATTTGCATGATTAGCACATCACATACTAAAATATTCAGGTTTTTTTCCCAGAATCTTCCTTTTCTCTCTCTTTAAATGCTCATACAGCAAAATAACAGCATTTGCATTATGCTCTCATGTTGAGTCTGCTGGCATCATCAGTTTTGATTTTTCTCACAGGAATCTGGATTCTCTAATAAATTACTATGCCAAAATTGAAGCTGATTGCCTAAAAATTGAATATAAATTTCAAAGTACTGAAACCTAGGAAAACATCCAAAAATGTCAATGTATTTGTTATTTTTAAGAAGCTCAACATATTTGTTTACTTTTAAAACAGTTAAAATCAAAGTTATCCTCTTTTATTATATTCCCTAAGTAATAATAAAAATAAAAAACCATGATCACATTGTGCACATGGGAAGAGAAAAAGGCAACTCTGAGTATCTGTTCATCTAAAGATTATAGCATAGGTAATCAAAAACAATTTGAAACAATTTGGGCCTATAATCTTCATTTACCTCAAATAAAGACAGTTATACTTAAAAAACAAAGAATACAATTGTACTGTTGTTGAACGTAAAAGCACCTACTACACAAACCCACAAGACATTCTTTTTCATTCCTCTGCCTCTCTGCTTGGGAAAACCCATATTATAAGAACAAACTAGACCTTGAAATACAGGTGTTCTTTCAGTTTTCCTTGATTTGGAATGAAATACACTCCAATTTTTGTTCATTTTAAGAAAAGGGGAAAGACAGAATCTACTGACATGAAGCTGTGTAGGCAAGACACATTCACAGCTAATTTATAACAGTGAGTAAAGATTGCACGGTATCTGACTCAGAACAGAAAGAGAAAAATCTTCCCTGAGGAAGCCTTGCTGAGTTTTAAGAAGTAATTCATGGTAAACTTCTGGAAGATATTGTGAGCAGTATAAGCAGCCCTGTTTTATAAGACACTTTTCTAACTTACAATGTTTCTGGACTAGGATCAGATGCTGTGGTGTGCAAAGATCCTCCTAGGAGCTGCTGATGGCCCTTGATTACTACCAAATTTAGTGAAATCAAAGATACTCATCACATTCCTAGTTTCAAGCTGCTAATGTATGAAGCATTCTTTTTCTGCCATTTTCTTATCAGCATTGCAAAATATTAGTTATGATAGTAATCTAAAGTGTATTCTTGTATGTACACTATTGCAATAAAATCTTGTCATTAGATGCAGCATTTTGTGCTTTCTAATTCTGTTTTATGTCAATAGTATTTCCAAATGTTCAAGGTCTTGATAGATAAGATAATAAGAAAAAAAGTCTGTGTTGAATGGTATAAATAGAACATAGACAAACGAAAATTATCCAGAGGCTATTTGGGATTCAAACATCCTTTAAACAGAATTTAGAATTAAATTGCCACTTTTAGTGAACTTTAAAAAACCCCAAACAAACCCCTGAATTTAATATAAGCTACTTACAAACCCAGTTGTATTCATCTCTAGTACTACCCACCTTGATTAAATCAAGTCCTCAGGATGGAAATGCAGTATTTCTCTAAGTTTGACTCACAGAGTGGCATAATCCATTAGTCACCTCTTTGCATGTAAGCTTGGGTAGATGTTCAAAGCTGAGTTCTGGTTTTTGGTCTGACAATATCTACTGAATTTTTTTTTGAACATTTCAAATGACTGATAGATTTCTGCTGCTTTTTGGAGGGTTTTTGGGTTCTCTGAGGTGATTTCAGAATGGTATGCGATCAGTTGTGGTTTGGTTCATATTTCAAGCTATGCTGAAACCTGCTGAAATTTGAAGAGTTTGAACCAGGCGTAGTCCATCATACCTGTGGGGTATCTTTAATGCCACAAGTTGTGGGAACTTAAGTGTAGTGTTACCTTTGATCTCACTGCAATGATTCTGAACATAAGTGGCAAAAGCAATGTTAGCCAGACATAAAAGAATTGACTCTCTCCTGTTCTGCTTCCGTGTTCTCAGAGCACTGAATAACATTAGGCTCTTCTTTGTGTGCATGTGCATTGCAATGATTTCTACTGTAGACTTTTGCCAGATGCACAAATGTAGAAAGGCTACCGAACACGGAATGCTTTGGAAAAATTACCTCCACAACAAACATGGGTTTTGAAAATATTGTTCGTTAGCAATATTCTCTCTCTACTGGGTTTACTCTTAAAACTAGTAAACACTGTTATGCATGAGCGCCATACACATAACTGAAACATGCATCTATCATGTTGAAGAATTTTCACTTTTTTACATGGATCCCAGGTATTTCTTTTAATAAGTTTGCATTTCTGTACTGTCATTACTTATGTGAAAAGTATCCAAGATCTAGCTTTGTGCTTTGTATTATTTAAAGATGCCTTGAATGCCCTTTAGATGGTTAACTATCTGACGTCATCAATGGCTGTTTGTCTAGCCAATGCTATAGGCGTCAATGACAAGAGCACAAGGCTGCAAGTCCAGCTTCATAGACATGTGCAGCCCATGTACGATCAAAAATGGATTGCAGAAATTCAAATGTGTTTGTAAATGTCACTTCAGATTAATTTTTTATTTTTTCCCCCTTGCAGTATAATCCAGTATGATCCACATTACTTATTTTTAAATGATGGATAGGTTACCATCCAAATTATTTGTAAGACATAAATGACCATTGTATGTCTCTTTGAAGTCAGAGGATGTATTCTGTATGACTCAATCATTAAATCATCTTACAAATGTCTAACAAAGCACCTGCATTTAACCATACTTCCTATATTTACATTTTTGGCCTCTTTCTAAGATCAGGCATAAATCCATCAGGCCACTTTAGAACTTCTGAACTTCCTTCTTTTACATATATACTGCTCATTATCCAGAAGTTATTCTGTCCCCTGTGTTAAATTACTTTATGCTGCAGCTTAAACGAACATGTCTTGCTTTCATCTGGCATTTCAAATAGGGCAAAGACTGCTGTACAATTTCCAAACACAACTGTGCTAACAGAGATGAATTACTACAGTTTATATAATTTATATTAGGAATTCATAGACCTAGCAAAAGGGATTAGTACATTTTATTTCAGGGTAGGAGATGATCCTGTCATTAATGGTCGATACTTTCATCATCTTTTAAACCTGAGGAATTTCCTGGGTGACAAGACTGTAAGGACATATCAGGGATTCACAGCTGTGAGCTTTATCTGGCCTTGTACTGCTTTACTTTCAGTATGTGGACTACGTTCCATCAAAACTGGATTAGACTGTCAATCATGTCCTGCAATGTATATTGTATTATGATTTTTTGAAAATGTCACTGAGATCAGAGTAATTTCTTGGCTAATTGCATCTCGTCTCTTCTTAATACTGTGCATTTAATGGTTTCATTACCTTACATGACAATCACAGAGTCTAGTCCAGCATTAAGGGCAGTTTTACTTTTCTTTATAAAAAAAGAAAGAAAAAAGAAAATGTAAGGAATCCTCAATCCTTTTAATAACACGGAAAAAATATTTAAGACACCTCTATATTTGATTAAATGAAATAAAAATGTGTTTGTGGTGCTCATATTGTTCCCTGTGGTCTGAGTATACATACTAGCAGAGATTGTTTCTCTAATCCCAAAAGCACACCTTATGCTTAGCACTGTATTTTCTTCTCTTCTCCTGTTATGGAAATAGATTAAAGAAAATATTAACCTTTAAGAAACTGTCACTCATTACTCATAGAGCTTCCATTTTATATATGGTTTTCTCAAGGGAAAGTCTCCCAAATGCAAAAATATTTATGTTTCAATATTACCCATTTAGGCATGAGAGATTCATTTAGATGAATGTTATAGTACGTTTCCCGATGTTTCATTAAATGATAGTTTGCCAACAGCAAAAGGTTCTGATGATATGTGTCAGAGGTAAGGGATTTGTTGGAGGAATTGTTCACAAAAGTAGTGAAGTCAACAAACTTGTTTTGGTTGAAAATAAGACTCCTCTCAGAACCCAATTACAGCTGTTAAGGCACTCATATATACCATCAGAATGCTATGACTATAAAAAAACAGTGATAGGCCTAATTTAGGTGTTCTTTAAGTTGTTATAACGAGTACTTAAACTAGGAAGAAAACACTGCCTAATCAGAAAGGTTGCATGAAGTACAAAGCAGTGTAGGGGAAGGTGGTGATTTAGTATGGGACTGAGAAAACCATGTTTTCAATCATTGTATTACACTACCTCTGCCACACCGAAATACAAGCTGTTACTCATCACTGTAGTCTATTACATAATTACATGCCTAAAGCTGAACACACACACACTGTTTCCTGAATGGTTTTGGTTCCTTTAAGCAAGGGAGAGGTTGTCTCCAGTTTTGACATTCAACTTGCCTCTAAAAACCCTCATACTCCACCTGGCAAGGCAAAATATGTGCACTTCTATCATTCTGCAATCCCTCCTTTTATACTCTATCAACTAATTGCAAGCAACAGGGGAGAGAATACACAGTGAAGGTAGGCATATACTGCCAAGGGTTTCCTGGTAGGGGTGCTTGCAATGAAGGACACTCTTGGGTTTGAATCTGACAGCAGCTGGAAAATCTAGTTCAAATTTGCTGTGGCAGGTAGAAAGAGTGCAAATGTTAAAATATCCAAGGCGTTTGTAAATACTCTAACCTGCTAGCCATCTGTGTGGTTTGCATCCAGTTTGTGTGGATTGCTCCTATCACTTGTATAAATGTAAGCTGACATCTTTTTAAACATGCTTTCTATGATCATTTGGTTGAGAATGCCTTTTATTTAAACATTACAACACATTTTATTGATATTCTTGCAAAATAGGAATAATGATTAAACACTGCATAAAATTATAATGCATTTTGCTGGAGAAAACGGATCTCTTGAGTGGTTGCACATGTGCAGCAACGAATTGCTTAACTCCTGTAAGTTTCAAAATCAAGAAAAGGTCATTAGTCTCTCACAAAGGGACTACTTACACTGTTCTGAAACAGCTGACAATCCTGGTGAGGTGGGGAGGGGAGAGAGATGGAGAAAGCATGACAAAACCAGGACTTCCTTAAGCTAACAATGAAACATAGTCCTGGCACCTTGTTTTTAATTCCATTTTCTATTACATTAGTGTTCGGTCTCCATATATTTCTAAGAACAAATTGAGTTAGTGATGGTTTTAAGATAGGCAAGTCATTGCTTAAAAACATATGTACATTAAGATATTATGTCTAAGGACACTAGCCAAGCCTATCAGAAGGAATGAATTTAACAAGCAGTGGACGTGTAAAGGAAACTGGCCTTTCTCCTATGACAAAGGTGGGGGGCGAGGAAGAAAAGGAGGGAGTTTTACATTCCCAACAGTTGCTAAAAATAGCTGATTTATGTGCTAAGATATATGGGTAGAGAAGCAATTAGTTTCTACCAATTAAAGGGAATTCCTATACATGCTTTTTGTTACGTATATCTGAAAAACACTGTGATTTGCTAAAAGTCTGTTAGTAGGAAAGAAAGAGGGAAAAATCCTCCCAAGAATCTTTTGATAACCCCTTTTCCTGGAAAGCACAGCACATGTGAGAAAACTGCTCCTTAGATTAGCACCTTTGTTTGCAAGGCACACATAGAGTAATGTTCTGTGAATTTGGTTCACAGCATGGGCTGTGTGATGCCCTGTTGGTCACTTCTTCTAACAAAATAGCTCAATATAAAACAAGCAAAATAAGATTTTTGTTTTAAAAAGCACAATTTATTTGTAGTAGAATGTATTAATCTTTTTTTTTTTTACTGTGTTTTAACTTGTACTGACATCGACTGTGACCTTTCTTGAAGGGCATGAACATGAGAGGGCCACTATTTCCAGGAGACGGGACATTGCTATCCTGGTCAGCCTGGAATATTTTGGGGGTGTCTGTTGACCCTTGAACATGATTGAGTCTACTTTCCAATATATGACCTAAACTACCATCTGGTAGCACTATGACCACACCAGGAAAGGTAAGTGCATTTGCTCTGAAGTAAAATAGACCTTTGAAAAGATTTTATGTCTGCCGAAACAGCTTTTGAGTCAGAAATCACACTTATCCATAAAAAGAAAAAAAAAAAAAACAAGACACATTTAAGAAGTAAACCCCTTCTTCTGTCTGCTGTGGTAAATTCATCCAAATAAGCAAATATATTGCAAGAACTGATGTAAATAAAAACATCTGAGAAGATCAATTAAGGTTTTCTTTAAGATAAGTTCATTACAAATTTTCAGAGACCAGAGACAGAATCATACAGATGGGCTCATTTCAAAGCTTGGTAATATTGTCAAAAAATCTCTTCATGAAAATTTTCTCAAGTGGTCATTCTTGGACAAACCAGGAAAGTCAAATAAGGATAGGAAGAAGAGAGGACACTAAACTATTTTTTCACCTGCAGTTAGTTAAATCATCAAGGAATTTGGGGACTGATTGATGATGAGATGTTGAGGATTACACCAATACCTTCACCTATAAGATTTCAAGCTGTTTAACATGGTTTCCTGATGAGTGAAGGGCTTTACCAATATGTTTAGATTCTATGGTTAGTTTAATGTTGGTGTAGGGTAGGAACACTCCCACTCCTCCCCAAAAAGCAGTAAATGACATAACAGCATGTCTGTTCAATGGGCTCTCATCTACCTATGGACAAACTAAACCCTATATTGCCTTTCCTTCTGCCATACTAATGATGTGGACAAAAATAGTATCTATCTGAAAAAATAACGATGGTCTTTACACCATGTAACTAGTGAAGAAAAATTGCTATGATATGTAATGTGAAAGGCATTTCAGTGAAGATCCTTAGTAAGCCTCAAAACTGAGGACCTGGACTTTGGGTCAATAAGTCTTCATAAATTTCACATAAGCTTTAATCTACATTGATCTTAGGTCTCTTCACACTCTTGTGGTTGCAAGTACTTGAATAACTTCTGTTTTACCAAAATACAGAAATGTAAGTGGAAGTTCAATAAAATGACTGGAAGCTAGAAAATTCAGTCTGCTTTGAAATTAAACATAGAAAACCCTCTAGGCTTGCTTTTTCTCTAATGTTCATCCCAAATTCTATGAAGTTATGGATTTGACATCATCATTGGTCAGAGACTTGCATTAATAATTCCTTTTTTTCTTTATGTCTACTATGATCAGCCAGTTGTTTCGATGATATTTGATGATATTCAAGATGGGCTTGAAGTAGATAAGTGGCTTCTTCTACTCCCTCTCTTTTTTCAAAGTGGGGGGGGAAAAGAATGCCGTACTAACTGCATGCTATCAAAATACTTCCCTCTACTTTCCAGGTCTAAAACTACCACCAACACATCTATTATATAAGGATTACTTGCTGCTTGAAGGGCAGAATTCATTCACCGTTAGAAAAGGCAAAAATTGAGATTTATTCTCATTTCAGGTTTTGGAAAAAATAATTTCACATTATTTGAGTAGGTTATTTGCAATACTCCTTTGATGTACCACCATAGTGCATATATCTGATTTTGAAAGAAATATTTGTAGGAGGTTGATCGGCTTACCAATAATTAGAATAAAATTAGCTTAATTAATAAGAATTCATCAAAATATTTCTGACTAGAAAACCCCATATTTTTATTTGCTTTTTAATGATACAGTCTACTCTTTTTTTTTTTAAATTTAAGTACAAAAATTAGTGTCTTTTCCCCCCAGGTGCCTCTAAGAATTTTCCTCCCTTTGACTGCAGCTGATAGAAAATACACACCTAGCAATATCCAGGGCACTATGGAAGCACATTTCTTATTTCTTTGTTGATCATTTGACTGATTTTTCAAATACATTCATACCATATACTATGTGAGTTTTGTATTGTGTGTGTCTATGAGAGGAGGTTGTGTCATAGAATCATAGAATGGCTTGGGTAGGAAGGGACCTTAAAGATCATCTAGCTCCCACCTGCCTTCCATGAGCAGGAATGTCATGCACTAGATCAGGTTGCTCAGGACCTCATCCAATCTGGCCTTGAACACATCCAGGGATAGGGCATCCACAGCTTCTCTGGGCAGCTTGTTCCAGTGCCTCGTTCCCCTCAGAGTAGAACATTTCTTCCTAACATCTAATCTAAACCTGCCCTCCTTCAGCTTAAAACTATTGCCCCTTGTCCTGTAACAATCTGCTTGTATCAAAAATCCCTCTCCCTCCTTTTCATCAGCCCCCTTAAGGTACTGAAAGGTTGCAATGAGGTCTCCCTGGAGCCTTCTCTTCTCCAGTCTGCACAACCCCAGCTCTCACAGCCTGCCTTTGTAAAAGCAATGCTCCTTCCCTCTGATAATCTTTGTGGCCTTCCTCTGCACCCACTCCAATAGGTCCATGTCCTTGTGCTGAGACCCCCAGGGCTGAATGCAGCTCTCCGGGTGGGGCATCACACGGCAGAGTAGAGGGGGAGAATCATCTCCCTTGAACTGCTGGCCGCTCACCTTTGAGTACAGCTCAGGATGCTGTTTGCCTTCTGGGCTGTGAGTGCACACTGTTGGCTCATGTCCAGATTTTCATCCATGAGAACCCCAACTCCTTCTCTTCAGGGCTGCTCTCATTGACTTCTTCTCCCAGTCTGTACTCATGTCTGGGATTTTCCCAACCCAGTTACAGGACCTTGCACTTTGACTTGTTGAACTTCACGATGTTCACATGGGCCCACTTCTCAAGTTTTTCCAGGTCCCTCTGGATGGCATCCTGTTTTCTGTTGTGTCAACTGCACTACTCAGCTTTGTGTCACCTGCAAACTTGCTGAGGGTGCACTTGATCTCACTGTCTGTGTTGTTGATGAAGATATTGAAGAGTACTGGTCTCAAGACAGAGCCCTGAGGGGCCCCACTTTTCACTGGCCTCCAGCTGGACATAGAGACATTGACCACAACTCTCTGCCTGCGTCCATCCAGCCAATTCCTTACGCACTGCACAGTCCATCTGTCAAATCCATGTCTTTCCAATTTAGAGATAGGAACGTCATGTGGGATTATATGCAAGGCCTTACAGAAGTTTAGATAAATGACATCTTTCAGTCTTCCCTTGTGACAATCATTGCTGTCAGTCCATCACAGAAGGCCACCAGATTGGTCAGGCACAATTTGCCCTCAGTGAAGCTGTGCTGGCTGCCATGGATCATGTCCTTCTTTTATGTGCCTTAACATATTTTATAGGAGGACCTGCTCTATAATCTTCCCAGGCAGCGAGATGAGGCTCATTCACGTGCAATGTCCCAGATCTCCCTTTCTCTCCATTTTAAAAATGGGAGCAATGATTTCCTCTTTCCAGTCACCAGGAACTTTGCCTGATCACCATGACTTTTCAGGTATGATGGACAGAGGCTTGGCAATAACATCAGCCACTTCCCTCAGGAACCTGGAATGTGTGTCAGCAGGCCCTATATACTTCTCATCCTGATGGAGGAACCTCCAAGTAATAAAATCCTACAAACACGAAAAATAATTTAACTCAAATGTTTATCAGGAGGTCTGAACAGTTTATTTTCATGCTAGGTATGCATTCACGACTAGGTGAATGAATACATGAGATCCTGCGATGGTTTTTGTGTTATTGAGAAACAAAGCATAAACCACAATGAAGAAATCTGTTTAATGTGGTTTTATTGATTCCCACAGAAAAACCTTGAATCAGCAGAAATTTCCCTAGAATTCACACAAAATATTTAGAAAAACAGATGTCCGAGTTCTGTGTTGCTGGCAGATGTGAAAAAAAAAGTTGTCTAAAATTAAAATTTGCATGGAGTTGCAACCTAAATAAGATTCACTATTGCAAATAAAGTCTTCAATCTATAACTGTCTATGCTCCAGCACAGCATGAAAAATATCTGGAGAGAAATAGTAAATAAAAAGAATTACTGCTAAAATCAAAACTAGAAAGTACCATTTAAAAATCTGGCATAGCCGCTGTTCTATAACCCTATAAGCAGTTTATTCAGGTCTGATGCTCTAACACTATCAATAAAATTAGCAAAAAAAAAGTTACAAGTGGCTAACTACAGTCAGAATTTTGCATGGCTAGATATTTTTATTTCATGATGATTTTGGTTTAATCAGTTTCAGTTCTACAGTTGGTCAATCCTTCGGGGGCAAAAAAAAATGGTTTTAGAGTTTGACGTGATTCCTTTTCGAGTCACATTGACTTTTATAAATACAGATTCATGCCTCTCACCCTGCTTTAATTCACAGGCCAGTCTGGATATTTGCAAACATGTTTATTAGGAGGAAATACTTTATAATATTTTAAAACAACTTCACAGTATTTCACATGCATAATAATTAATGCTAAAATGTGCTAAACATTGGGGGTTATAAACATGATTGCTAATACACAGCACTTATGCAATTATGCATAAATAATGCCACATCCTCATAAATCATTACCACGTGAATGTAGTAATTTTGCCTGTAGAACTGCTTATTGGCTGGCCCTAAAGTGTTTCCTAAATCTCAGGTGGACTCAAGAAGCAAAATAAGGAAATTAAATGTGGTAGAATTCCTCTTCCCCCATTCACATCACACACACACACACTCATCCGATTTTGGGATTTAGATATAGTGAATTAAGAATGTGGATCACATTTATGCAATTCTGATTTGGATGCAGATACTGCTTATATTTTGAAATGCTTAGAATGGGATTTTGCTTTGTGCTTGCCTGTAGAAAATCTCTTCATTTGCCATTCTAGTAGTAATATTTAGCTTTTATTTATTCAGTCCAAGATGTGTCTTTTCTTGCTTCTAAGCAGCTGGGTTTTGTTTTCCCAGTGAAAATCTAGCCTGTGTAGATGAGAGCACAGACTTAGAAAAACAGAAGAGATTCTCCTTGCAGCAGTGATTCTGTGGCACTGCCCAGTGGCAGTACCACAGTGTCACAATAATTTATCATATGCAGAATGGGGCAGTATGAATCTGACTTGTTTAAGTGCTTCAGTGGCCTTATTTCACAGACAGAATGTGGGACAGGGCGCAACAACAGCAAAGGGCCCTGCAAACCCGTGGTTACACAATTCACCAAACACATTTTCTGAAGTTCCTGAATGGACATGACAAAAGTGGCAGAAAAATGGGTCTCTGACTACAACACCTCTCCAGTGGGAACTGGGAAAATTCCTTCCTCTTCTTGAGGCATATTGTCTCCCTCAAACCTTTGTTTGTACACTTTCTTATCTAAAATGAGAAATGGAGCACCAATTCAAGGCTCAAGCATTTATCTAAATAGCATGAACCAAAATTTACATTTTAATTAAATATTAATTGTATTCAAGCAAACAATGTTAAAATATAATATTATTTTATTATTTTATATCCAGCTGAAGCATTATTACATTATTTATTTGGTTTGGTGGGGTATTTTTGCGTTTTGTTTGGGTTTTTTTTGCTTTTGTGAACCTGCTGCTCTGTTATAGAATATTTATAATGTAATTCTTATGTTGGTCTTCCCAGAAAATACAATACAAATTTATTATATACCAAAGTACATTGCAACATTGGGAATTACTATATTGCCTTTACATCAAGTGCATTGCAGTAGTGCTTGTAGGCCTGGCACCAGTTGTGCTTAGGTACAGTATAAACACTGAATAGTCTGTGACCTGAAAAGTTTGTGGATTAACACCACAGACTACCTCTGAACAATACTTGTGTCTCCCAAAGAGGCATGGCCAATGCAAGGCCCAGAGGAGCAGTGGGAGACATGATTTATGGCAGTACAGGGAAAACTACCCTTCCATAGAGCTGAAAAGCACACCTCCTTTGTAAATGCACCCATCATCCCACAGTCTGAGGGAGGGATGACACCATTTTACATGTCCTTGTTATTCTTCAAGTAGTCTGAAGTACAAATGCACTGCCATGAGGTATAAATGCCTTTGCATACTGCTCCCATTCACCATCTCAGGGCCAGAGGGCAGGGAGGATTTCTTCCCACAAACACTGTCTCTGGGGAAGAACCATAATAGACCTACAGTCTAGATTTTATGACTCTAACCCCAGGCAGCATTGAATGGCCAGAAATTATACAATCACAAAGTATTTTTTATATCTCTAGAAAAGAAGAAAATTTTATTTCACAGGAAAGTGTGGTGGGCCAGTGATTGGTAGGGACCAGTCCTTAGAAGGTAAGCCCAGCTGGAAAAGCTGCACTGGGAAATTTGAATGCCCTCCTTACGATTTATTTTCTTTTATTTTTATTCTTGCTTGTACTTAAATGTAATAAAAATATTTTTTGTATTGCTAAGACTCAGAAAAGATATGGGGGAAATATATGAACATTTTCTCATCCATGCGAAACACATTCTGCCTTTAAAATATAACAAAGAAAAAGAAGAAGAAAAAGAAAGTATTTTTGAAAAAGCCTTTTAGGACCATAAAGAATAACTTTTTTCACCATGTGTAGAGAAGACAGTATTGCTGGATGATGATTACCTTTATAACAGGCCTGCTAAGCACTCTCCATATGTGGTATGGCTGCATTATGCCTCCCTCTGACTGTGTGCCCAGACGAGGAGAGAAAGGAAAGTGCACATGAGGAAATAAATGCCTGTGGGATTAAGTTTTCTACAACTTTGCTCAAGTGAAGTTATCCTGCTGATATCAACAGCACAAACCAGATGAGTAAAGCTCAGCACGTTTACTAGCGTTTGAGAATTACAGCCTTCATTTGCGATTCAAAGCCCAAGCCTGCTGCCACTGAATCAATAAAAGAGTTTTTCCATTAGCTACAGTGGTGTAGGACTTCACCTCTACTCCCGATTTCTGAAGACACTTTACTGACATTAAAATGCACTTTGCTTTGTAGCACAGGCACCATGAAGAAAAGAAGGGACATTTGTTCTCCAGCTTTTGGATGTGTTTACAGTTTCACTGTAGGAATGAGTTGTCTAAATGGGTTATCATGCCTAAATGAATTAGATTTCTGGGAAAACTCTACATATAAGATTTATATATTGTCTGACAGAAACATATAGTAAAAAACAGCATGTAATTGCCATACTTCTAGAACCAATTAAAACTCATTAAAGAGTCCATAGCAGGAGCATGTGTTTAAAAAATCACTTCAAGTCTCTGAAGGTATCATAAAATGTACTTTCATCATTCACACAACATCTACAAATTCTGATTGGCATTTCCTCCTTCCCTGAAAAGAGAGTCTGGCTCAGTTTGCAGCAAATATGACAATAGGCTGTGCAAATGTACATCTGAAACACAGCCCTTTCGGGGTTAAGCATTTAAGCTTATATGAGAGATCATCAGTTTCGGGTCAAAGTGCTGTTCTTAAATGATCAGTGCAGAACAGAAAAAAAAAAAAAGGCATTGAAGTGACCTTGCTGAGGGTCTAAAACTGTGCTAAAGCCTTTTCTGCATGATTAAGTGAGCAGAATCTTAGATTAGCTAAAAGCAGTGCAGAAACATAATGAGTTCACTTATTTTGGAGCATTTAATAACAGTTATAGACAGTTATGTGATCAGGCGGAGTTATGACTTATTCATTCTTTCATTGCTATTAAAATTACTGCATTTGAGGTTTTTAAAGTCATTGAAATAAAAAAGTCTGATTTATGTTAGGAGAATTTAGCTTGCCCTTTGGTCTCTCCATTTTTAAATGATATAATTAGACTTTTTAAAGACCATTCTAAAAGCATTATTAGCATTTTCTATAGCTGAAAGTAAATGCATGTTTTGTGGGTATTTTAATTTTAAAAAGAAGAAGAATAATACTTGATACAAACAGCAATAGGTTGTTACAAAAAAGAAGTATTTCATAAAATTTTCTTAAAGGTTACTCTGTGCATTTATATATATGTGTACACACTGAGATGCACACATGCCTAAGTGTGAGCACACATACATTTAGTGTATATGTGAACATGCATTCCAGATACACAGAAAAATAAGCTTGTTTGGGAGATAAAGGCAAGTAGAAGAGCAAGTTCCATAGGACATATTAACTCCTGACCTTTAACATATTACCTCACAAATTACAAAGCCATCCACCAGTCTCAAGGGAGAAAAAGTGCTTTGATCAAAACAAAGGGACTTGCAGGTGTTTTGAATTAACAGTAAGTGATAATCATTAAAAAGCACTAGGATGAGTATGGGATTGTCATGAATGTATGCACATTTTAACACACACTCAAGTCCTAAGTCTTAGCATACACATTACTTTAAAATTATATTTGCATATTAATTATTAATCCCTACAAGCATGCCCAGTGTTTTCAGTAGTAAGAACACACATTTTATATATCTGATTTTAAACTTATTCAAAATATTCACAATACACAGACCCACAGCTGAATACTTTCACACAAAACTCTGTATCTTGCTGCAAAGGCCAAACAGGTGAACCAAAACACTTTCCTTTCACATTTAAATAACAAGCATTTCCTACATTGTTTTGGCTTAGAAAATAAAATTTCCCATAAGATTAAGAAATTTTGCTTTTAGTTGGGCCTCAAGGGAACATATCTTTGCTTACAAAAATCACACTTGCAACAGCTTCCTTAACTGAAAGCTCTTTTTACGTGTGTGCCTTGTATGTTTATTCAGTAGACAGTCTGGATTGCTCATTTTGCTGCTCAGAATGCAGTGTGCTTTTCTATTAAAACATATTATTAAAACTAAATCAGAAAGAAGCTTATTTAGTAGTCATTTCATGCACATGACTGATGGGAATACATAAATTATCAGACTAATATCTGATTAAAGCTTGATTAACATGCTAATAAATTATGCTAGAAATGTTGGGGTTTTTTTAATTTCTCCACTTTTACTTAAACTTCCTAATTGACACTTCAATTATTTTCTTCTCTGAATTTTTGCCTTCCTTATGAATAACAGCTGAGATAAATTATTTCTTTGCCTGAACTTGATATGAAAAATGATCAACTATGATTATTAAAGCTCTCTAGTAATCTGTTAATTATTATTAAAAAAGCCACCTAATTTTTGTTTGTTAAGTGGAGACCATTATATTTATTGCTGACAAAAAGGTCTCTGGAATTCTGACTCCGCAACCAGGGCATGACACAGAGACAGCACAGAGGACTGCCAGCTGGAACATCCTCATGCTTTGTGCAGGGTGACACTGACTTTGGTCCATCAGCCTCACTGCTTAGGGAGATTATAGACTAGTCTGTACCAGCTTCATGTGCTGCTGCTGCCTGTGTGGAAAAATACACCCATGAATCTTGTAATGCAGACTCCTGCCCACTAGAGACTGATCTCAGCCCAATAAAGCATGTAACTCTGGACCCTCACAGTTTAGACTTGAACTATGGTCAGAAAGGTGAGAGGCCAAGGCTTCATCCACTAAGCCATTTACCCCTTTCCTTTGTAAGGAAGATTGATTTTTAAAAAGCTATTAACCTTCAGCAATTTATCTCATCAGATCATCTTCATTTTGTTCCGCCTATAATAAGGCTGTATTATATAGTTTAATTCTTCACTTCATTCAGCTAGACGATCTAAAAAGAAATAGATGAAAAAAAAAGAAACAAAGAGAGAGAAAAATTATCAAAAACTTTGCAATGAAAATGTTATCGGGAAAACAAAAGAAACTTCAAATGGTATCACAAGTCTTGGAGACACAATGAAAGATGTAAGTGTGTATACATCCCGGTTGGACAAAAACTTTCAGTATTTCTCAGTCTTTCACAATGAAAGGATGATATGCCATGCTTACCTAAACTATTCCCAAGACAAAGGGAGAGTATTCTACTTGATTCTTGAGCTGACTCACAGAAGCATCAAGACAACCCATATTCTTTCATTTGTATATTGTCAAATAGAGATGCTCTCTCAGCAAAATAGAGCAGCTCTAAGGAAATTTGGTATTGAAATTTATCTGCTGGTATAGAGAAAAATGCCTCAGTGAATTACACAAAACGGTGGACTGTTTTGGCAACAGTGTATATAACATTAATTTTCATTGCAATAAAGCAAGTAGGGGTTGCTTGCTAGAAACTAAATTATTTCTGGTTTAATGATTGATTTGGGGAAGGAAAAAAACCCAACATGTTTTATGAATAATGTGTTTGCATTAATGACTTTAATACATCTGGCTGAACTTTGTGGCATGTACCAATTTAAATTTTGCTTGAATATGTAATGATAAAAGCAGTTCTAAGCATTTTAGGTAGAATTGGATAGTGAGTTTGCTCATAGTAAAGGTTCAAAATCATTCAGAAACTTAGGTCCCACTGACTTTCAATGAGACTTAGATTTTTAAGACTCCTAGGTTCATCCATAGAAACATGCCTTTCTTTCTTGTGTGCATTTATAAAATGCAGCACACCAAAAAACCCCATAATTTAAAAACCCCTAACTCTCTGTTATCTTCAATTGGCTTTGGATCAGAACAAAATTTTTGACTCATTTTTTAAGCAGCTCTGATTTACTTCAATGGCTATTTTGCTAGAGAAATGACCACAGGATAAGCCCAGGAATGAGCTAAACACAGCAGGTCATATCTCCTGGTTGGTTTTTCTTCTTTACAATCACATTCTTAAGTTTATGCATCTGAAAACATCTGCTCTTTTTTTTCTGGCACTTGAATATTTAGTTGGTAAATGTGAGTGCTTACAGCTCCTCACTATTTGACTAAACCATGCACAGCAGAAGTCTGTTTTAATTTTGCCTGTGTTTACTTAACACTCCTGAGATAAAATCTCTTTTATTTTGAGACCATGTGAGTAAGCTGGCATTTGGGCAGATGCATAAAATTTGAGAAGGGTGATACTAAATGTTGCTACCAAAGCCCTACTAAGATACTCAGAGAATCAACAAACTACTCCAGTTCCCTAGCAAGTGATTCTTTGTCAACAGAACAGGGTACAGGTAAGCAAACTCTGGCAGCAAAAACCAGGGGAAAAGTCTCCTGCAAAATAGTATGACTCTCTTTCTTTGCAAATGAAACCAGTGATAAAGTAACTCTTCAGGAACTGGTTATAAATCCTCTTCATACATATTAAACAGTATACAGTGAATAGGATTAGTAATATCTTTTGTCTAATTTGTCAATCCAGTTCTTAGTTCCCCACAGTGCTTCAGTCAAATACAAAGACAGTCTCAGTTACTTTTCCATAGATTAAGTAGCACTTGAATTGATATTTGGTGTATGGGTTGGGACTTTGACTGGTAAACACTGTGACTGATGCTGAAGGCCAAAAAAAGGCAGCAATGAGGAATTAAACCAATAGACTTTTGGTTGACTTGAAGGGCAAATCCTCTCTCCCCATTTTGCTGTGAAAGAAGAGTCATTCTCTCAACAGAAAAGAAACCTAAAAGTATTAGTATAACAATCAGTGATTGTTTTAATTTCTTCTTTCTTTGCATTGGCCTAATTTATTTTCATGTGTAAAGCTGAATTTTGTCATTGCACAACAGGAAAATGCAAAGGCCAGTGGTCAGCCTAGCTGTGCCTGCTCATGCTGCTTCTGAGCCCTCCTCAAAAGTCAGCTCCAAGGTCATGAAATGTGGAATTAACTGAGAGAAATTTTATCAGAAGCATCTTCTCCCATGCAGCTGGAGAAGCCTGCCACAATGATGGTGCTGCCCAGTAGACTGCCTAGTTCACATGGAGCGGGAATTTCAGGTATAGTCTTCAGAACCTGCAGATAGCTTGTTTTCAACTGCAGTGACACAGACATACAGAGAGGCATATTAACTAGAACATAGTCCATCACCAGACTGGGTGGAGTGGCAGAACAGTTCAGAACTCATATGGATATTCCTGCCTGGATCTCTGCAACAGCAAGCCTCTCCTCTCTATCCTCTGTCATTATTCTATTGATGAGCCACTGTGTAAACAGATAGGTTTATTTGCCTTATACTGATCATAACAGAGATGCATGAATAACCAACAGAATAATGTGAAACGTCTTAATTGAAGAAAGAAACTTATTGGATTATAACATAATACTAAAGTCATTGTTCCAGACATATTTGTAACAATTATTTTTACCCCATCCCATTTTAATTTCTTATTTTGTTTTATCATAAGAATTCATCTCCAAAAAGAAGGAAAGATGAAAAATATAAATACTATTTTGGTACTTCATAATTTTTTTGCTACCTAGCCATTCAAGATAGCTACCTATGTTCACTGACCTGCCTACAGCAGTCCTTATTTCAGTTAACGGCTTCTATGGGGTAACTGTTAAAGGTGGTTGTAGTTGATTCATTACACTACTTTTGGCATAGCTAATACTCACTTTCATACTGGAATAGTCAAGAACTCACATTCGTTGTGAACAAGTGATTATTGCACTCTGTTGGAGCATATAAAGAAGTGTTAGCTTGTATATCTTGTTTTAAAGGTCATAGAATTTTGAAAGCTGTAGCAGAAGTAAAAAGAGAAAACAAGGTGAAAAAAGGACATTCAGCTTTTCTAATTTATTTCTTAATTTTATATATTTAGCCTCATTCAACTGCCAGCAAAGACAACTAAAAGATTCATGCTAAATTCAATTAAATTGATCGTCAAGGATCTAGCCTATCGTCTTCATCATATTTATTCCTAAGAGTCATATTCCAAACTGCTGATATAACACGACCGTGTTTGTGTTTAATACCATTAGCTGTTATTGACGCAGGTGTAACATAGAGACACAGAGACAGGTGTAAATATCTGTGTCTGAAGATGAAAGACAAAGCTGTCTTTGGAACCACTCTTGCAATTCAGGATTATGGATACGGTTGTACTGATATTCTGCTTTAGAACACTGCACACAAAACGCAGTTCCCAGCTCAGCAATGGTTTTCACATGCAATCTTGTTCTTACATTAAAACTCCTCCAGCAGATGCAACTCATTCTGCCTTAAGCCTCTGCCAGGCAGGACACTTCAGAGACATGACGCCTGGCAGGTGAACATGCTAATAACACATCCAAACATGCATGTAACACATACTATCCACCCACAGCTGCACAGGTCTGATCCTGAACCCACAAATGCAACTTAGTCAACTTTACTGAGCTCAGCATCCTGAGCACAATGTCAGGCTAACATGGCCAGACTCTACCTAGAACAGAGCTGGTGCATGCTGGCAGTGCAGTTGAGAGCAGGATTACGGTCTGTGGCAGTGGATAACAACAGGCCATGCTCCATTCCCTCACCACCTCACGCCACCTGTCTGCACAGGGGGACAACACTGCTGCCACTCAGTAAATACATACCAAAGAGAGCTACACATGGGCAGTCTGGCACTACAAGCAATGCTGAACTCTGAACAAAAGAAATATGACAAACACTCATTGGGTACATGAAAAAAGGACTGGTTATTATATAGGTGGTTTTGGACAGTGAATTTTTCCTGAAATATTTTAATGAGTCAAATCTGGTGCAAAACAAAGAGTTAACAGCCAAAAGACAGTTACCTAAGCCCTTATGTACATAAGTTTTACCCATGTCTTATTTATGGAAATCCTGATTGCACTGAGCAAATCATTATTTTTATGCAAAAGCCCCCAAACATTTGGTAACATGCATGTAAAACCATATAAGCTTGAATGTTTGACTCAAAAACAACAGGACAAAGGGAAAAAAAAATTAGTAAAATGTTGAAGTCATATGCAGCAGGTAAACTCCCAAAGATCAACAAAAATTCTTCACAGAAGATATCAAGGAAAAGGTATCATTTAAACTACTTAACCTGCAGCAATATTGTCAGGAATGTCACCCACAAGTACTGATTAGGCTGTGACAAACAAGTTTGTTTTTACATGCACATCCTGCTACCAACAATGCCTACTTGTTTTAACTGTGGAGAGGCAGACACCCTTCCTCATGACAGGGCTGTAATACTTCTCTTAATTTAACATGCCTGAAGAAAAATCTTTAGGCTACCACTAACTTTTGGTATGTTTAGAGCAACTACAACTCACAGACTGTAAGTAAGTAGGAAAAAGGCCTAGTTGCAATTGTATTCATTACAAGGCAAAACAAAGCAAGCACAAAGCTTAAAAACCCACAATTAATGGCAACACCATTCTCAATCCTAACTCCAAGAGCCAACAGCCTGGACAAAAAGCCTTCAGGATACGTCTGCAGGAGACAAAAAAAAAGCTTGTTGCCTGGTAAGTACTTAATGGTGACTTGACTCTGTAGCTGCTTTTTGATCTCCTATCTCCCAGTTTTATGGGGTGCAAACCCAGTCTGAATGTCTTCATTTTCTTTCTGATGTAGTTTTTCTCCTTGCCTCTCACCAGAAAAAAAAAAAAAATCTACCTTCTTGATTTTATGTATTTTAACTGAGCCTAAGAGATTCCACCAAAATATGATAACATTTAGCAAACTATAAATAAATATTTATATATCACAGTATTTGCAATGATGTACTGCTGTCTGAATTTAAACTTCTTTTCAAAACTCTAAAGATGGCCCACATAACAAAGGATCCAGGCAGATGTCTCTTTCAATAGTTTTTAGTATGGCAAATCCTCTAAATAATGAATTCCTTCAGAGATTCACAGACACTTCTCTCCCTGGGCTTCAATCTTTCCAACATAAACTATGATTTTCACCAATTTTCTGTGTTTGAAATAAAACTTCAGCAGCCATAGTCTGGTGAAGGGAGAGGGAAAATAAAATGTTTAGGAATGAGTAACTCTTGACTTCTTATCTAACTGAGTTTGCAATTAGTCCAAACCGGTTGCAAGACTTCTGAAGAGATGAGCACTAATTCTCTTCACAGGCTGTCAACAAGGCCTGCTTACTCCCTTATATCATCAGTGCTGCACAAAAAAATCCCCAGATATAGGTGAAGCAGGGAGGTTTATTTGTAAGCCACAGAAATACTCAGGAATAAGAACTCAAAGAACTGCAAAATGGATTTCTCTGGGATTTTCCATGACACTCTTAGAGAATAGCAGAACTCCTCTGTCCTTCCTCTGTCTTTCAGAGTTCCTCTTATGATCTAGGCTTCTTTAATACAGCACTCACCACATCACTCTTCTTACTTGTGAAATACACTGAGCACAGCAAGAGTCACTTACTCAATGGATTTCTAAGTGTGAAAATATAGAAAAAGTGATGTTTTTCCAAACTCTAAGGCCCTAAAAAAAATCCTATTCCATTCAGAATGCTTCCAAAGCATCTGTCTTCATGACACTACACTGCAAATGAACAAGAATCATGAGATTTGCTTTAAGCAATCTAGTACATTAGATGCCACCGTGCACCACTATGCAGTGCCAATAGCCCAGCTCACAAAACCAAAATGGCAGCTTTAATGTAGCCTGCTCTCGGGCTAATCAATCCCGTCTGTCCCTGTACTACTCCAAGTTCAAAGCTGTGCTGAAATGCCTATATCTCATTGAGTTCGGGAGCTGACAAGGTCTGCAAGAGCTTAGGGGTCTCTGGATAATGTCTGAGTAGAGCACTTGGTTCTTTGGATGACTGCAAACAAATTAGACTTGAAGTGTACAAGGGAGCAGGGGAAATTAATAGAAGACAAGATGAAATGAAAGATGTCCAAGCTGAAAAATAGAGGATGAGACAAAAAAGGGAAATGTGAACCTAAGAAGAGGAGAGAGAAGGAAGAGAACAAAGGTGACCTCAGCAGTAGGCTCATGTCACCTTTGTTTCATCAAGGAAAAATTGTATCACACAGGGCATGATTCTCCCTGTTTCTGTCCTGATTCCACTGCAGAACCCACAAAAAATTTTGTCATCTGTGATTGCCCTTCCTCTCTCTTCCCTTCTCTTCCTCCTCTTTTTTGATTGCAAGCCTTTGGAGCCAGTATCTGGATATTGAATGTGACTTGCAGAATACTGGGAACCCCACCATGACATGTCTATGAGAGATCAGGACTAAGACAAAATATTAAATAAATAAAACCCACAATGCTCATATATTTGGATAAAAATGTTCTAAACCAACCATAAGTGACATTTTACTGTATCCAGCAAGTGATGGGTGGACTCAACAATTTTAGCTAAATAACATACTGATTTCAAATTTCAAGTACTTGATAACGTAAATGGATAAAGTTCTCTTACCACCAGGACATATTTAATGTTAGAAGTTCATACTTCATGAAGCAGTTTAAGAATAATTTTAAAGTCATGTGTCACAATCACAAAAATCTTCTGTGCTGCACAGTTTTGTGATGATTTGTTGCAGAAACAGCTCAGAGTGTGCAACAATCCTTAAAGTGTGTCACACAGTGCCCATGGGGCTGGCATTGCACACCAACGACAGAACAGCACAGTAGGAAAGCAGAGGTGGGATGTGAGGACTGGTTGACAAGACAGTGGTCACACTGAAGGGAAAAAAATGCACAGGTGTCTGTTCATGTTCTGGTCCCACCTCAGACGTGTAAATGCTATTGATGCATTAATTTGTCTCTGCATACATAATAAGGGAGTCATTATCATTTCCCCTTGTGGAAGAATGAATCAGTTTAACAGCACAGAGATGAATTCAGCACAGTGTACCTGCAAAAACCCCATCCTCACACTCCTGCCTTTTTCACACATTAATTCACACCTGTCCCCATATATGAACAAATAAACTGCTGAATTCTAAACCAGGTTACAATACAGAAGCTTTGAAAAAGGAATATATTTTTTGTGCACAGTGAACAGCTTGGATCCTTTTCCCTGAAACTTTATTGTGCTTTGTATTTTATTTGGATAACAGTAACCTTAACATATATTGTATGAGTTCATAACCTGAAAGTTAATTACCACTCACCAGAAATGGGAACAGTGCTGTTCAGAGAGGTCTATAACTCTCTATATAGCAATAACCTGAAGAATCACTACACGAAAATGGTATTGCAAATGCAAATGGTGTTGACTTCCTCCAGTCTCCAGGATAAGTCTTAACCTACTTTCAAAGAAATATTTTATGGAGGAAACATGGTTTATATTAATAGAAACAGGATTTAAAATTTGAAGATAATTTGAAGATGACTTTTATTATTTTTCCTCACCCATAAGTGAATTCTGATATTTTCATTTTGCTTGGAGAATTCAAGCTCTCCATCATGAAGTTAATTTGAATTTTTGAAAAAGTAACAACAGAAATTAATTTACTTTGCAGAGAAACAGCATAGTGTTAAGACCAGAGGAATAAATGAAACCTGAAACAAATTTGAAATGTACTGTTACACTAATACAATTAAATTTTCATTATTTTTTGAGAAATTTTCTTCATCAACTTCCTAATGACCAAGCATTTTCCTAAACTGAACCTCCCTGAGGATGCTGCCTCGTGTTTCACCACCTGCCACTACTAAGAAGTATCTGATACTGGGGTGTTTGTAACTGCACTTCAGGTGGCCATAGAGTGCTTCTTAGACTGCCGTTCTTCACCAACAGACTCAGCTCTCTCCACCACTCCTAAGAGAACACATTCTCTAGGCCCTTACCATCTTGGTGATGCTTTCCTGGACTCACACACCATAGAGAGACTATGGGGGTTATCCATAGGCAATGACACTCTTTACCCAATTTAATGCTGCCCTCAGCCCTGCTTTGAGTGAGTTTTAGCCAAATGACTTCTTCACAACCCTTCAATGACTCACTGCACATCCAATAACTTATAATTGCAAATGTCTTCCTTGCTTTTTAGACGAATCAAGCCAATTGTGTAGGTGATAGTAAGAAAACCAGATGTCCACAGTACGTACAGATCACACAAACATTTGGGTACAGGGCATCAAATATTTTTGGCTTTAGTTAGGTATAAAAGTATGTTGGAAAGGAATTGCAAGCTGATTTAGTTGATACTTGAATATTTTCAAATTTCTGAAACTTTTGTATCTTTTTAACAGCAATTAACATATTTATTAATGGAAAGCTAAGGATGTGTCTTGTATTTCTTCAGAACACTGATTTTAAGTTAGTATGAAATTTTCAGAAAATTGAACCAAATTAATCTATTTTCACTGATTTTAAGAGCATGAAAATATATGTTTCTCTCATATTAGTGTAAGCAACTGCACCTCGTATTATGCAAAACCAGATAACTACATTTCATGCATTTTCTTTACTGAGAGACAAAAAAGAGACAAATCGTCCCCCTAACTTCTTGCTGGTGGAACTTTATAATGAAAATGCTATTCAAAGTGCATGAAAAGAAAAAAAGTTTACTAATATTTTCAGTAACTTGATGAATATTAAATGCCAATATGCAGCTAAATTCTTCTAAAAGCTGCTTATACTTGGCTAGCAAACCATATTACTCCTAGAAGAAACATTCCTATATCTATGACTGCAGATAGGCTGGCTATGCCAGTATATCTATTCTAAATATTGCAGTAGATACTACATTATTAGAAATAGCTATTTATAGGTGTGAACTACTGAAGTGGAAATCTCTTTTAGTTTAAGATCCTAAGGCATTTTACTTGAACTCTAGAAAGGATTTTAATAGCTATATAAAATGTTTACAGATTTACAATAAAATATTAATGTAAGTAAAACTTCATGTGTGGTTTAGGAATATTTATTTTGTATGCTTTTTTTGTAAATAAGTAAATAGTTGGTTATAAGCCAAAGATCCAACTACAAAAGTGGAGAGAGCAACAGAAAAGTTTACATAGCTGAGTCAGTAAAACACAATTGAAAAATTTCACAGGTGTAAAAGAACAAATCTGTTTACAGACAATTCTCTCATAGAGCAGTAATGATTTCTCTTTTTAAAAAACATCACGCCCTAGTTTTGCATGAGCAGCATTAATGAGGAGTCTGTATATAAATCCCATAAAGCAGACTCTGATCTAAGAAGTCAAGATATAGTCACCCTGGAGCTAAATATTCTCAAGGTAGAGCGTGAGGGAAATATTGCTTCATAGGCAAATATTTGTGATTTCACTGTTATCTTGTCCTTATAAGCCTTATGAGAATTGGTTGAGGTCACTTGGTCTGTACAGCCTGGAGAAGAGGAGACTGAGGGGAGACCTCATTGCAGTCTTCAGCTTCCTGTGAGGGGAAGAGGAGAGCCAGGTACCCATCTCCTCAATCTTGTGACCAGTGACAAGACTTGAGGAAATGGCATGAAGCTGAGTCAGGGAAGGTTTAGGTTGGATATTAGGAAATGGTTCTTCACCCAGAGGGTGTTTGGGCATTGGAACAAGCTCCCCAGGTCACAGCACCAGCCTGACAGAGTTCAGGAAGCTTTTGGACACTTCTCTCAGGCACAGGGTGTGACTTTGTGCAGGGACGGGAGTTCCGCTTGATGATCCTGATGCGTCCCTCTCAACTCAGCTTGTTCTGTGATTCGGTGTGAGGAAGTTGCATAGTGGAGGTGCAGAAATGGCAAGTCAGAAGAAAGGTGTACAAGCAAAATCATTTGAAGACAACAGTAAGGGGTAGCACAATGGCTGGCTTAGATTAAAACATAACTGAAGAGAAAGAGGTTTCTTCTCAGTGCTTGACAGGAAGGAGAGATAGACTGTATGACTGGAGTGAAAAGGAAATGCTGCTGAGCAGACATGATGTGATCCTTTGTTAACCTTAAAAGTCTATAGAAAAGCATAAAGACATAGAAAAAAGAACTTGTTGCTTTTCTTTTGAAGTTGTGGTGAGATCACTTGCTTTGAAATATTGACTGCCATCAAAACCACACCTTTTCACAAAGAGGTTTTCTACTTTTTCATATTAACTCATTAAAAATATAAGGCCATTAAACAAATAATGACTATACTAAACATGAAACAGTGATGAATAGCATACTGAAGTGCCCTTTTTCTTGACCAGAAGATGAAAGATGAACTTTCCTGAAAAAATAGAAATTTATAATAAAATAAAGCCTAGTTAATATTTAGGTGCTTTGATTTCAAACTAGGTATGAGTGCTGCCCTTTAATAACCTGGAACAAGATTCTGGAAATCACTAAGGCTCCTTTTAAAGGAGGATGGTGTGATCCTTTCTTCATAATGTGACCAGGTCCTTGTGTAAGTAATCCTAATGAAGTCAAAGGAACTAAAAATTAATTTAACTTTTTATCATTGTCTTTAGAGGTGTTAAGGATCCATAATACAGCCACCACAACTTTATGTAGAAAATAAAATGAGAGAAGGGATCACACATTATAAATTATTACTGAATACTAAAACCTAGATTTGTTTATTTTAGAATAAAAATAGTACCAAAATATTGCTGAATGCTTATTCAGTCCACGGACAGAAAGGTGGTATGTGTCTGTGTGAACATTGACAATTTCAAATAAATACCCTGTCACAATACTAAACTATTTGAGAAAATACCCTAATAAAATAATAAAAGAGTCAAAATGCATATTTTTTTAAGATCTATTTGGTAATTTGAAGAGATGTTGTATTTCTAATTTCTTATATTTCTTTTCTAGTGCCCAAAGATGCACACGAATATCTTGCTTCAAACACTGCACTTCCTTTTTGCGTGATATATATGCAAAGCTCAAGGATTATCAGATAAAGAATATCTTTTGATGGCCTTTATCAAGGGTAATAAAGGTCATGAAGGCTGTCCTTTACACAGACTGCATCTGAATTTTTTCTAGAATATTAAGACACATATCAATATGAGCTGTCATTCAACCTTGAGGTGCAGTTAAAACAGAAAAATGATGACTGGTACTTGGTAGCTACTTATTTCATTAAATTGGTCTGTTTAAAACAGAGTGTGAGATTCAGGGCAACAAAGAGTTGTGTGGCAAAGTGACATCTCCTGAACTCCATCAGTGGAAGGTAAGTCAGATTAGTCAGAGTGAACATAAGTTTTAATTTCTCATAGCAGAGATCATGTCCTTACAGACTTAGGTTTTCTTCTACAGAAAATAAAGGAATTTAATCATTCCAGCCTAGCAAGTAGTAATCTCTCCCTAAGGAATCACTGCTTACATAGATTCAAAGGTTTTGTACATAACATTGGTATGTGTATCACTTGTAAACTTGCAAAAATACACTGAAAAAACATACCAAATTATATAAATCCCACTTGGCCAGGTAAAAATCTCAAGCCTGTGCAAGTGATACTATTGTTCAAGTCTGGTGAGGTTATAATAGGAATTCCCTGAACTGTCACATGATTGAATCAAGCTTGTGACTGCACAGCTGAGAATCTTTCACCTTTACCCACTTCTGATAAAGCGTATATCTTTTTATTCATAACATGATTGTATTGCCCTGAAATCTCAAGTACTGCATACAGACCAGAGGGGTTCCATATAGATCAGAGCCCAAAGCTGCTTTCAGAACTCAGAAGACCTCAAGATGAAATTTACTTTTAACAAGTCATCACTGGAGACTAGCACAATTTTACCAGGTATCTTAGAACAACACTCAGTATGTTGCATCCTCCTCATGCTTGAAGTTACATCATTTACCACCCTGACCACAATTTTAAGATTAAAACTCAGCAAAATAGGAATTGCACAATGACACCCAAACAACCCTCATTTTTCAGCATATTAGCAGGTAAAAATCACTCAGAAAAGGGTTTTCTCTTTTACTCTCTTACCAGCAAAGACTTATCTAGCAGATCACTTGAGCACCTTCCCTGTCAGCAGGAAAGAGAGCAACACCTTTATGCCACATAACTAATGATGCAAACATTTGCTCAAATCAAGAAGAATTGCAGTTAGCTTTTATCTAAAGGCAGGACTGTGAATGGTATTTGTATTGCTGAAAAGATGACTCATTTTGCTTTGCACTTTGCCATCACTGCAAACTTCTCAGCATCCTATCCGATGACTGTGTTCTTCTCATGGACGTGAAGCAGGTGTTTGTTTACTTTACAGTTTGTTTTGCAGACAAATTTTCATTCAGTCAATGGTCCTGTTTGAGTCCAGGAGCCAGAGATGCATGAGTTCTTCTCTTGGCCTTGAAACACTTAATGTGAATACATCCATTTCTCTGTAATTTTATCTCCTTTGAAGGAGTGCTGTAAAGAGTATCTAAAAATTTTCAAGTACCTTACAAAGGTGATCACAGAAAGAAAACTATTGAATGAGACATGGGAATGGAGACTCACCAAGAATGAAGATACTGAGTCACCTGCACAGCTGTAAATGTCACCTTAAAGAGAAAACAGAATTAGTTACAAATGGATAAAAGAGATAATTAACAGATTAAATATGATTTAATTCAACAGATGTATTTAATAGATGCAAATACAAATTAAGAAATATACACGTATCCACAAATTGGTGCTTGTAATTCCCAGAGGCAAAGCTTCTGAGCTCCTATCTGCTCTTATCTGCTTCTTATTCTCAATTTTGGCTTTAAAATACTCAAGCAGCACATTTTTAGCAGAAGGACACACTTTCACTAAGCATTCTGAATTAGTTATCTAATATTGTTCTTGACTCTTCCCATCCTGCAACTTTTAGCTAATAAAAACTTCAATAGCTCTCATCATCCATCCATATATCCACCTTTCTGAGCAGTACATTTTCTCCAGCAGCTGAGGAAACCTATTTCTGACCCGAAGACAAGCACAGCAGGCTTAGCAGGTGTGAAGCTATTTTCCACTTATGATGTCCAGAACAAGCACAAAGAAGGAATTTGCCTACCAAAGAAGACTCTTTTCATTATCCTTTCTATAAACTTCTCTATATCCACTAAATAGCTGAACTTCCCCACTCACACCTTTACATGAACAGTTACATTAACTAATCTTTTTAACATACTTCCCCAGGTTGTTTAGTGACTCTTTAGTGAGCATGGCTCATTTTAGCAGAACCTTTGGCAGTTTCTGCTCTGAGCTTAAGAACTTCAAAGAAACAAGAACACAAGCAGAACCGTTGGGTATGTGACTAAGTCACAATCTCCCAAGCCCTGCTCAGCTAATGGAAAAGTAACATAGAAGTTGTTGTTAGGATCCTAAAATCAGAAGCTGGATGCCAGTTTCACATCTGCATATTTAGGCAGTTTTGAATAATAGTAATTTTATTCATGCAAGCCCAGCTCAAATCCAGAAATCACTGCTTCTCTCTGACCGAGCTCCCCAAAGGATTTTATTCCATAAGTTTTTGTACAGTTTGACTTAGCCTGACTTGTTTTTACACATCTAATGCTTTTAATATATTCACAGTAAAGAAGACAGTAATGCCTCATTTTTAAGATCTTGCTGGCTGGAGGCTGGGAAGTACAAGACCTAGATTTCATTCCCTCTTCTCATGGAGAATGGGATGAATGTTTTTCCCTTGGAAGAGACTTGGATTCTGATCATTCCCATGTTTTTGACATGAAATACTAATTAGATGAAATATATATACTGATTTGAAATTAGTAAAAGTATGGGAACCTCTTCAAATAAAATGGCAGAATGTTTTCTTAAATACTCTCTAATTTTTCATTTCTGGTTTCAAAATGGCATTTCTGTTCAGACATACAAACTACCTACCAGTTCCTAATAACTTTAAGCTGAGTTGGATAAATGCCTATGAAAAAATCAGGTATAAGATCTCTCTGTTTCTTAACTCAATATCCAAACTTACAGGCTATGTTTGAAATATTGTTCTTCACTTTTCCTCAAGCCTTCTGTGCTCTAAGAAATGAAGTAAAATGTTTTGAACTCATAAGAAAGACTGTCAGATCTCCTGAACTAAGAAATGAAAATGAAACTAATAAACAGAAAAGCCAAAAGCTAATAAAAGGGAAAATGCAACAAACAGCACAAAGCCTAAAAATAGCCATCACAGGGCTCCAGTTCCTTGGCTTTGTGGAATTTAAAGGTCCAGGCTCCTGAATGCAAGCAGGTGAAAATGATTACAGGAGAAGTGTGGACACAGCCTTCAATACAATAAAAGCCTTCCCTCTCTGGAGGAAGGCTGTATTCCTGTATACAGTATGCAGTCAGGATATCTCAGCACTGTAAAACCTGAATTTTAGGAACACATTAATTCAAATGTTAAAACAGTCTGTTGCTAAAGTTTTGAGAACTCTGATGTACCATTTTTCCACAATGTATTATCTTAATATAAGCATAGGTCTCAGGCTTCCGTGCCAAGTGCAGTGCTTGGAAAACTAATTTGATTTTCCTCTGTAAATCTTGCTTAATATTTGTCCTTCATTCACATTGTATTTTTTATTGCGAAGCCATACACCAAAATATTGTAAAAATCTTGTTATTGTTATTAGGTAGGGCACCTTAAAAAAGAAATGTTCAAAAAATATATCATAGATTACTGACCTATGTTTAAATTATATTTTCGCCTACTAATAATTAATGTAACAGAGTGAGCAATTGAGTAAAAGGTTATATCTATAAAATTATTAAAAAGGATTAAATTATGCCCAGCAGCTACTAGTGAAAATGCACCCAGCCATGGCTATCTATACTGCAGTTGCACTGTCTCAGGTGGAAATTGCATATTAATGTGGCCCATTTAGTTTATGCTATAGACTTCTCTGAAGAAGGAACAGTGAGCCGACTAAGATAAAGTACTAATGGAACATAATAAAATGCGGATGCTGATATTGAGATACTAATGGCAATTTTGTACTTCTGCTGCTTTAAGTACACTATTGTTAGTTACTAATTTTAATTTCTTTAATTAGTAAGTATTCTATTAATGTTGAATCATTTTTCCCTAAGAGACAAAAAGTAGAATGACATTCCATCTAGTAAACACACTTTTATCAGAAGAAAAAAACATTTTAAAATCAATTATCTTTCAACGGCTTTTGCCCTTCTGTAACTCTACCTAACATTAGTACTCATTTTATTCTATACTTTATATCTTATCAGAACATCTAAGGACCTGCCTAAGCATAGAGGCTACAGTTCCAATATTCAAACTATATATTAAAAAGAAATAGTTTATTATTATTAGTTTCACTTTTTAATCAGAATTGACTATCTCTTTTTTGTTTAATGACCTTTGCTACTGTCTATCCTTAAGTCTTTGCTGAAGTCCAGAATCTAAGAGTACTTAATACAGGTCTTGTTTCAGGGCTGGAACATACATGGTGATACTTCAGAAGAATCCTTCCCTGTGCGTCCACTTACTGATGAATTTTTTGATTGTTCTTTATATAGAAACACACAGAAAACTAACAACTAAAAATACAAGATTTAATTCAAGAATTGTCTCTAGTTCTTTCAATTATCACACTTCCCCATTTCTCCTCATCCTAAAGCTTCATCCACACAGTAATTAAAAATGATTTTCCCCAGTCTGTTGACAAGTCTTCGATTTTGGTATGACAACTCTTGTTTTATAATGAGGTGAAAGGATATTACTGGTAAAGAAAAACGGACTTCTCTGCTTGCTAACGACTGTCAAGTATTATACTCCATTGAACATACTGTCTTATTGGGAAGAAAATAGTCATATGGAGTTCCAAATGTGTACTGGCATGTTTATTTTCATAATACAAACAACCATGAATTTAAGGTGACTTTCTCCAAAATTAAAAAGAGAAAAGACTCCTTGTCTCTAACACCAACTATTTCTTCCACTAACTTTAGAGGTTTTTAAGGAGCTGTGAACAAAAATCACAAACATGGAATTATCTTTTTGGCATCTTTACTGCCCAGTTAGGAAAGGGAGGATAAGCTCTGATGAAAGTTATGTCCTGTGTTTTGAAGGCTAAACCTCTAGACTGGAGGTTAAGTGTCCATCTGTGTCATTTATGAAGTACATATGTAAAATCTGGATTGCTTATTTTAAACAATATTTTCTTGGCTCTAAGTGGTGTCAATTTTCTGTTGCTTTCTTCTCCTTTTGGTATGTAAAATCTGCATAACTCTCATCTCACACCAGCAACTACTTCAGATGACCTGGCTTCATTTCTGCAATATATTTAGACCATTTTTTCAGAAAGGATTTTGTGGCATCTCTAGGTGGCTTAAAAATAATTTAGGTGGTTGCTAAAGTAAAAGGATGAAGGCCAGTTTACAGAATGCTCTGCTACCCGACCTTCATAGTGATAACTTCCACTATGGAAAGACCTTCCATCCTCTGGCCTTTGGAAATGCCTAGCTTTAGTTAGATGCTGATTCATTTCCTGCAGCTCTTTAAACACAGCCAGCTGTGTGTGTGCTGCTGAGGGTCAGTATTATTTAAGCATTGTTTCAGAGACTTCCTGTCCCTGAATTCTGTAAGAGGGAAAAAGTCCTGTTTTGCTGTTTGGTATCAGGGTTTGGTTTTTTTTCTTGGTTTTCTTTTTTTTTTTCTTAGGGGTGTACATTTCTCCCCAAGTAAAAACAAGTCCTTGGGGGAAAAGCTTCTGTAAATGACTGATAAGGAGTAGAAAAGGAAGTACAGAATCAAAGCATCTAGTTTTTCAGCCAGTTAAATACCTCCAAGTCTAGGGCATCAAAGAATCTGAAGTCTATGTATAAGAACAACGGGAAATTAAATGTATCCTTTACATAGTTTCATAAAGAAAAAGATGTTCTCATAAGGAACATTAGAGATTATCTGATTCTGTGAGCCTTAATTTATCCACTGTTACGTTGCCACAGAGTATGCAGTGACAATGACAGCAATAAAAGAAAATCCAAGAGCTTTGAGACCTTGTTTCTCTATTTGCTTTCAATAATAATTCAGGGTTTGTGTCAAAATTATGGTAAGTATTCCCACAAAGATGAACTATTAGTGATGGGACTTTGTTTCTTAGTTTCTTATCACATCAAAAAGGGTAAGTCTTTAATTATTTTATTAAATATTCATTTTGGTGGCTGTGAAAATATTAGAAACAAAAATATATTACACAAATGGGTTTATAACTTACTCTGTCTCAAGGCAAATCCAGCCATAAACCACATTCCCTCTTGATTAATATCTCAGCAGTGTTTACTACTCTTCGACTGCTAGTACAATGTTTATTCTGTTCATTATACTGTTTCCTGTATCACTGTGGTGTTTATTGTTCTTCTGTGTATTTTTGACCTCCAAAGTTTTATCTGCAGCTCTGTTATTAAATTCAGTCTTTCTTTTTTTTGTATGTGGATCCGTCCTGCTTGTATATTGCTGAATTTTTCAAACCTTGAACATAAAATTATCCTAATGTTAATTGGCCAATTGATTGAAGTCAGAAGAGTTAAAGTAGCCTTGGAAAGAGCCTTTGCTCTTGGGGTGGTTTGTACCGTACCAGTCATGCTGGAACCAGATGGAGTTCACCTGTCTAAATAGGGTAAAACTATTTTAGCATGAGAGTTGTCAGGGCCAATTGAGAGGGTTTTAATCTAGGTTTGAAGTGGGAAGGGGATAAGACCAAGCTCATCAGAGACGAACCAATGGGCAGCATGTCAAGTTTGGGGGTGAAATCAATAACCCAACTGAAGTGCACATTCCATTTGCTGACTCTGAATTGTACTAAGCACTCTGGAACACACTCACAGTCTTATGGGGACAAGCCAAGGACTCCTAAGGAAATAAAAGCCAACAGAGAAACACCAGAAGATTATCTCAAAGGAATTAAAATGTGTTCTTCCAGGACAGCGACTTGGCCTACAACCCAGCTGAGGTGCCTTTAAACCAATGCATGCAGCATGGGCAACAAACAGGAGGAGCTGGAAGCCAAGGTGCTACTGGAAAACTGTGTCCTCCTTGCCATTATTGAAACTTGGTGGGACGAATCCCACGACATTCTGCTCTGGTGAGACTCACCTGCAGTGCTGCATCCAAGTTTCTTGTCCCCAGGACAGTAACGACGTGTGTTGGAGCGAGTCCAGAGGAGTGGCCACCAAGATGATTAGAGGGATGGAGAACCTCTCCTATAAGGAAAGACTGTGAGAATTAGGTTTGTTCAACCGGGAAAAGAGAAGGCGTTGGGGTGGCCTAATTGCATAGAAATGGCAGGATATAAAGAGAACTAAAAAATTATAGGTTTATATTGTGGTGATCCAGCCCACTGTGGGGCTGGGGCAGCGTGATGCCAATTAATCCCAGCCCATCCCCTGGATGGAGTTTCCCGAAGAGGCAGACTCAGAGGGTGGGTCAAGGGGCGGCTCAGAAGCCTAAGCTGCACCCCCTGGGCGGTGCCCGGGTCCAAGCTGCCTCCCCCGGGTGGGGAAAAATCCCGGTTACTCAGTTGTTCATTGTTCTCTGTTATAGCTCCCTCCTCTCGGTTTTCCCCAGTGGTTCCTGTTACATTGTATCCTCCCCCGGCTTGTAACTCATTGGTTGTTTTCCCCTTTCACTGCGGTTTTCAGATTGCCTATAAAACTGAGGACAAGCCTGAGGGAGCTTCCCATCGCATTCCATCCTTTCCGAGCTTGTTCGGTTGCAAAACTTCTAACAATAAACCTGTTAGAAGCCAGACCAGAACAGCCTCTCTCTTCCTTTGTCTCCGAGCTAATGTGAGCCGGTACCATCGGCTCCTGCCCTGTTCCCTCTGCAAAGAAGCCAGCTAGCTAGCTCAGCCAGCAGCAACCTTCCTGATGCTGAAGTCACTTCAGCGATGCACAGAAGAGCGCAGCTGGACTCTCTCTGACCTGGGGCACACCAGAGCTCGTGCCTCGAGCGCAAGAACTGTGTTAGGTTTAGATTAGATATTAGGAAACAATTCTTAACTATGAGGGTGATGAGGCACTGGAACAGGTTGCCCAATTAAGTTGTGGATGCCCCATCCCTGGAGATGTTCAAGGCCAGGTCAGATGGAACTTTGAACAACCTGGTCTAATGGAAGGTGTCCCTATCCATGGCAGGGAATTGGAATTAGATGATCTTTAAGGTCATTTAAACACAAACTGTTTCTCTTACCAACTTTTCCAAACTATTTTGCTGTCTCAGAACAGCAGTGTGACTCAGATGTTGGTAGCAAAATTAATCTTTTCTTGAAGCATATGTACCATTTTTCCCCACATAAAAGGATGTTCTCTACAAAGAATCACATATGGGCAGATTATGGGTCCGTATAATCCATACAGTGACTTGGACAAGACTATGTTAAGGGAATATGCTATTTGGCAGATACTTTCACTTTCTGTGATGAAGAAGCCCCATAAACCCATTATGAACATGGAATTATCTATTGGGCTGAAACACTCCCTGCTGATTCTTCTGGAGCTGTTCTGTTGTCTGAGGCAGACATCTCTTCTGTGTCTCTGCTGAGTGTCCCAGAAATCATAAATTCCACAAATAAGTAATGTGTGAATGTATGGTTTATTGAATCTAAACAAGCCACACCAATATATTTGAGAAAAGACCACCAAAGAGAAGTCCACTGCTTAGACCTGGCTTGATTAAAGAACAGGGCATACCTCAATGTGGAGACTGAAGGTTTTAGAGACCTATATCAGTACTTGTCAGTTGAATAGATCACTGATGAAGATTGACATGAAGAAAGAAATGGGATATGCCATGTTTTCAAAGGCAGAGAGAATAAGCCATATGAATAACTGGTATGGTAGTATATTAGTTGTAAAGGGAGTAACTATATTTTCTAACTTCAGATGGTACCTAAGAGGCAGTCCACATCTTTACTCATTATTTTTTACTTTAATCTCTTAGAGATTTTAGGCATGGAAATAACACATCTATGACACATGACAATTCTTCCACATGAGTGGTAAAATTATAGTCAAAAATGTGATTGGAAAAGAAGAAAAGAAATGGCAGCAAACTATATTTTCTTGTGCAAGTCAAGAAGTACATCTATGTCATAGGTATCCAGAAAAAACCAAAGAAATGAGATGTGAGAAGCAAGACTTCAGATTTGTACGATATTTAGGTTTTTGTTCTTCTCAGTCTAAGACTAGTTATTCAATTTCCTATAAACCTGCAAGTTACTAGTATTTTACAGTCGCTCCAACAGCACCCCAGACAGGCTTCACATCAGGGATGCAGGCTGCAGCACCACAGGCTCTCCCTGGTGAACACAATGTTTTTTCTGTTCAGAGAGTCTCAAACCATTTCTGAACTGAACACATTTGGTCCAGTAACCAGACAAAATGTCATGCGATGTAAACTCACTGAAAGACATGAAAAGGAGATGGGAAGGGCTGCAGCACTAACAATAAAAACCGATTGTTTTGCTCCAAATTGCTAGGTAATGTAGAAACAGCCTGCTCCAGACCTGAGAGAAATTCCCAGAAATCATACAAGGTTCACTGAAGTCCTTCCTGCCCTTAAGTGGTACTGTGTTGAACCCAAGATATTTCACATGAAACAAACCAGTTTTTGCTGATCAGCTCTATTCCCAAATAAGTCAAATCAATATAACTGCATTTTGGAATGCATCCCTATCCCTTTAAGTTCAGCACTGGCTTTTCTCTTTTTTTTCTTTTTAAAATGATTTTAAATATGAGTTTTTAAATACATTTTAGGTAGTACTATTTTATAGAGTTTTCACCTACTTTTCTATCAGCTGTAAATACACGTTTAGGTGATAACTGGTAAAGATTCAAACATACGTTTATCCAGATTGGATTTCAACTTCTCTCTCAGTTGCTAACACCTTTTTAGTAGTGACCTCTTCCAGCAGATGTCATTATATTGTAAGCAGCAAACAGAAAGCAGGCAAAGCCTGTACTGCAAAACAGGAGCACCAGAAAATGTTTAGTGCTCTTAATAATTGAATGTGTGTGTATGGAGGGAGCTGCATAGTAAACAAAAACATTAGGTAGTATCTTATTTTTCACACTCTTGCTCAAAATATATTCAAAACACATTTTCAAACCTTGCAAGAACAAAATGACGAATCTTAAAATGCAAAACTGCCCCTATATTTGAAGTGTGTATTTGAGCTCCCATTAAGTATCTCATTATTTCCTTATGTTATACATATGGATTGGCATCAATATTACTAAAATTTGACATTGCTGAGATGGAGTGAAACTTTTGCTTCCTAATAAACAAATGCTATTGAAATTTTTCAGATAGAAAGACAATATAGCCTGAATTTCATGACTATGGGAATTACTCAGATTCAGGGAGAACAGCAACTTGGCAAATCCTGTTATTTCTGAAGTATGTTATGATACTCAAATGCAAGTAATGTGGGACATATAGTCATGTACTATGATAACTGAAACTAATGGTCTGAGTTCTCATGTGTGAGATGGTTGTAATCCACAGACATGTCCTGATTCAGGTGAGGAAATTGTTTATTGTGGGATGTGTGTAGACTTTCCTGCCCCCTCAGTTAGCAGATCTCAGAGATGACTATATGATTTCACCTCAGAGATGATTGTACACTTTCTATAACAATCAACCACCCACTGAGCATTCATAATTGCCAAACAAATCAGAGTATATTAAAGTATCCCAAATCATGAGTACTGCACTTGTATTTCAACTGCAGTGGTATGACTCTGTTGTGAGCAGAGGACCTTTCACAGTGGAGACAGGAACATCTAGAAGAGGAGCAGTATGAGGGAATGGGAAACATGACTGTCATCCAAAATTAAGCCATCGACGCTTGTGAATATCCAGCCAGCCCCTGCCTAACTGTTACTAGCAGTTGTTGTATTGCAGTAGCACTCTTGGATGCCAGTTGGAGATTAGCATTCCCATGGCCAAGTGCATGAAATGAGAACCTGGAGGAAGCTGTGGTCCAAGTGAAAGCTGCTGTGCCAAATCGTGTTTTTACAGAATGCTGCAGGCTTTCTGCACAGCAGTTCTAAACTCTCCAAACCCCAGAATAAACAGGATTATTACAGTCACTTAAAGAATTACAAAGAATTTCTCTATGACACAGGCACATAACAAGACTCTTCACAAACAATCGCACAATCTATGGAAGCACCAATTTTCTGCAGTATTGTTGAACACATATTGTAAAGATCAGAAAATCCATTTTATCCTCAAAAGGTAAGTTCTGTTATTCTAAGAAAATAAGTCATTCTTTGATCCCCTTCTCCAATAAAAAATGGAATACACCATTAATTATGTGCCCATGTGTATTTTTGTTTCCTTATGCTCTATTTTGGAGATTTGTTGACTTTTAATACCAACAGGAAATATATATATATCTCAGCATCTTTTTTTATATTCTTATTATATAATATTAAAAGGCTTTAAAAGGGCTTAATGATGTTCAACCTGTCCTAGTAGTGCTCCTGGAAATTACCTGAGCTAGAGATAAGTAACTCAACAGAAGGAAGCATGTGGACTCTGCTCATGGCTTTCACCATCTCTGACATGATAACTGAATCTCAGAATCTGTTGTTTCCCGTGGGAAGACAGACATGGTAGCTTAAACCACACTTCATGATGATGCAGCAATGGTTTAAACAGCCTGCTTGGCTTCAACTGAAACAGCGTTAGTGGTGTTCATGTAAGCAGAGAGCATGGACCAGACCAGCCGTGAAAACTAACATCTGAGACAGAGAATTCCTGACAATTCCTCCCCAAAATAAATGAACTACATATAGATAAGGAGATTAAAGATGGGCATACAGGCTAGACACAACTGAGGAGCTGCAGAGACAGAACCAGCGTGGGCTAACACACCTAGGGAGAATGCAGTAACAACACGCTCATTGACACGCTCTGAGGATGAAGAACAGAGATTGGCTGATGAAGACCCAGACACACAATTGTCCATCAGCATTTGCAACACTTCTTTTTTTAGTTTTTGTAAGATTCAGGAGGATGATATAATGGTATCATCATCCCACACCACTCTTAAAAACCTGTTATCAGATGTGCTCTATAAGGAGAGAATAAAAAAGCTTTTCAGCCTTTCATAAGCAGATGACTCCTCTGGTGTTAAAGTAGAAATGTGGAAGTGTTAGGTCTCTTTTGATAGATCTCTTTTGAGCAATGAAGGTTGGAAAAAATTACCAATATAAGAACTCAACTGAAATCAAGTTAGAGCCAAACATATAACAGTTTTCAGAGCAGAAAATATTGCCAGATAAAGACTACTATAATTCACGAGCTTTCGAAACCTTTTCTTATGAAACTGAAAATGCTTATCTGCAAGTAAGATCTTCAGACACATGACCAGCCATAAAATTTTGTTCCAGAAGGTCAGCAACACTATGTAATCAATTAATTCTCTCAAACTATGCCTACATTTTCAGAAAGCTACTCTTGACAATGAGTGTGATGCCATCAGTCAGTGATAGAAAACATTAGCTTTCGGGTGAGTTTTCTTCTTTGTTTCTACGTAATATAAAAATTTCTACACATTTTTCCTGCAGTCTTGAAATTATTCCTCTTGAGTCCTTTGTTCCACTTTAAGTAAGCTAAGGTATACACTAAGGTAATTACACATACCCATATTAAAATTCTCTATAATGTATCTGTCCAATCTCTTCCATTTTCTTGCAGTTTTTTTTCAAAATATTTCTTTAGACTTGCTTTACCATAAGCATAAGAAAATGACTAACAGATATGCATTAACACTTAATCTTAGGTGACTGAATTTATTGCACATTTATGGAACCTGTACTGGAGTGTTTTCTGCATTGAGCCCATTGGGTTGCTTGCCGCTGGTGTGTGCATTTTACCCACACACCCTGAACATTGTTCCTCCACTAAGAGAAATCATGTAACACACTTCATAGCCAGCAAATAAGGGAGTACTCAGAATAACATAATTGTGATTTCACAGTGCAGATTTTAAGTCTCATTTGAAATGGATGCAGCACACACTTAATACTCCCTGAGTTCTAACACAATGTCTCTCAAAAAATTCCTCTGCTCTTTTAATTTTTAGCTGTCATGCATTAGTAAATAAGTGAGAATGCTTGTGCCTTTTCTTTACTGAGATGCATACAAAATGCATTCTCTGACTGCCAATATTGTAAAGTGATTTTCATTGTGTGTTTTACGGAACTGTTAGATATGTTGGATGAAATTATGGTCTCCTTTGAAGTTAAGGAGAGCATTACTGTTGACTTAATGAGACCGAGATTTCTTTTATGTTCAAAGTTAAGCAATGTTATTCACTTTCTTTTTTATTAAAATATACTGCAGAAAGTTATAAAGTAAATCAGTACTTTCAGTGTTGCATCCACAACATCTAAAGGCCTAAAAATGTCAGTAATTCAAAAATCCCCATAAATGGCTTTGAATGCCAGACACAAAGTTAGATAGAATTTGTATGAAGTCAGAAATATATGAAAGAAAGTGCTTTTCCTGGCACCAAATTTGTGTTGGATTAAAAAATCCTCATGAAAAAGTTCTATAAAATTTATTTAAAATTAAAATCTATCTTTTTATAAACTTACCTTCATGAAATAAAAAAAAAAAGAAACAGGATTTGTGATAAAATATTATGCCAAAGGATTAAAACAATAAATAGACAAAAATATCTAGTTCTTTACTAAAGACTCTCAGCTTTTACATGGATTTCTAGGAAGTAAATTCAATGTCTGTAGACTCCTATTATTTATACTGTATGACACTTTCATAGGGTATATGAGTTTATATATGAGATATAAGAAATATCCCATAATGAGTTATAGGTGTTGAGAACTAGAATTTATTAATACCTCACATGTAAAGGTAGCCTTTTTAAAGAAATTACTTCACATTTCAGGATATTTTAGAGGGTATTTGTTTTATGAACATGTTTAGACATATTCTGAGGTCATTCTTCAACATCTCATTTCTGGAATGGATGTTGTAAAGCATTTCTTTCAGCAGAAGTTTATCTATTTTTAAGAGGTAGGAGTATGTGGACACCATCATTTCAGACTCAGATCCTAAACACTGCTTTGACATTTTTTGATGGAAAACCAGGATTAAGTAGGTTATTCTCCTTTACATGTCTTATTGTGGCTTAGTATCTCTAAGACAAGGTCATGACTGATGTTGAAACAATTACACAAAGCCAAAAGACGGTAAAACAAATATTTGACACTTCGGTACAATGGTTTTCCTCATTATTAAATGGGTATTACAAAAACATGTAGAAATCTAGCAATCTGATGCTTGGCAAGAAAAATTTGCAATAGCTAATCTGAGAGCCCTGAAGGCTTAAAATGTCTACTGACATCTAGCAAACACATCACCACAGTCAAAATGAAAACTTTCAGGATGCCTTGGACAATTGTTTCTCCAGAGACACTACCTGGAGCAGATGGCTGCTTATAACCAGTCGATAGCCAGCCATTACTGGACTGGAGTATTTTGCTTGAATGCTTCTGAAGCTCTTTCTGCCAGTTATTCCAAGTTCAAAGGATCAACCAATATTCCCAGTTCATATGAATTTATATAAAACATAATATACAAGGAATGTGTCCAAGAAAGAGGAGAAATGTAAGTCTAAGTGCCTCTTCTTCATCTTGTATTGGCTCAAAAGACAGAAAAATATTTCATTTCCTGTGTCACCCAAAAATCAAAATGCTAAAAAGATTGGTATTATATTATCAATACACAAAAGAATTAATTTAAAATGCTAATTAAAAATGCACCAAACAGAGATACTTGGCCTTTGCCTTTACTTTATGCCACATCACTTTCTCCCATTTTTACTCTATTTGCACTGTGAATTACACACAACAATAATGGAGAAATGATCACCTATATATGTTAACATATAATCAAGGTACACCTCACTTTTTTTACTTGTTAAAAGTATGTTAAATGGAATCCTACACCCAGCCCAGAGCTATAGCTTATGACTTTAGAGTTGAATCTATGAATGGATACGTTTCCTGCCAATTTTTCTTTTCCTTCTTCTTCTCTGAGACCAAGTCTTTCTAGTTTAACTTTTTTGAGTCACCTCACAAATTCTGGCTTTTGTATTTAAAATAAGAAGTGAACATTTTAACAGTTTGTTTTCTTAAACATGTATCTGGGAGAACCCTGGAGCCATGTACAGTATTATAGGCAACCAGAATAGTAACGTAATGACTTCCAAACAGCATTCAAGTTGCTTTATTTATTCTAATAAGAAAGAACAAAAGATTTTTAAAAGGTGGATGTGCCTGACATTATCATGGTCCCTTACATGGAGATACAGAGAATGGGAATAGCTACAATCAACTCATCATGAAAGAAACTCACTCTGCAGTAGTATATAGAGTATGGAGAATTTGTTTAGTATGCAGCAGTATAATGGAGCAGTGAGAGACAGAGATTATGCTTTCAGTTTTATTCATATTATGCATAAGAATTCTGAATTCGCTCTTCGGAGGATAAGCATCCTAAATCACCTGTAAAACATTTGCCTTATCTTTCAACAGTAAAGCAGTAGTAGAAGTACTGCTGAGTTCTAAGAAAAAATTAACTCGCTTAGGTAATCAGTTTAACGTGTTGCAAGTCTTCCAGTGAAATTTTAACTTTTTATACACAGAAGTGCTTGTGAGCACTTAGGCCTAGAAAAGCAAACCCACGGGCCCCTCCTTACACCAAAATTTTTTCATTTTTTTGAACTGAGTAGAAAATATGTATAAGAAAATGCAACTAAATATACTTCTGACAGCTCAAATGATACATAAATATAAGGGCTGACAAGGGTTGGTTTGTCATTGTAGTTCACTTCGATCAACTCTACATGGTTCTGTAGGACAATGAAATTCAATGCACTTATAATTTCCAAAAAAGTGAGCTCAGATTCTTTTAAAAGCATTTCTATGTGAAAACGGATCATTTACATGCCAAAAGCACTTTTAATGTGACATATTTAGCACATGTATTATTGAGAACGAAAGCTGCTTGAACTTAGTGAATTTTAAAGTCTATAAAATGGCACCCTGCTGAGCAGAAAGGTAGCTGTTCAGTGAATTTCCCAGTTATGTGATTATTTTGAATAATAGACTTGTACATAACTTTTTTATGAAATTAAAGGTATGACATTTGCTTTAGTTCAGTCCTCTAAATTGCACTTTAGAACATAAAGAATGGGCTGATGTATGAATCTGTTGTTCCTCCAAGCAATTTTGCTGATTTTTTAAAGAACAGTTTTATGTTTCATCTATTGAGTAACACATCAAACAGTTATCTTAGTAGATTTAATGAGCATTCATGTATGTCTTAACACATATGAGGAACAGTCAGGAACCTCAAAAATAAAAGTATTGTGTTTTGCTTTGGTTGTCTAGGTCTCACCCAGGCTCCGATGCAAGATGATGACTAGTTTGATGAAATGTCCTAATACTTAAGAAGCATAATTAAGTGAAGCATCTGGAAGTATAGAGGCATAACATATTCATTTAATTTGGCTCAGGTACTCTTTGGCTTGATTAAATACATGGTATACTTCACTGTCATGGAACTGTACAGTGCTACGTGCTCCCAGACAAAGAGGAACCAGCAGAAGAATAAGTCTTATCCTGGATTTTTGTTTTTTTTTTTCCCATCAGGAGCGACATGAAGCACTTGAAAATATAAAATACATAGCAAAAAGTGTCCGTGCATGACAAATACATAAATAATCACTATTTCTTTTCTGAATAGCTTTGGACAAAGGGCAAAGATTACAATTTTAGCACATGACTTAACTTCAGGTGAAAAACACCCTCCCTAAAAATGGTTCTCTGTGCTTACATTACTGTCCCACTGGCCACTGGTAAGAATTCACCTGACACGCACAAGCTACGAGCTGTGCTACTTGTATCACTAGAGTCCAAAAAGGATCATAATGACTAGCTATAGAAAGGCACAGCACACATCCCCATGTTAAAGCTAAAGAGTGAACAGACCATTTTAGTTATATGTAGGCCTAAGCACTTTGTGGACTTCAGGTCTATGAAACAGAATCCAGAGCATAAAATGGGCATTTGGGAAGGATATTCATGACATTTTCTGAATGTAAGTTGTTTGTTCCCACTAGGTATATAGCAATCCACGAATAAGGGGCTTGCAAAGAGTGCAGAAAATCCTTTTTTTCAGGGATCACTGTGCTTTTAACTTAAACTCACATATGACCAAAAAAAAAAAAAAAAAAACGAAACAAAAAAAAACACCAAAAAACCCCAAACCACTGTAAATTGAGTCTGTGTGGAGAGATTAAGGCAGAGAGCAAGTCTCCTGTGATTTGTAAAAACCGCTGCCCTCAATATCAGAAAAGCTGCTCTCACAGTGCATGGTGCAAATATTTCTAGCACTCTTAAATAACTCATGAGCTAGGAAAGAGAACAGTGAGTCTATCCCAAAAAAGAACATTGAAATAATCATGTCCCTCCACCCCTTTTTTATTAAGAGATGCTTTCAGGAAAGATATTCAGAGGTATAAGATCAAAATGAGTATATTTCATATTACATGAGACCTTAGCTGTAACTTGATCACTTCTTGCTCTTCTATGTTTCATTCCCTTATTGATGGGAGTGAGGAATTATATTTACTTTGGACTTCAAATCTAATTTAAAACCAGATTGTTATGACAAGCACAACAGAAAACTAGAAATGTAGATTCTGATGTTAAACAAATACAGTGGTTTACCTCAAAGGGAATGAAACTCTCTGCTATGTATGATAACTGCCTGAAAATTTCAGGGAATTCAGGGCTCCTAATGATAGACACCACTCTTTTGGTTTAACGTGTCTCTGGAAAGGGCAAAGGACTCACATGGAGGATGGGATAGGTCACTTCCTAAATAAATATCCATGGCAGAGTGGCTGCTTTGCCAAATGTATGCACATTTTCCCTCAGTTTATAGCCTAGAATGATGCGTTACAAATTAAATAAAAAATATATCGATCTTGCTTCCTTGACTTATTTTCAAGTGTGTCATTGAAAAAGACCAGTAGATTTTCAAAATACCGTAAATACGGCAGTAAAACAAAAAAGAGCTTAAAACTGTTCTGTGTTCACTTATGAAACATAATGTTCTGAAGGTTTTCTCAGATCACCCCCTATTCTTCATATCCTCTAGTAATCCAACAGTTACTAATCAGACAAATATGTTGGGGTGGGGGGGAAAGGTTGCTTTTAGCAGACAGGCGGCAAGGTTTTAATTTGTAGCTGATAATTTGCTACTGGAAGCTTACCCTGATTAGTCTTCTTATGGCACTAACAGTTTTTGAGGTAGTGTGAATTACCTACTGTGTATGTTTTTACCACCCATTCAGGGATGAAAATGAGTTACAACCTAGGCCTCAATTAAAGCTTGAAATAAGAAAATCTAAAACTTCTTTTATGTCCCCACTTCTAAAGAATAGAATTAGTTGCTTCTGATATTACTGGAATTGTAATTCACACTCCTGAAAATCCAGCAATGGATCTTTCAACCCTTTACAACGAAGCACATTTCAGCTGTTACCCAATTATGCTGCCTTTGCTCCAAGTCAAATCATCATCCAACAGCTGAGAATTGAAACAGACTCCATTTGTGAAAATGAACGGTGTATTTATCTGTAATGCAGAATGTTTTTAAGTGTTACTCTAGCTGTCATGTAGAAATTAGGATGTTATTGCTTGTTCTATTAATTCTCATTTCTGGGAAACTGATTTGGAGGTTGTCTCATCAGAACTGTATGGTAGGCTTTTCTATCTATATTACATGCAAACCATGCCATAGGCATTGCAACAAGCAATATATTGCCCATGATCTAAGCATCTCGCTTAAAATGAAGAACTCATCATGGGATTCACTATTTTTCAAAGGGGAATCCATGATGCCCTTTTTGTACATTGGTGCTCAATAGTCCACTAATCTAAGATGACTTTCCCATAGAATGATGGAAACTATATGGACCTAATAAATACGAATTACAGAAAATAATATACCCCTTACCTAGGTTTCCCCACTTTCTTTTAACAATGTACAAATATATATTAAGCTATTGTTTGTGGCAAGTTTTAATAAATAACCATATACAAAGCATCCTTCAATTTTACTGAGAAATCAAAGTATTCTCTGTTTGCCAGAATAGTGCAGAATCCTATTTTAGGTTTCATTAATAGTATTTTCAAGGAATGGGATAGTGAGAGAAATTCTAATGCTGAATATCATTGCAAGTATTTTATTCAGTCACTATTCACAGGCTCCTATAGATGATGCAAGACAGTGCAACAATAAACAATAACACAACTGGAAGAAGTGGAGGGATAGCAGCTAGAAGATAGGACATTCTTCATTAAAAGGAAGAAATGTTACAATCACCAGGAGTCATGGGGAACATTCTGGCCTATCAAAAATGCAACACATTTATTTAAGTGGCTACCCTGTGAAAAAAAGTGGTCATTGCTTCTTAGCTAACTAATGTCAACCCCTCTAGTGAGATTAAAACTAGCTGAAGAAGCCTATTGTACTGAAATAAATCCTCTGACTACCTCTGTGAGTATACTTTTAAAATTCAGAGAAGACAAGCAACATGCAGGCAAAGCAAAACTACCACACTGATGAGTGGCCATTGTCCATTGTTAAAGTGGTATTTTTCCTCTACAATAATTTTAAGGAATCTACTCAGACTGCATAGAAAGCTATTGGGTTTAATCCCTGTTAAATTAAATAAGTCTTTTTCAGGCAGAAAAAGTGCCCAATATAGATTTTTTCTTTCTCCTCTACATCCATTATAATTTCTGCTTATTATTCTCTGGTTTTGTGGTAAAAGGACTTATTTAGACTTCCTTTGTCTTTTACCCCTCATTACCCTTTCATAGCAGGTTTTGTCATGCAGTCACTGTCAAGTTCTTTTTTTTATTATAAAAGTGACATTTAGAATAATGAACTTAATCTAATTCCATTTTTGTCATACAAAGGTCCAGATTCTCAGCCGCTATAAACTTGTGTATCCCCTCTGAGGCCCCATGCATCTGACTTGGGCAACTTTATTTTAAAAAAGCCTGCCAGTGCAAAAAATTCTTCCAAAATATTAAAATTCTATGGGGATTTTGTCCTAGATTCATTAGACTTTAGTTTGGACATCTTATTAGGTGCTCTCTCTCTCTCTCTCTCTCTCAGCTAAATGCAATGCTGCGGGCACAAAGGGAACCTCCATGAATTGCGCAATACCAGGAAAAAATTTAGACCTTTTCTGTTTGTTTTTCAAAGTTGGGGTCATAGCATTGTAGCCACCAAGCTTCTCCAAGCTGGTGTTAAAAAAATCCTAAGTGGCTAGTAAGGATGGTGCCCTTGCCTGCTATTGCTACAGAAATACTGTGATAATGCATCATTTCCACTCATCACATGACATAGCTATCTTATGAAATTGTCTGGACCAGAAAGCATTAAAGGGGTGTAAAAATGAGACTTGGGTTGAACAATTCACTGTGTATAATCAGTGCAACACAGACCTTCATATTAGCCCTAAAGAAGAAGCTGGTTTATGCTACCCACTTTTTCATCTGCAGCTATTTTAAAATTTCAACTAATATCTGGTTACAGATTATTTGCAATATGTTAGTTTTGACTCTTTGCAGTGTATTCTTCAGTGTGACTGGTCATTCAAGTTACTTTTTCTTCTGCATGTCCTTTTGATGACTCAAATATTTTGGATACAAGAATGGCAAGTTATGAACAGTGAACAACAGACAGGTATGCAGGTTCATACTTGCATTTTCCCCATACAAATGCAGTTATTCATAACATTCTTTCCCATTCATGTCTCGTGTTATACTGTGTTCACCACAGTAGCTCCTGAAAATGTATTAAATGGTCTCTTCTGCTGTATGTTAAGTCATATGACACACATTTATTCCATGTTTATTTTGCACTGCTTACAAGCAAGGAAAATCATGTACATTTTTAAGCAATTAAGTGTTTTGTATTTCTTATTTGTCAAAACTTGAAAATAAGAGGCCCTAGTACAAGTGAATGTAACAATTTCATAATTGTTTTAGATTTTAATTTCATCTTCAGATGCATTCAATATTCAGACCATTCTCACAAAAAATCCAAATTATGATCTTGCACATACATTGGAACAGCAACAAAATCTAGAAGGTTCAAAAGTCATTTTCTATTATACAAGTAAACATTTCCTTTTTCTATTAGGGCATGGGTAGATTTGTTCCTATAGATTTGGAAACAGAAATTGCTGAAGAATATAGTATATCTAAAAGATAAGAACCTATTTTTTATGTTAAAAAAGATATCCCCTGGGTTGATTAAAAAATATAGATCTGTTTTAGAAGAAACCACTACTAGAATAAATAAAATTATAGAATGCTTATTTTAGGAAGTCCTATTACTAGAAAAATCAGGATGCCCCAGCTCCTGATTGTCATTTGCAAGAGCATATGGAATGCACCAGTACCACGTACCTTATACTACGCACTCCAGAGATTGTCAGTCTAAGTCTATAATTTTTTCTAACTACAGCACACTGGGTCCTGCCACACAGAAACTTTGTAACCACAATAATAAGAAACTGTCTTGTGCAACACAAAATCCAGTTTGTACAGTGCTTTGAAACATCACGACATTTCAAAGTAATTTACCAGATATATACAATAATTGAATAATACAGTCTGCAGCTCCAAGCTAATGACGGTAAGCAAAGGGAAAACAAGTGAGTCTTCTCTACTACCAAGATAGGGAATCTTTCTGTTCCTTAATCTTTTCCTCTCCTGGGGCTGTCAATTGTGCAAAATGGTTTGAAATTATGGATTTTTTTTCTCATGGACTACAATTTGCTCAGGGACTATTCAAATAAACAAAGTCATTCCATTTATGTTCTGGTTGCCTCTTCCCCTACTATATTTACAATGCATTTTCTGTAATTGTTACAATATTGATCTAGGAGTATATTGTAAATGTTCTATGGAGTGGTGGTGTGCTCTATTTGTGGAAAAATTCAGATGATGTCAGTCCACATGTATTTTACACACACAAAGATCTGCACGATATTTTTACTTTGATCAAATCACACTTTTGATCCATTTTGCACATTCTGCAAAAAAAAAACCCAACAAAGCCTACAACCTGACAAACACCACAAGCTAAATAAAACTGGAGCTGTGGCTCATGAAGCCAATGAGCATGTCAGTGCTGCAAGCATTGTACTTTGAAAGTGATAATGTACATAGTTTCCAAAGAGTATGAAAGAAATTCCTTTTCAAATAAGAGTTAAACCAAAGCAGACTCTTTTAAAGCCCATATTCTGTTCTACTGTATTACCACAGAAAAGAAAGAGGAAAAAGAAGTGAAAATCAGTACCCAGCAAACATAGTGTTTTTATTTAATACTCTATAGGTTATCCATGATTGTTATGATTTGCTATGTGCATTTTCCTTTATATTCCCCACCAAAACTCTCTATGGAAGCTATTTCAGCTAAAAACACAGTTAACTTCATGTCTCTCACCAAGCAGCCCTGAAGAGAACATTTAAATTACAGCAGGGCTTCCATGATAGGCGTGTTAGCATTTGGCAGAGATCCCCAGAGCAGCATGGTGGGGTGAGCACTGTCATCTACTGTTACATTTCCAGGCCTGCCTGCAGGTTTGGGGGCTTCACATGTGTTCTGTTACTGCCCTAGGTAACATGACAAGCAAGCAGAGTTGTATTAACCAGAGCTTTATTAGACATGCTCAGGAGCCTGTACTCTGTGTTGTAGCTCTGCAGTGTGTCCCTCAGGAGCAGATCCACCACTTTGAGTTCCCCTTTCTGTCCCATCTCCTGTTGAAACCTGAGGCTTTGTCTCACTCTAGTGTAGTAAGTAACTCTACAGTGCTGTTTTGGAAGTTGTGCAATTATGGTTTTCCACAAACCAGAAGCAGAATTTCTAACATGCCAAGGTGTGAGAAGCCCATGTCACACGAGTAGGGGTAAATATGAACAACAGCTACATGAGGAGGGGCATAAGGGATGCACCCTATTCATTAATGCAATTGTAGAAGAGCTACTACACACAAATGTATGGGATGATGGCTCTTAATGCTGTGTCAGCCCAGGGCATGACTAAGAAACACAGTCCCTGGGTACAACACTGGCCATTTACTGTCCTGTCCAGCATCATGTCCTGCACCAGACACATGAAGCAGGCAAGGAGACTCTGGAGTCCTGTTTACAGTCTGCACTACGAGATGATGAAAGTGTGAAGGAGAGAGATTAAGACTTGATATATCCAGCAGTAACCATCTAGTAGAGCGTATGACATACTGGTCTGTCAGTACTTGGCACTGCTATTGCGCTCTACGCATTCCGACATGTACAGTGATAGGGTGAAGACTGAATAGTGAAAGATGAGGGTTTTGTTCATTGACTGACTCTATTAATTATAAAATCCACAGCCTTTGGGTAGCATTCAGCATTCTACTCCTGCTTTACAACTACAGTGCACAGAGTGAAAATTCATGGTTACACATAATAATCAGAAAAAAATATTTCTTATTTCTCAACACATGCAATGTCTATTCATTGACAAAGTCTGTATAAGTTGCACACTCAGCCTCAAACCTGAGAAAGGGGAAACAGACAAACTCAGAGTAACAGCACTTACTCTGCCCTGTCACTGACCTCAACATCATTCAGGGTACACCATAAAAAAGCAGCAGTGAGGTGAAGTGAAAGCAATTCAGCTCCTCCACTGCTACAGATCAAGTCTGAGTCAAACTCTTTTGATGAAAGACTTTTAATGTAGGTGAATTATATGTGGTGGCCTTGTGATGTAGATTACTGTCCATGAGGGACTGGGTTGAAAACAATGAACCCCTTGTATATGCACTTATAGAATCATAAAATCATAGTATGGCTTGGATTGGAAGAGACCATAAAGATCATCTTGTTCCAACCCTCTGCCATGGGTAGGGGCACCTTTCACTAGACCAGGTGGCTCAGAGTCCCAGCCAACCTTGCCCTGAACATTTCCAGATTATGTGATAAAGCTAACTACAAATTAAGATATCTAAAATTTCACAAAAACTCAATAATACTGAACGATGTAGTAACTGCATTTTAGATAACTGGACTCTGGATCTGAGTTTGTACTTACTTCTTATAGTGAAACTTGAATTCCATTTCTGATTCTTACAGTGTTTTGTAGATACAGTCAGCAACTAAGAAACAGAACTCTAAAATGAACCAGAATTTTCTTTCACTTTTAGCCATCTGAGTCTCTTTAGCCATGGTCATTCATCAGTTCTTAACTTCCTTTTTTCCCTCAAATACGGAGCAATTCCTCTTTTAGTCTGCCTGATCTGGTTTATGGGCAAAATAACTTCCTGTCTACTGTGAAATCTGCAGTTTTTTATTAATACTTCTGCCTTTATAGCACTCAGACTTATACTGCACTAAAAGAAGTATCCTACTTGCAACATCGACCACAGAAGTTAGAAACCGTATTAGCTGAATGTGGTTATGTTTGTTGTAGATAAGGTTCTCCCCTTGTCTATGGATCCGCCCATATCTTTGCCAAAAAATCTGTTCAGTCTGTCAAGTGTGGGCCAAGTGTGGGCAAACTGTCTCTATTTCCCAGACTGATTTGAAAAGATTTTTCAGCAGAACCCTACATTCCTATATCAACACTTGTTTTACCTTCTCTCTGGGGCATTCCAAACAATAATTTATGGAATGTCTTTATTTTTTTGTTTGTGAATAGTTTGCATTAAACAATTGCATTAAACTATTCTTCATCTGAAGCAATGAAATTTGCTGTTCCATGGATTTCTCTGCTGTTGACTCTACTATCAACAAAAGTGCAGACCTCAGCTGCACTGGGATCAGCAGATGAGCATCTCTTCCAGATGTGCTTTCTGGTGTCTTTTAAGATGTGAATTATCAGAGAAGACTTCTTCTTCACTTGGGACCTCAAATATATTTTTATTTTATTGGGTACCCTATCCAATAGAGATTGTCTAAGAAATTCAGTGCAAATCAGAAACTGTTTTCAGAAGTGATTAGCAGAGGACATAGATAAAAAGTCAGAAAAAAATGGAGACAAATACATCTGTTTTCAAAAGGAAACAAGGCTTGAGAAATTTACACAGTTGTTACAAACATGAAGAACAGATATTACATTGCTGATAGATAGATATACATATAGCTATAGATGATATAGATATAAAACCAAATAAGCTTTTTCCATTAAACAGCTTTATCCAGTAAACAGTAAAGTTTTAAGACAGGGCAAGCTATGTGGTTAAGTGGACTAATAACTGACCAGCAGATGGGTCCCATGGGTGGTTTTCAGCAAAGAATTACCATAAAATGAGGGTATTTCTAGTACAGGAAACTGACACTGGGCTTGGCCCTATTTAAAATTTGCGCCACCATATGGCAGTAAATAAACTATCAAGGTTGATAAAAGTGGCAGGTAACACAGAGATCAGGAAAGCCATGGTGAGCAGTCAAGATGGCATAGTATGCTGGGTCCATCCATGCAAAATGCCAACATAACAAAATGCAAACTCGTACTCTGAAGAACAAGAAATGAATATTCATAACAAGAAAATCACTGCATGCTGGAAAACAGTGGCTGAATGGGACTGGAAGTCACCACAGAAAAATATCTTAACATGAGCTTCCTGACTATGTGGAAAGGCTTCCAAGGCAAATGGCTGGTCAGCTCCGTGGTGCTCCCAGGAATACAACTTCAAGAGGCCTCATCACCACATGTGATGGTGGAACATGTGTTGTACCTGGAATGGATCAGGCTCTCAGCTCAACTCAGCCACCTACACTGAAGATGATAAAGGAAATGACACAACTGGATTTCTGTGCACAATTTTACATGTGAGAATGAACAAAGGGGCTTAGTGGCAGGATACGTTAGTATAATATCCATTCATTGTTTGAGAAATACTGCAGTATATACCAGGTCACATTGAAACTGAGTTTTAGTGTCTCTTTTTAGTTCTTATTTTCCCATATGAAAGGCCCAGGAATGCAAACAGCAATGGAATCACGGGTCACAAGCTATGTGCTTTTCAGGGATCCATCTTTTTGCAACACCTGTCTAGAACTAATCCTACAGTTTTCCTAAACAGTGCATTGACATGCAGTATTTTCTAAACAACGAAGAAAACTCTGGACAGCTAAACCTGAGGTATGTCATGATAATGGCAAGCATATTTTTTGTCACTCCACAGAACAAAAATTTTTTTTTAAAAATAAGACTTAGTGACTTTTTAATACATATTTTCTTACCCAGATAATAAAAAAACCCATAACATGACACAGGACCAGTGTGCAAACTAAGCATATTTTTAAGAAACTGGGGTCAGCTCCTAGGGCCAGGCAGCACACTGACCCATAAGACATTGTATCCATGGCTGGCCACTTCTAGGTGAAAGCACCTGGCATTGTGCTGCATGAATAAAGCTATTTTAGGGACCAGCATGAACAGAAGATCAACCATGGTATATGGAAATTCCTCAAAAAGCATTTTTCTTTCTCTGAAGTATTTTAGTGGCCTGCGGGGTTTAGGAGCACAGTAATGACTATTGAGTGCTGTCCACCAAGGTGCAAAGTAGGCAACTCAGGAGTGGAGTATTTAGAGCAGATGAAAAATTAAAAAAAATATAAAATAAGTGCATTGACTGGAAAACAGAAAGGTAAGTTTGTGTGTCACACAGAGAACCAGACAGGTGGCACAGAAATGTCTGGCAACAGCTTCTAATTGGAATGAACTTCTAAAAGGAGCCTTTCCAGCAGGTCCACAGACCAAGAACTGTCACATTATTGGATGGCAATGTAAACCATACAGGGTCTCAGGTTCCTTATTGAACAGTGCTTGAGCAGATGCACAACCAGATCCACTTGAAAAAAAGGCTGTAGAAGTAAGAAGGTTCATAAATGTGTGATTTTTGTATTTATTATTCTACATGCAAGCATAAGCACCCATCTATTTCATGCACTCTTTGAAGTTCACAGAAACATACTCAAAGGTATGTAGTATTTGTGCTGCCATATACCTGTGCTAAAGCCATATCCAACAGCTTCCTTAAAGCAACTCAATTTTAGAGTTGCGTTTAAATAGTGAAAGGCTTTAACATTAAAAAAAAAAAAAAGCTGGTTATGCTAGTGATAAATATTTCCTTTTATATTTAGTTTTATATTAGACGTTCACCATATACAGTATCCAAAAAGGAGCTCAGGCTGTTTTTTGCACTAGACTTAAGAAAGGAAGGAGGGAATACAATAAATTCAGAAACTTGTAACATGTTTCTCTGTGAGGAAAATTTGGTTTATATATTAAGACAGACTCATAAATATGATAAAATTAAAATTAGCATAAACCTGTATCGTTTACCAAAAATAATGTAACACAATTGTAAAAACATTAAAAAATCAAGAGAAATATAGTAATTTAACTTGCTCTCTTTCTAGTTTGATATTAATGACACGAAGAAATAAAATATGACAATAATTGACATATTTCCTTATCTGTTCTTTCAAAGACAATTTTATCTTTAGATGTAATTGTTTTAAACTCCTTTTGTGCTAGCACAACCACAGACTACTGCCACTTGTCTGATAGAAACACCCTGCTTTCACAGCTCCCTGATCCATAAGGCCAAAGACTCGTGTGTTGTAATTTCAGAGTAGCGGGCCAGGCTTACATTTTTCTACAATCGGAATATAAGGGGTTCTGTGTGATCAGAGGCAGCACCAGGTTAATTGGAAACAGTACACAAAACCTTGAAGATACTGCACACAGCAACACATTGTGCTAGAGATTTGGAAAAGTATATCTGTATGTAAATTCTTTTACTACTTTTTTCCTGACAGTAACAGCAACCACCTGCCTGTTGCAAATACAAATAAACAATGAAAGAATACAGAATCTGCATGTCTGCTTGTTTTCCTCAAGACAAGAACTTATATCATAAGGGGGTACTGTGACCTGCAAAAGAAGGGAAATAGTTCAAAGGCTAAATGCAGCTGAAAGGGAGGCTACAGGTCGGTGCGCAATTGCTCTGTGGCATTTCTGCATGTAATTACCACCCGTCTGTTTTAGGCAGACACCCATCTCACTGGTTTTGCATTCAGACACTCCATTTGCATGCATGCTTATGGCAATTTCAATTGTAAATATTGAAATAAATATTTCAGGGAAACTGACCTCAGGCCTTGCTTAGTTTTTCTTTAAATGTGGTCCACATTTATAAGAACAGAGTAAGAGTTACCACTCCAAAATTCTGCTGTTCAAAAATATCAGTATATACCTGTATTATTATTTGGTTTCCAAATATTCAGAAGTAAAGAGAAGGGGACAACAGCTTTAAGTAAGAGTAAAGACATGTTTGAATGAGCAGGCAGAGCTTAAGATAAGAAATAGAGTGACAATATTGTGGTTTACAGATTAAACTTTCCAGCCAAAAGCTGTGTATGAAAGCAAGATGCAGCACTGTTCCAAATAACAGCATAGCTCTTCAGCTGATGCAATTCAGCAAAGCTGCACTGGAAACAATGAAGCTACACTGATTTACACTGGCTTGAGATCTTGCTCAATATGTTTATAGCTTAATGGCTCAATATTAATCTAAAAATCAGAAAAATAACAACTTGTCATTTATTTAACCCCAGCATGATGGAAGGTTAAACTAAATACAGAAAGCCCATAACAAATAGCAGGGACATTCTAAGGTCACCAAATGAAGGCTGTCGTTTTTGTATTCAGGCCAGTGATAAAAGAGTTTTTAAATGTTTGGACATTCAATCTATGTAGTGCCACAACCTGAACATACCCCTTTGCCAAACACAGGCTCACTAAATCCTCTTGGAATGTTGTTTACCTCTGAATAAGTCAAATTTGACAGAGTAGGTTAACTTTACAGATTCATTTTTCAGTCACAAATGATTGATATTTTTTACAGAAAGCAAGCTACAAAATTCTTACTGCATTACTGACTATTGGAAGTCATATTGTTCTTGGGTGTCACATAAAATCCAAGCAATTTTTCAAGGACTTTTTTTCATAGCTATCCACCCTCTCTGTGAGAACACAGCAGTGAGTGTACCTCAAACAAGGATCACCCAGCAGAGCTAGTTTATCAATTATTTTAAGTCGGTGTCTCTCTCCCAGCGGCTGAACATGCTACACTGTGCATTTTACAGCACTGGTCCAGTACTAAAGTCCTAAATCCATTATCTAGGTTTATGTCACACAGCAGTAAAGAACAGGGTACTGAAAGAAACTGAATGAAAGCTGAGATATAGGGAGGTTTATTGTTAGCTGATTAAAAACAAATCATAACAGAAAATAAGAAGGGGAGCTAGAAGAAATTTCTATCATTTGATTTTAAAATATAATTTGTTGAAAGGCCAGAAGTAATACAAAAAAATCCCCTTCATGTTAAAAATTGTATGTATTTCCTGTTCCCTTAATTAAAAAATAAATATGCCCATAAAATTTGATGCCAGAAACAATATGCATACATTGCATTACTTGTTTTTCCAACTGAATATGCTATTTTCGTTAGTATCTGTTTAATTATTATACGTAGTACTGCTTGAGGCTATCTGATATGGGTGTCTATAGAAAAATGACTGTAATTCACTTTTATTATTATAATGACCTTGGTCTATGACAGGACTGAATTAAATATCAGTGAGAATTTACACAATTCACTGTGCTCAGGTTTATGCCACTTAACATTCAGCATTTAACTGGAGCACCTAAGTTAGGTGGATGGATTTAGATGTACATTTGTCCTGAGCCTCTCTATACTGTCAATGAAGACTGATATGCACTGCCAAAAGGCAGATCAGATCTCAGACAAATGGAATTACACTTTGGGGTGCCTGCTGCATCCATTTTCTATAGAGGTAGCCTAGGATAAGGATTTCTACACTTAGTGCATCAACTGGGTGCTTAGCAGTTATCTGGGGTGTATATTATACAGACATTCTATGGAAAGATATACTCTCAAATTGTTAATGTTCAATATTATTTTTGAAAACTAATATTTCCTGAGCACAGACACAGCAACCAGTTGAAAAAATAGATCCAGTGTCCAAATCACCGCTTTGCACTGATCTTCTTGGTGTTTCATTGGAATGTAGTCTATAAGTACTTGAAAATCAACTGTTTCTCAAGCAACATCAACTAATTTCTACAGAAGGATCTCCCCTGACTTTCAGCAACTATCTCTCCCAAAATAACCTGTTGGTTCTTGGTTATAAATAGTGTCAGGTTAAGAAACTGAACCAAGACATTCACTACTCCCTGTACATGTTGTATCCATTGCACTACTCCATTAAGAAGTGCCAGCTCTTCCGTTCTTACTATTTCTAAAGGAAAACCAATTCCTGCTTAGTTTTCTGAAAGTGGAGATCTGGGCGCCTGTCTAGAGGAGGGGGTGCAGCTATGTGAGTCTCAAATGAAGGGTCACTCAGCCTTGAAGAAGAAACCTGAAGAGTGTGACTTCAACCCAGCCCTAGGAACTGCTGGATTAAGTGAACTTGTTCAAGAATTTTGCCCAGTCTGGCTACACATTTTTTTAAGACTTTCATCTGAAACCTCTTGCACCACCTCTTAGACACCTCAGGCACAATTTTTATGTTAAGCACTTTAACCAAGAACTTGAATTTGGTATCACAGCTCCTAAAGTAGTTTGGTTTTTTTTTCTTTTTTTTTCTGTATTGAGCCTGAATGAAATTATCAGTATTATAAAATCAGTGGGACATTTAACTGCTGGTGGCTGAGAGAGCACATTACAGAAACACCACTATGTTCACCTTTTGGCATCCATTCTGGACACCTCTGCCTCTGCTTACTGACAGATAAAAGAGGTAGACTGGATCCACAACCTTGTCTGAGCCTGTGCTAGCAAGCAGACTGAGCAAGTGAAAATGGAGCAGAGCACTCTGAGCCAATGACCAAGTGTGTATCAGTGAGTTTACACCATCTATCTCTAGCCTGCTCCCTTCGGTTTACTGCTCATCACTAACCTGAGTGCATTGACAGCACTGAAGCAGCACACCTCTTCTAGCATTCACCTTAAGAGAGTCCAGCTGGCATGCTCAGAAACCACAAGATGTGAGCAAAAGCCAGTAAGCAGAGACTACTGGGTATTCACATGCTCCTTATCCAAAACAGAACATTAACTTAGACACAGCCAGTGTGACCACTTGTTTTCTGAGAGGCTAGTGTTCTAAAAAATATTGGTAATTTTGCCCTTTTAATTTCAATCTTAGAATATGTGTTGCACTAGGACACCATCAATTAATGTAGTTTTCATAGATGAAACACAAAGCTTAAAAGACCTGACAATATCCAGAGAATCATTTTTGTAATACTTGCGGAAAAGAACAAAAATGAAGACTGCCTTCTTGCGAGATGCTTTTTTAAAAAAACATTGTGGTTACTGCTTTATGCAAAAAATTTATGAACCTGTAATTCAGCAGCCCTCTTTCCAGGATCAAATATCACATATATTTCTATATCCTGATGATAGACAGACTATTTGCTACTCTCTTGCCTTTCTAGACAGGTTACCTGTAGAGTTTTTTCTGAGGAACAGCCTAAAAGATGGAGATAGGAGGCTCCTAGACAAGGAGTATAAAATGAAAACAGACTAAGGTATTTTAACACAGCATATGTATTTAGCAATAAAAGAAAAGCAAATAACTAAGAACACTCTCTTCCACTTTAGAATCCAAAACGGTAAATCTGTGTTATTCAATCAGTGCTACTAAACCGAATTAATTCCAGCACACAGTTAATTTTAATGGCCAAGTAAAGAAATTGAAAAATGAGCAGTTTCTAATAAGACTATCTTAACTAAAGCATAAAGGACATTGATGCTGAAGAGATATTAGGCCTCAAACAAGATTTTTTTTTTCAATTTAACCCTGGCGTGTCCTACAATAGCAGGCTTACCATGGACAGAGAATAATGGAACTGTAAAACAAGCACATACTGATTCAAAATTTGGATTTCAGAATTTGCCATGAAATATTTTAGGGCACATAGTTCACGTCTGACACTTTGGAGGTCGAGTAATGCTAACTAAAGCTATTTTCCTCTTAAACATCCAGTTAGGATTTCAATCACTTCTGTTCTAGATATTTTAATCCAGTGTTCAACCAAGGCTGAAAAGTCTTCTCTCTGGTTTATTTTTATGAAAGGATAAAGCAACATATAAGCAAGAGGAACACAACTCTGAAAATTATTTACCAGTTCTAGACCCCATGGTTCTTAGCTGGATCTATAGCTGGAGATTTGCATAGACATTTTCTTGTGATTTTAACAGTTCTCCCTCCACACTAGTACACTACAAGAAGAAACCAACACTCTCCAAGGATTTTTGCAGAAAGAAAGGCAAAAACCCACAGAAATAAAAACAATGAGGGAAATATATCCACATATCTGTAAGGGAGTGTCCTTTACATCCTTGTAGATATGAGAGTTACTGGTTCAAGCCTTCCATTAATCTTAGGGTCGCATTCTCTAGATAAGTTCTTTAACTATCCTGATGTATATCTGAGCAAGACAAAGATTTGCCAATTAGCTGAGTTTTGTAAAAAATTAAAGATTCTTTTTATTGCTGCACCTACATAGAATGTAGGCAGACTAATTAAGAAGAAGGTCTTAACTTTAGGTCTTACATCTACCAGAGATATCACATAATAAGCAGGCAAGTGTTTGCTACATTGTGAGTTGTCCTAACCTTGCACATCTCTTTTTCGTTTTCTTTTTTATCCAAAGTCTATTTTAAGGTTCTAAGCTATAAAAAACCTCAATTTTCCCATAAAATACTTTTTGTAAAAGTTGCCAGGATCTATTAGCTCCCTTAGTTTAATAGCCAGAGCTTTACTGTGCAAGTAACAGCATAAATTATTATACTTCTTGGAAATTTCCCTTCATCTGATCTGCCTTCAGTAGAGAGGTGCTGGAGAAAATGAATACATTTAACAATCGGAGTTACTAATGAGAAGAAGAGTGAGCTGTTAAAACCCACCCATGAATAAACAGGAAACAGGAAATTTTAGTGCAATGTTCAGGCTAAATTAGACACACAGTCATCGAGTGCAGCCTGCTCTGACTTCTCCCTGGCACAGGCCACACAACCACATCAACTATTTGTCACAACACCTGGTAAGGAATCCACTCATATTTTTGCTCAAGATTCTTAATGTGGTTATTTAATCATCCACTCATTTATTCATCCCACTTTCTGCTGATTTAATGGTAAATTTCTCACTCTCTCACCCTCCTTCACTCTAAACAGCTTCAGTATGTAACATACACTATCAATTTTCCTATAATTTTTTCCCTACAAATTGTCATTATGAAAATAGTTTTATCTATTTTATCTTTTATTTACAATAGTAATAAAAAATATATTGTCTTTTGCTTTATTGGAAGGACATTAAATATTTGAATATATTAAAAATTTAATCTAGGGTCACAATATTCCCTGTCTTGTGAGGAATTCAGATATTGTTGAGCAAATGATAAGAAGGAAGGATCTGGTGATTCAAAGATTTTCAGCCCAACTGCAACCTTGGCAACAGCCTCATTACCCTCAATGATAATGTAGCCAGGATTTCACCCCAATGTTAATCTAAAATTTCCTTCAACAGTTGTGTCACTTGGATTGTAAAACAAAAAGGAATTCATAAAAAAGGGACTTGTTTTGTAAGATATCCCCTATTTATTGTTTTTAGACAGAAAGCAAGCAACAGTGCAATAAAAGATAATGAAAAATGATAATGACTGGTGACAGGACCAGAGCAATGGGAACAAACTGAAATATGAAATGTTCCTCCGAAACATCAGGAAACACTTTTTTACTATGAGGATGCCTGATCACAGGCACAGGTTGCTCAGGGACATTGTGGATGTAGCTCTAATCTTGGACATAATCAAAAGCCATACGGACATAGTCCTGGGCAACCAGCTCTAGGTGGCCCTGCTTGAGCTGGGAAGCTGGACTAAATGGCCTCCAGAGGTCCCTTCCAACCTCAAGCACTCTGTGATTCTGTAACACCTGCCAAGTGGATTTAGACTACTTGACCCAAGCAAATACTATTATTGCTTCCGTACCAAGTACTACTGAACAAATTTTTTACCATGATCTTGCAAAGAAAAGGTGCTTTCAATCCCTCTACAGAAGTAGATTAATAAAGCAGGGTAATCACAGTCCCCTGCAGTACCTCCTAAGACATCAGCCAGCAATGACTATTGCCCTCCAATCCAATTCAAAAAAGAATATTTCCAAAAGATGTCATAATTCCATGCATTTGCACAAGTTTCCTGTAGGACAGATTTCCAGTGACCTTAGCCAGAGGCTGTAATTATTCATTACATAAAGGCCCCTTTTCAGTGCTCAAGAAAGTGAGACCCAGCTTCATATTTTCTAGATTACAGTTCAAGATGAGCAATATGAACTTTAAATAGCAAATTAATCTTTTTATAGACCATGTTTAATCCTTGGGCAGAACTTTACAGTTGTAAGCACCACCTGGTGCAATATGCATAAAATTCACTGGCACTGTTGAGAGAGACCAAAGCGTATTCTAGACTTCAATTCCACTTAACGTTTCAAATAAGGGTTTAAATGGGATTTGGGGATGTAGAGTGAAAGGGGTAGCTAAGCTAGTCATTTGCCAGGGTGGTGCACTTGCTGTGAACTCATTGTGTGTGGTTTCTAGACCAAAAAATGCAAAGTAATAGACTATGCCTTTTATTAATTATATAATTAGATTCTGACTGTACATATAATTTTAAATATAGGCTTAATGTAGGTTATAAGATATAATAAACAAAACAATGATAAAATATATTAAACAAAACAAAATATATTAAGCAAAACAATTATCAGGTCATCTGTATTATATGCCTTTACTGGACCTCACGAAACTGAGCTAAAAATGCTTCAACATTTTTTTTTGTCAGATACTACAATTAAAGACAAATTCAGCCAGCAAATCTTTTTCCCCAATGATTTTTTATATCTGAGAGACCCACAAACATGCAAAACTGGAAAAAAAGATTATTTTTCTTATTGATTTAGTCAGTTGGTAAAAAGGGTATGACAGTAAGGGGAATGTACAGTACCTGTGTTTTGATCTTTCTTAAGGTTGTAATAGAGAGGTTATACATTTCATCTGAGCTGACAGCAGTTTGAAATGTTATAGATAGGCTTCCTGAGCACAACCATTATTTACTGTTTGACTGTAATGTCAGTCTTTTTCTGCTTTTTCAATATTGTTTGCACTTTGCCTCTGTGAAAAGGGTCTTGATTGAACTATACAAGAGGAGATATTTCTATCTTTCTATAGGATCAATGAAGATGTGTTTACAGGTCCAGGACACAGTGTACACACCACAATAATGGATTTTAGTCTGTTTGTTGACTGAAAGCTCCTTTTCTTTGTAACTTGTCAATCTTGCATCTATTACTTGATTGCAACATAAAAGGCTATTTGGACAAGCTCTAAAACAACAACTGTGTCAATCTAACCAAAGTGGGTAGCTGCACTAAGTATGCAGCCTTTAGCAAGATAAATCACTTAAAACTTGAAATCATGCAGGACTTTATTTGTGTCTCCATCTATCATCTCTACTGCATGCGCAGTTTTCTTTAAAATGTTTTTATTGAAGTGGTACTGATCAACGTGATTGCAATGAAATAATGAAAATTAAAACCACACAAAAGTAACTTTTATGATTCTGAACGTAAGCAGAACCTATATGAATGAATCCAGCATGTATCTTTTCCATAACTTATCTCTTGTATCCTGCAATGACCAATGCATATTTAGTCAAGAGTGACAGTCCTTAGCTTCTAGACCTCGTTTTCAATATTGTCCATTAGAGAAGCACGGTCTGAACTTCCTTACCTCTCTAAGTAGTGAGAAATGCATACCCTGACATCTCATTTCATCTCATTACATTTATTGAGTCTTGAAACATACATTAATTCATAATCCAAACAAAAGTATTCATCCCCTAAAACAAAATGCAGTTAAACGATTTGATTCGATGACCTTCAAGAGCAAAAACTTCACAGGGAGACAGCATGCAGCATAAACTCTTAACTCAGAAATCTTATATTGCTGCACAGAAAGCAAAGAAAAAACCCCACCAAACAAAAGACGCTGTGAATGTTGTAGTGAGTCCAAGAGAAGCCAGACCTCAGGGAGCCTGAGCCAACAGGCAGAGTTTGCCCTAGACTACCACAGAGGTAACTTTGCTGAGCCAAAAAGGTTTGCAGGGGCAAACGCTGTAATCACAGCAGGAGGATTAGCAGAGACAGGGACTCAGAGTTCAACAATAGCTGTAATCAGCAGTGAATTTTCTTAGGTTTCCTCCCTGTTTTGTGCTAACTAGAGCCAGCAGTGGGAGCACCTGATCCTCCTAACTCAATTTCTCTCCAGCTCCAAAGGTCCACGTGTATGCAGTCTGTTGGCACACATACCAGGATAGCAGTGAAGTAAAACTATCCTTTTCATTTCACAATAGTTTTAAGACCTGCATCAGCTTGGGCTCCAGCACATTCCTAGCAGACCACTGCAACTGTACAGAATGGGATATGCTTTGCTAGAAAGCCAAACACTGAATCAAAGGTGATACCGAAAAGAAATTCCAGGTAAGTTGATGCAGCTTTGAAAAAAGCCAACAAAAAATGATGTCCCCTTAACAAGGTTCAGCCATTTGAAAAGTATTCATAAACTGCAGAACACTGGTGCATTTTCTTACCACAGTGGTAATTTCTAAGATTATCATTGCTAGAAGCAGCTATTTCTCAATTGGAATAGCAGAACAATAGTTGGCTTGACCTGCACTCTGTAATTCCCTAGTAGCAAGAACAGCAACAGGAAAAGACGAAAAGGACAGCAAACACCTGTTTCAAAAATAATTTCCTATTTGGCAGTGATTACGCTGCTATCAAGGGAAAATGTTGCAGTCTCAGTGGTATCATACTGGAAAGCTTCAATGGCAGTAACAATTTTAGTAACACAGCTTTTCAAACTAAGGTGTAGAAATGTTCTTTCTAAATTGCATAAGACTGTGCCTGTTCTACTTGCTTTTGTTCATACTTGCTCACAAAAGTCACAAGTAATTTACTTCTACCTGAATGAGTCATGGTTCTAAAAGCTTATCCTTTTAAAAAGACCATGGCAATGAGTTCAGAAAGAACTGGAGATCAGCATATAACAAATTCAGAATTATTATTTTTATACGTTTCACATGTTGTTTCTGAGAAACTTTTGCTCTTTGGCCCATGAATTTCTGAGTCTAAGTAAGATAAGCCCCATAACAACTTTAGGAAACCTTTTGCTGGTTATTCAGTAATGGTTGTCCTCTCAGCTTTGCTGAAGTGGAGCAGAAAACTGTATTAACCTACCTTGGTCACTTAAATATACTGCTGTGTAGTTACATGATGTTCCAAGTATTTCTCTGTGGTTTAAAGCAATCACAAAAACAGTAAGGTGGTTCATCAATATACACAGGCTGCTCTGTTAATTCTGTTTGTAATCATGTGGCCAAATCCCACACAACTCTGGACAAAGATGCATTAACTGCTGTCTGCTGAATATTAAGAACCTTCAAGAATTTTTATAGAACTTTTAGTTTAAAAAGTAATGAAAAACTGTAGAAGTGTATTTCCAATTCCTGTAAGTACCTGTGTTTCAGTCTCGATGCCATATAATTTATCATATTAGTCATCATAATACGGGACATATGATGCAGCCTGAAGAAAAAGAATGAATAAAATAAGTACATTTCTGGTTTTTTTATCCTGTTTTCATCATCTAAAATGGAAGTTTCTAAAGATAGAAGAGAAGAGCAGCAGGAGTACCAGTAAGGGATGGAAGCTGCAGCAAATCAGTATTCCATTTACAATGCCAGCCAGCCAACAGCTTTCTGTAGAGCACAGTATCCAAAGAAACAGTTAAGAAGCCTTGTTTTCTTTTGAGAAAGTGAGGGGAGACAAAGAACACAGTCACTAAATATCTGTAATAAAATATATATTACAATGCCTTGGAATTTCTTGTACTATGATAGCCAAAAATCCCTAAATAGGACAAGCTGCTACTAGTTGCTTTATATAAGCATCTAAAGAGCCAAGTTGTGGAAAACCAGCAATACAAGCCAGTGGCAAGTGGCAGCCCCTCAAGTGCCAGCAGCTTAGGTTTCACACAACAGGTTTGTGGTGCAACTTCAAATGGCGTTGGTGGACTCAGCCTTTTGATAAGCAAAAGTTTGTCTGAGTAAGAAAAGTACAGCAGGTTGGAAAAGGTGAAGAAGTCTAAATTTGACAGAACTGACTTTTCATTGAGAGCCATCAATTTTAGGATGCTAAACTTTGGTAAATTAGAGGCAGGATATGACAAAGATAACTTAGATTTGAGTCAGATTTAAAGGACACAACACTTCCTTCTGTTTTCTTCTAAAACTGTTATAAGTTTGACATCCAGAACAACTTTAAAGTATTACCTATTCCTGATTTAATTTGCAAACACTGGGGACATAGCACATTTTCCTGCTTAAAGCTATAGTGTGTTCTCTAGTCAAGTCAATAGAAGCTGCCCTGTACTTTTAGTCTTAAACTGACTTCCCACTTGACAACCTCACGTGTCACCTTGATGTCACTACCTCTGTCAGTCCCAGCCAGTTTTATTTTTGTCAGCCACAAGTAGAAATAAAAGAATGTCCACATATGTTCTTTTCAAAGCTTGATACAGAGACTATTTTTGTAGTTATTGCACAAATGCTCAAGCCTCAGCTGGGTAACTTCAGCCAATCCACCCTATCACGTCAGGCTGACAAGCCCTGATTATGCTTGCTGTATGTTGTAATATGTACAAGTGAGAAAACAGACAGCATTTTTCTGAATATATACATGTGTATCAGTGTCAAGCACTGCTAAGATTACCTACACAAATCTCTGGCCCAGGGAATGATTTTGCAGTCTAACTGAGTGATAGTAAAGTTTAAATACAATAGAGAGCACCAGTAGCATGGTATTTTAAAACCAGTAGCAGAAATAAGAATGTTTTTGACCCTAATGATTTTTAATCAGAAGGAAATATTTGCACAAGAAAACCATGCATCAGATCACACAGCTTTTCCAATTTTTCCCCTGAAAATGAAGAATTTTCCTTAAAAATTTTCAAAACCTTTACAACATAACTTTAAGTGTGTTTGTTTAGCAGCTTTCTAAGTTTCTACAGCATGGCAAAAAAAAATTTTTGCTTGTCACCTTGTTTATACAATCTTTAAAAAGTGAGATTTCAGAATCAAGTTTGATCTTCCCTTGAGTTGCATAACAGATAGAAGAAAATTACTTTAAAGCTAGATCTGATCAGTAAATTCAGAGTAACCTTCAGTACAAACTCACTGACAGTCACTTTATGAACTTCAAAGATGGACACCTGCTTCTCAACTGTGGTGGTTAAGAAAGGAAAACACCACACCATTACTGATTTTCTGCCACTTTTTAGAGGAAATGTACAAAATTTACAACAGAGGGATATAAAAATTTGTTTTTTAATACCCAAATTATTAAATGAGCATGACTGTAGTTTGGTGGTAAGACAACCCACATCATTCTTGGCTCAGAAGTCTCTCTGTGCAAATGGCATAAAAAAAATTAGTAGAAAAAATACATAATGCAGGGAAGAATGGAACAAGGACAAGTTTTGGACCTTTTTTCCCCTCATAAGTTCCAAAGAATTTCATCATACTCATCACCCCACTTAGCCCAGTGACTCTCTATATTAATTATAATTAAGTCTGGTAGATTTTGCAACTAACACTATTCTGCTTTCTATATGAGGCCCAGGTGCCCAAGGTTTAGATGTTGCAATCTGAGAACTGCTGTGTCTAGATACATTTCTGGTTTCTCACTTTACCTGGAAGAGGATACAAAGCAAAAACTTTTCTCCTCCATACAGAATAAGAAATTTGCTGATGCAATGCTCTATAATTACCATATAAGAGAAAGATGATTGACTTCAGTAAGTGGTCTAATTGTTTACGAAATTGGTAACTTTGACCAAAATGATAATCTTGGAAGTACCTTATTGATCAAGGATTTTTCAAACATCATAGTTTTATGTTACAATGCTGGACCATCATGTATATTTATAGATATTGTATGCATTTGTAAAACCAGATCATACATTTATGTTAATTAAATGTCTGCATAAATGAACATATATATTTAAACATTATCTTAATGGGAAGTCATGATGAAATACTACAACTGATTAAATCAACCAGGTAAATTCTCCCTACAGATATAGAAGGAATTTCTGCAAATATTTCCCAGATTTCCTTTTCCTGAAAAGTTGGTTATCTTGTTAATTCATGAAAGAATTAACTATCCAATAAATTCAGCATATCCCTAGTTGTAAGCTGTCAGGATGTGACATAACATCCTATAACATGATGCTACATGGTACATAATGCCTTAAATTAAAAAGAAAAAGAAAGCAAGACATTTCTTTCAGAGAAATAGTGGGTAGCTAATCTGAATATTTGGGGTAATTGGCTCTAGGAAGAGAGAGAGAGAGATCATTATTTCAGATTCCCTAGTGAGTGTTAATTAGTCATATTGCTTCATTGTTTGACAAAGAGAACATTGCTCGTACTGCTAAATCTGTAATGACACACAGGCTTTTGCAGAACAGGTATTTTAAACTACCTTGACTGACAGGTGGGTATTTCTATCCATAGTTGAATGCGCTCACAGAGTTAAAGTTATGTTGTCTCAGAGGTATGAGACTTTTCTCACCCTGAGCATAAGAAGCTTTATTTTTAAACAACAGGGAACAAATTAATAAATTAAATTAAAATTAACCATTAAAATGGGAGTCCTCTATTTGTAAGCATAAAGGGTACATACTTTCCTTTAAGGACACGGCTACTGTGCCGACACTTAGCCAGGCAGCAGTCAACAGCTGTAGGTAAATTACAACTACTTTGCTGTCATGTTAGGCATCCAAGTCCAACACTGAGGTGCAAGAGTGGCAGTATCACACCTGTCAAACTTTTGTTGTCTTCTTCTGACAGACAGATCTTTAACACTAAAAACACAGGTAAGTGAAAAATAGTATCACAAAGGCAGCTGTATTATTCTCTACATCTTTGACATGACTGCACTGTCCAAAAAGAGAGATGATAAATACTGGCTCTACTGCCTATATAAACCTCAGATTAAGGTTCTTATTCCAAATAATGTTAATTTATTGAAGTCAAGCAGTTCGATAGAAAGGACTTAGAGGAAACAAATAGAAAATAATGACATTCCCAGACACGTGAAATATTTTCAAATTGTTCTTCTGCATCCTCAAACATGGTCCTTCACCTCCTAACAGGATTACCAATTGCAACAAGAAATGGGAATAATGTCTGTGACTGGCAATTGGATTTTTCCCCCCTCTGTTTTTTAAATGAGAAACAGATGACCTAGTCCAGGCATTCAGGTACCTGTTAAGTAACCCATTTTATCATCTTCAGTGTATCTTGCTTGTTAGCAGGGTGGATTCTCATTCAGTTCATTATTTTCTGTGTGGATTTTTGTGAGGACTCAACAGATAAATATGAAAAACTAAAGCTGGACAGATTAAAAGGTTCTTTATGATAGTTTTGTGCTCTGTTTTTCTTAATCTACTGAGCTAAAACTTGCAATTCCCTGAAAGCCAGTTTATTGATCAGACTTCCCTACCTTGGAAATGTTTTTTGAGGGCAGAGTAATGGCTAAGAAAAGGAACAGCTTCACTCAGGAAGTCATCATTGCAAGTCTGGCAGAACAACTAGACAACTATCTCTTCCCACAAACTGTATGAACAATCCTGATAACACTTCCTACAGGAGATTAATCACCACAGTATCTGAATTCCAACATGGAATTGTAGCTTTGTTAAGAACCACCCTGCCCAGAAAAGATGGCATTACTTTTTGTATGTTACAATGCTCCTCTCACAGTCCAGATCTAAGTGCACTTACTGGACATGTTCATATGAAAAAAAGATAGAGAGATTTCCACAAAATATAGACTATTCAGACTTTTATCAAATATGACTTACCACACCCCCCCTGCCCCCATCTCAAATGTAAATACAGAAGGCTACATTTACTGTGTGGGTGTAACTTTACTGACTTCATCAAAGTGGTTTGGTCACCAGAGTATTAGGTGACTCTCAGAAGGTCTACTTTCTTTTTACATGGAACTTCTGACCTCTCTTATCTCACCTACCTCACAAATATAATGGAGGTTTGTCTTCATAAAATATCACGAGGCCTACAGTACTTTGGAATTGCTAAAAATTAGCCTGACTACCATTACTCAGCATGAAAATATATGTCTCATAATTATGACAGTCTGTCAATGTCTACAACAGGAGCACCTTTTATGAGAGGTGATTACACCTTATATGACATTGAAGGATATAAAGACTCCATCCATAGGATAAGGACATACAGCAATGAAATAACATTACTACTCATTCATAATGACATTTTAAACAGGTATTAGGCACGGTAATTGATATGATATGGTAATAGTCACCTGTATCCAATCTTATCTATTTAAACTTCAAAATTTGTTATAAGGACTTTAACTAGCAAGACTCCAGGTGCCCTGGGACTGAATTTTTGAGGTTTCATGACAAGAGATATGGTCCCACAGTGTTTAAACTCCTATGTATTACTCCCCTCTTGAGGCACGTGAGAAGTCCTTGCTGTGAACAGAGGCATATATACAAAAAGAGAAAAGATCTCTAAAATGGTCTTTTTAAACCATTCTAATGATATTTTTTTTTTGCAGCATGTGGAATTTTACATTTTTAAGGCACCACACATACATTAACTAATGTATCCTGACAATATCCCTGTGAGGTAAGTGTTTACAATCATTACTATTTACAGGTGGTGGTGCAACTGACACCGAACACCAGCTTCATACATGAGCTACAGGAGGGATGCATTTAGCTAGATTAGTTAAGTGTCATAAATAATTTTAAACAACTCCTTTCTGTGTGTTTGCAGCAAAGGTAGAATTGGAACCTATTTTTTTTCTTGTTGGTCCTCAGGTGCAGTACACCTGAGGTACCTTTGAGCAATTCTGGGCAACACCTTCAGCTGCCATCAGCAGCTGCAATTTTTCCAAATCAAGCACAGTTGTACTGAAATGAGGCCAAAGACTTTCTGAACAGTTTTGCACACAAACTTTTTATCTTTCTTTTTTTGACAGCACCTGGTATCTTCAGGAACACATGTTTACATTTTATTGAATTGCACATGTACACTATGATTTTTGGATAGCTGCAGACATATTAATATTGAGCTGTAAAAAGCCACATATTGGTAACGAGCCTGTTTTGTGTCTTGGCTCATGGAAAAGAACGTGGAAATACCTTGTTCTGTGGTATTTTTCCTCTGACAGTACTGATACAGTGCCGCAGGCACTCTGAAAATAATAGCATGAGGTTAACTGACAATTGCATGTGTATTTACACCAATAGCCTGATATTATCATATTGCTAAAGAAAAAAAATCTGGGGCTAGAATATGCAACTAAATAAATTTCTAGACATTAAAAGCAGCTGAAGCTAGAAGAGACATCATGCTCAAACTGTTCACATAGCTCACACAGCTCACACGTTCTGTATACATGCCATTTCAGAAACCTCTAAGAATCCTAGAGCAGTGGCAGGCAGAAGGGAAGCTTTAAAATGCAGCAGAGCATTAGCTCAGCAGTACTTACATAACTGCTGCTCACATGGAAGCTAACAGAATCTTTACAAAAATTCACTATCAGGCCACACAGAGCAAGCAAATTAAGCAATGAAGGACTCGTGGAAATGGACAAGTCTTGAGAGATGGGATTATTTACAGTTTTCTTAAAACAGTAAGATTTTTTTTCAGGAACTAGGGAACAGTTGAAGGCCCTAAGCTGCAAGGTCTCAAGGAACTGTATTCATAGGACAATTAAGAATTAGTGTCAATGTGTAACACAGATGAATGTAGTACAGCCCACAAAATGTGCTAAGGAGACATTCTAACTGAAATTATCCTGCTGGCTTCTTGAAAGCTCCCATCCTTACAGTCTATACTAAGCAGAAAGACAACTGTTGCATTCAATGCAGAGTCTGAATAAACAGACTCTCTATGCCTCTCACTGGGCCATGTCTTGCCAATCAAGTCCTCTCTTCCTGTATCACCTGTGCTACTTTTATGTGTCTTCATACTCATACAGGTTCCCATTAAGCTGTAAAATTTACCCCAGAAACACTGCTCCAGAGCTTAGCACTTTTCATACCTATAAAGTTAAATCAAGTCCCTTCACTGTGCTTACAAAACGTCTTTTTGTTTTGTGTAAGGCTTTTGTTAGCAGCATTATTCTAGATGTTTATGAAGTAATATTTTTGTCTCTGAAAGTCCAGTACTCACTGCTTTTTCTAGGTACACTATTTCCCTTTAACTTTGTCTTGACATATAAAATGACTCTTGCATTTTACCTGCAAATTAACTAAATTTTCATTTTCCTTTAACTTAGAAGGATGTAAACAAGTTTCACTAACATAATTTTAATTCCATAATAAGTTTTATTTACTGTTTTCTGTACTGTACAACCAAAATTGAGTCTCCTAAAGCATATATTCTGTAGCTAGACTTGACTGCCTGGAAGTTTAGGTGGTATCATGTTTTTAGCGTTGATGACTGAAGAATTTAAGGGGCGATTTCTGGGAAAGTACACCTAACCTTTTCATCAGTTTTCTTACTGCCTGACTTTAAATATATTTTTTACTCAATCAATAATTTCTTAGCTGACAAAAACAATTTTCTAAAAGCTGTGGTAGTATGTAGAATTTGTTATACAGCAGTAATTCAACTTGTCATGTTGTCCAATAGAAATATTGCCAGACGGCAATCTACCAGTTTCAGTCACTGTCACCAGAGTTTAAACAACAACGCAGCATTTGAGAAACAGGGGTTTGCTATAAAATTTACGTCAGCTAGTGGTGGCAACTTTCCATATCATGTCACCTTAGGTGGTGGACTCAGTCAATACCTTTTAAATGGTTTCTTACTCAGACTAAATGAAATTGTGCAATGCAGAGAACTGAAAACACTTTTAGACCACTGAGCTGGTCTGTTGAGCATGATACAGTATCGCTACTAGAATATCTATCAGAACAACCCCCTTAACAACTATTAGAGCCCTTAAAGTATTAGAGCAGAGCCCTTAAAAAATAGGTGCATATGTTCCCACTGAGACAAATTTGCTAGAAAAGGGAAAATAATATGGAACACAATAAGCTTACATTCTTTCCTTAACTCTCTCCAAATCTGTGAAGCTATCCCCAGAAACAAAGGGCAGGAGAAGAAATTGCAAAGCACAGCTACAGCAGCCCTATTTGCCACACTTTGGGAGCTTTCTATGTTGCTGAAGGAAGTGGAAAAGGGCTGACAAAGCTCCTTTGCCACCACTGAGGAGTCTGTGCCATATCCCACTATAAGTGATGGTCTGTTCCATGCCATGGATAAGCCAGCTCACCTCAGCTAAGACACTGGATGTGCATTCAAAGTTGTGAATTTCCAAGTCTTCTTTAGGGGCCTCATGTCTAAAGCTAATCCAACTAAGATGATAGATTTCTAACACAAAATATCGTTTGATATTAACATTGTAAACAATGACCAACATAAGGGACCCCGGAAGTCAAAAAAAGTGACTTGGAATGATTAATTGCTTCTGTCCCTACAACAGCACCTATTGGTGCTTCTCTGCTTTGCATGACAACAGCTTCTCAGTCCCAAAAGCACGACTTCTTAACATTTATATGCTCATTTTGGTCTTGTGATACCTAGTACTGATAAAAGAATTTGTGTAATGCTGATGTGATCCTCAAAATAGCACCTTAGTAGCTAAAAGCTAGGGCACAGATTTTACTAATTCCAGCTATATTTAGGATTGTGCTGCCTTACCATTTCTCCAATAAGCTTCTTTTAAGCTAAATGTCATGTGTCTAATTCCAGCATGCAAAAGGCCCAACAGCACTGAAAGAAACTGTCCCAACAGCAAGGTCACTTGATTCATAAATCATTGCAACTGATGTAAAATTTTCACAGGAACTCTTAAATCCAAGGCTTGAACAGGGAGATATAAAACTTTCAAACAGAGAAGATTCATCCTCACTGTTTGCCTGGAAATTCAGTTTATTGTAATCAAATATGTAGTCCAGAATCTCCAAACAAAAATTAAGTTTCAGATACTTTTCAAGAAACTTATTTATGTATTAAATCTAATTAATTTCTTCAGCATGTGTTCAGTGAATTGAGGCTTTTCCTAAGTTGTTCTCTTTGGGAGGCGGCTCTTGACACACTTTTCATAAAGCCTAACTGTATCTGCAGAGATTAGAAAATAACTAAATTGAATATTACAATACTATTCATATAAGTGACTTATGTTAGTCTAAATATATAAGCCAAGAAGCAGCATACTGTTATTTTCCAAAGACTGTGCATTGCCTTACAAACGGTTGAAGTCATATTGATAGCCTTTTGTAAGCAATGCTGCAACAGAAAAAGTCAGGCAACTTAAAATAAAATCGTTTTGCTTGCCTGTCATAAAGATTGCTTTATCCTTTAAGGTATATTCAAGTTTGGAGTTGTTTTTTCCTTTAAGAAATAAAAAACAAAACATTTTTGGGTTTTTTTTACACTTTTCTAGAGAAGTAGTATTATTTTAAATTTTCAGAATTTTAGAATTCTATGAAATCACACTCGTTTTTGAATAGTGGTAGCCAGTTTAAATCTGCACTTCCAAGTGACTCAAATACGCTACTGAAAAATTTAGCGCCGTTCTAGGCGTATCGTCCTGGTTTCGCAGTTGTGGCAGGGATTCAGGCAGGGTCTGCTGTGCCAGGTGGGGTGGCAGCTCTGGTGTTGGCTTCCCCGGCTGGCACTGCTGACTCCTGTGCAGAGGAGCATCACGCCTGCTCTCCTAATGTGCTGCCGCCTATGGAAAAGACAACCAGGAGAGACAGAAGCGTTGCTGTCAAACTCAGAATAGAAATGTGCTCCATTAGGGTGGCTGCGCCTCCTGCACTGGTTGGAGACCTGGAGGGGACCTGAGCAGAACTCATGCACTGGGTATGCCTTGGAGACAGGCAGAGCCCATCCGCTACCACAGGACTGGCTGCCCGAGTTCACTTCCTCCAGATTTCACCAACAATTCACACCTGCACTGTTTCATTTCTTAGATACAAAATTACCATAATTTGATATTTTCCAAGAAGTAAACAGGGTTTATGCATTTTGATTATGTGTAACATCTATCAGATTTTACCTGTTTATTAAGGTGATCTATTAGCACCCAGCTGAGGCAATTCCCCCCTGTCTAGGTGTCCCAGATTACAATTCATTTTAATTAATTCTCCAAATATCTGACTTGATTTTTTTCACTATTATCCATAAAATATTTCTCTATTTTGCCTTTTCATATTTTGAGCTGGATGTAATTGTTTCTTGCTATACATTGACAGTCACAGTTGTTTTTCTCTCTTATCTCCTTCTTGACTATTTTTTCTTGAAGAAATAATCAACAACACAAAAAACTTTAATCCTTATCCTACCATCTATTGCAGGTGAATGGACCATACAGGATTTGATTAGTAAAGTTCTTACGACCGATCTTACATTCATAATGTCAATTTCTTTTAGAGGAAGAACTACAGTGAGTTATGTGCAACCAGAGGTACAATATCATTACACATTTTTCACTGAAGGAGCCTTGTGTATAGATATATACTTTAGCACCATCTATACTTCCAAAGCACTCTATCCCAACTCCTTCTTCATCAACCTTTCTCTTCAGCCACAGTTTTTCTTCAGAAAATTCCTCAAGAACTTGAAAGCTTCACTTCTTTTTCAAACTGGCATAGTTGGATCATTTTTTATATTTTTTTCTATATTCTAGACTTCCTCCATAAGCACATAAAGCCCAGTAGTAATCATAGCTTCTCAGTATTGGTCAAGTGCAACACACCAGGAAAGGCAAGTGCAAATTTTTGCTTTTTAATATATGAATACGATTTTTTTTAAACAGAAAATATTTTAAAGATAATAAAAATACACTAATATTTAAGATATTAAAACATTAGAAATCCTTCCCAATTTACTTTAAAGCTGAAGAATTTATTTGTGCTTTTTTTTCCCCCTCATAGTTGCTACTCATAGACCCAAAATCGCCATGCACTCTAGATTAAATATTTGCTCTACTGATAGCTCTTTGATGTCACAATCCAAAACACAGAATTGTTAGGGTGTGTTTAGAGCAACATAACAGTGTGGATTCAAAGGCAGCCAAAAGCTGCTGAAGAGCTTCTAATCTAATGAGGCATAATTTATAAGAAGAAATAATTTCTTCTACCAGACTCATTGAATGTAGCCATAGAAAGCAAATGAAGCTTCAGCTGCACAGGCTATCCTTCTGATTCTTCGCTGCCTTAGAGCTTTTTTTTCCAATTATGTTTATTAAATATTTTACTTTTCACTACAATCTTTACTCTCTCTGTAATATCATGGCTACACCAATATTACTGATTCTAGCTTAGGTAATCGAATTTGCTGTGGTAGAAATGTAATACTTGGAAACTGCATTCCAGATTTCTCAGATACTACATGCACATCATTATTAATTTTTCAGTCTTTGGAAAGTTGCTGTTTATTACACATGAAGAATATGATACTTAATATTGTAGAAGAATTCTTAATTGGAAAAGGAATATTAGACTCCATTCTTCCACCAATATTGGGGAAGGAATTCAGAACATCGACCTTGATTTTTTTGAGTACACGCTTCTGATTCTTTCGGCATTGTAGCTTACTGTCTCCCACTTTGCTGGAATACTGTTATATACTGTTTCCCCACTTGGGAAAACTGTTATATACTAAAAAAGCAGCATTTATTTATCTGTCCCCCTAGGCACCAGCAATTTCCATGGCAGCTCTGACAGCACAGCATCATACCTGCTGGGATGAGGTGGAATGTTGTCATACAGCTGAAAGAGAGCTGGCAACTAGTAGCAGCTGCGTAGACCAAAAAATATACTTTAAAATTAAACTGAGAATACTTTGCCAACTGGTACATATTGCAAGAAAACTTTAATTTATGATATGCTCTTAAAAATCTATGGGCTGGTTTTATCAGTTATTTGTCAGCTAGAAAAGACTTGAGAGATCTTGTGAACAACTTTTCTCTTATTAAATTTGTTTTGATGTAAAAAAAGAGATAACCTCCTGCTGCAGCATTTGGTTTTTGCCTCTTGAATAAACCATGAACAACACTTTAATCAAGGCTTTTGGTCTGGTCCACTATAAAGGAAGGACAACTGCAATTTTTTTCATTCTCCGGTTTGGTTTCTGAATCTGGTCTTCAGTTAAGTACAGCAACATGTGAATTGGACCAATTACTCATTGTTATTTTTTGAGGTTAGAAAATTATTTTCATTTTTCAGGACTAGGACAGTAAGTTATAACAGCCTGACAAAATTCAGCAGACCTAGGGCATACATCTCATTGTGTGAAAGCTACCAGTATTAAGCCACTGTGCAGAAGAGGATAGAGAGACTGGACTGAAGTGAAAAGAAAAAGAAATAAAAATCAAGAATTTATTTTATCACAAAAATTGAAATTAAATTTTGAGAAAAAAAAAAAAAAATCATTCCTGTTCAACTTGAAAGGTAGCAGTCAAAAGGAGAAAACAATACCAGCCACTTGCAGGGATGGAGCTGGTGGCCACCTGCCTGTTCCTGCCCACAGGGCTCACTCCACCACCCTGGCCCCTTAAAGCTGGCTGCTGACATACTCATGAAAAAAGGGGGTGATTCGAAGAACAAAACCATAGACCCAGGTCTATAAACTATAGACCCACAGCTAAGGAAGATGGGGACTGCGGACAAGAGTTATAGGACTCTGCTTCCTTCTCTATGAATGTGTCCAAGAACACGTTTTTTTAATCCAAGCCCATTTTGTATGTGCAGGCTAAATCTGGTGTGGAACTGTTTTTTAGTAAGTAAATAATCAGTTAAAATGTTTTTTCAACCTTCCTGGAAGTAGGGTACCCTACATTTTGTCTGCTTGGCAAATACCATGGCTGTTATTACTATTCCAAAAATACTCTAAAGTACTCTTTCCAGGATTAATTACTCAGTGCCAGAAATGTCTGTTCCTTGTAGCTGAAGAGATATTCCAGCTGAGCAGTATCATAGTATGATGTATATAAATGAAGGAAAGGGTATATTTATGCAGCAGCTTGATGGCCTCTTCATTAGTCCTTGGAAAGCCTTATAGGCCCAGACTGCTCTAGGCTAGATACATTGCCTTTTTCCCTCTTTGACACCGTTTACACACTCTTTCTGTTATTAACTGAGTTATGCCTGTGTGTTTTCCCAATGGGGCAGGTGTGCTGGCTAGGTGCCATTCATCTGAAAGAGCATTCAAAATGTTTCTGTATAAACTAACACCTGAGCAGGTTTCAACTGACCACATGCTTGAGAAGGTGTTTTTAAACAAGGACCAATAAAGTTTTCATTTTTCTCTACCCTGTAATGGAATAGCACCTCTTAAGTAACTGAATACCTTTTATTATGTTTAGCAAGGAGTAGTTGACATCACTTCATAGGAAATGGAGAAAGCAGCTTATTTAATACTGTAGTCTTGGAGAATTACCTCAGCATTTTTTCAGCTAGTTCCTTTGCTTTAAAAATGCGGAATTAAATGTGGTAAAGATGTTGTTGTTCCAAAAGATTACAGCTACACAAGAATCAAACAAGAAAATATTGTTGTACAGAGTCATACAGTCTTCTGGAAAGGCATTTAAATTAAAAAGACTGTTATCACTCTCAGTGTTAACTGTAACGTTTGGATACTCACAAGAGAAACTCAAAAAGTGTAACTTCAGTTTCATATTTAGCATGCTTAATTTATAAAAAAGGACTTTTGCACATTTAGAGATAAGCATTCAGATTTGTGTTAAAAACACTTTACAAAACCTGTAAAATTACAGTGTATGTTAACATAAATGAAGTCCTCAACTCTACATACTCATACTTTTACACACGGGTTCAAGACAGTAGTTACTCATTAACTCCATGGCATTTTGAATAGTCTTTTCTTCTTTTTCATACTATATCAAACCAAAATTAAGCCCTGAAGATTTGACCCCATCTTCAGTTCTCATTTTTGATCCATTCTGTTCCATCTGTGCTCACTCTGTTTCTTCTTAAACCTTTCTGCTACTGCCCTAGGCTTGGAATTATTTCATGACTATGAGGAAGGAGTTTTAGAGCAAGTGATCCTTGTGACAATCCCCATTTTTTCTATTAAAGGTCAGATGGATGTCTTGATTAATTAAAATTAACTCTTTCTCAGAGGAGACATTGCTACTTATCACAGTCATTCCTGTTGACAGAGGAAGGACAGTTCAGTACTATGATTAATATTAAGACAAATCTGGATTAATGAGGAGGCTTTAAAGCCTGATTGCAAGGTAGAGCAAACGTATTTGACTTATACATGCTGGAAACTCTATGAAAGTAAAAACAAATGGCTTGAAGCAAAACCCACCAAAATGTGTTGAAAGACACCCAGTAACTTTGAAGGGCATTACATCAGCCCCCAATATAAACAGTAAATTAGTGCGTATATGGTCTGCTGGAAGGAAGACAAAAGCAATAGGAAGGTTTCACTGTTCTGGATGATACGGTAGTGTGCTACTGTGGCCAGTTAAACTCTGTAGTTGGTAAAACAGTTTAATAGACTGAAATTGCAACATGGTTTGTGTGCTATGGAATCCAAAAAATGAAATTAATATACAAATTCTTTTTTTATGTATTTGCTAAATTGAGTGTGCTTTTTTAAACTTTGAAGAAGTCTTTTTTTATTTTTCTCATTTTCCTTGTTGAATAGTCACAGAGATTGTTCTTGAGGTACAATATGATCCATAATGTGAGATGTCATTTCAGCAAAGTGTTTCTTCTGTTTGGTCCTTTCAGTGACATAATATTTGTTAACTAAAAAACTTATACAGGAATTTCCAGTGATAGCTGCATCAATTGCTTCCTCTAACTAGAGCTATTTCTGACCTGCTTTATTCTCTCACTGCTTTAATTTTTCTCACTTGGATTGTAGCCAATACCCTTGACCACAGCTGATATTTTAGGGCAGCAGAATTCACATACACCAAATTTTGAAGTGAATATTTTTCTCAACTTCAACAGTTTTTGTATCTTACTTTGCCACTCTGGCTAGTTGATCTCAGCTAAGGAAGAAGTGTCACTGCCCAGAGTGTAAAAAGTAAATGTGGGAGAAAATATTTTTCTTTAATCCTCTATATGATAGATGAAGTCTTGTTCCTAATAACTTGTTTCACGTCACTTCACAAGTAAAGAATGTAAGCTAAGCAGACAGTACCTGGAAAACTGCTTATCTAATTTTTCTTATCTAAAGCAACCAGTACAAATATTTGCAGATGCACATACAAGACAGCAGGTGAGCTTCTGACTTAGGAGGGTTTTCATTAAGTAGTCATGTACTTTCTGCATGATACTCCTCTGTTGCAATTTTTTTTAAAAAACAATTGTTCTCTTATTCCTTCTAACAGCGATACTGTGGGTTTTAGATCTGAATGTGGATAACAATTAGAAGCTTGAATAAGTTGCTGTGTGGGAAGAGGTGCAGCACTAAGCTTATACCCCAGGGAAATAGAAATAAAATTGTGTTAAAATACTTCTATGTTCTCTGGGGGGTTTTTTATTGACTTTAGGAACTGAATGGTTTAGCTGTAAGGGCTTGTCACCAGCTACCTGGGGAAGTAGAACTGTGCAGAATCTTCTACCAATGTTCACACCTTCCCAGCTTGTTACACACCTTGTTTACTGTGTCTTGGCTGTGGCTCCCCCGCTACTCCAGAAGCTCCTGAGAAGATAGTTTGTAGGTCTCTCCTTTAATACCTTCAACAAAAATAAAAATAATAGGTCTTTATACTACCTTTATCCCTTTTTGCCCTCTACATGTAATCAGTCAAATCCATAATCTGTGAAAGGTTTTTATACAAGCAGAAGCTTAACTTATATACCAGAAAAACCTTTCACTAATGGAAGCCTTTAACATATCTAAACCAATATTTAAAATATTTAGCAACAGAGGCCAATAAAAATCCACAAAATAAAAAGTGCATCTGATTCACTGTACTCACTAAAATTTCAGAAGAAAAGCTACAAAATGTAACTTCAAAAGTCTTTTACAATCCTTATAGGACATTTCTTTTAAATCTATAACTGGTTTGATAAATTTCAGATGCTGCTTCAGTTTAATTACACCAACAGAAAGATGCTTAAATGAAGTTGCAGGAAGGTATCAATTTGCATTGTCTATAATTTTTTAAGATGTCATGTTCGTGACATGTCAATCAATAGGACCTGGTGTCTGGTTATTTGAATTTCATCATATATCATTTAGTACTGACAGTCACACCCTATCCTCAACAGGTTAATGCATTATAGATGAATTCAGTCATATGGCTAGGAAGATGGGTAGAAACCTATTCTTTCATAGTGCCATATGCATATAATGAATAGCCCAATAAATAGTTAGAAAAAAATTATACTGCACCCCATGTATTTTCCTGTAATTGTGTAATTTTCTTCACACATCTGGAAAACAGATAACTTTTTTCAATTTTCACAAGTGAGTTACTGCCAATAAGAAAAGACAAAAAGCGATTCTTTCTAATATTAGCAGATAGGTCTTTCTTCCCTCATCTAACTTTTCAAAAGCTACCACAGTAATACTATTTAGACAATGCCGTGGATCCTTCACAGTCAAATACTGGAGGAAGAGTAGCCAAGCAAGGATATGGAACTACTGTTATTCTTATATTTATTTCTATCTCTGGTACATCTTGATAGGTGACATTATGTTCGAAGGAAATGTCCAGAAGTTAGGAGGGAATATGTGTTATTCAAGGGAACAACACAACATGCTTGCACGTGGTCAGTACTCTTTCCAAAATTAACAATCATTGTAGGAGACCTCTTATTTCAAGTGATGAAAGCTCTTAGCTGAAGCATCAAACAGGGTGCTGCATTATTCTAAATTACCAGGTCGGTATGGGGGAAGAGAGGACAAGTTGTTCTGTACTCCCTCAGGACACCAGAGTTCACATTGTACCTACTTCCTGTAATGTGAAAACTATGAATGCAAAGCTGGGGACATACCACCCATGAGATGTGTCTCTAAGGGCAGTAATGCATGCAGTCAGAAGGAAGTAACTTGGTCAAACAGGCAATACAGGAAAGCAACAGCTCTGAGAAGGATTTGGGTTGTTAGGAAATGGGGAAAGAGGGAACCCTTGCTAACTGGCAGCCATACTGTCTTCCTCTTGCATAGGCAGCGGGATGAAAGACAGTCACAATGCTGAGAGATTTTTCATGACTCTCTCCAACTACCCAACAGACTGACACCTTTTTTATTGCTACTCCATCTCCTTGCCACCTTGTACTGTCTACATGCATTGAATCATTCTCAGCATCTTCCAATGTTTTCTTCTTCTCCCACGTCCTTTTCCCCATCATACAATCTCCCTCACCAGGGAAGGCATACCCTCTCAGTTTTTTTCTAATCTAACTTGTCTCAAAGTGACAAATAGGAATTAAAAAAAAATTACTTGAAAGCAAGGATGTGCAATTTTTGCTAAACATAAATAGAAATTTTGAGCACTTTTATGCCCTGTTCACATTGAGTTGTCACATCATATGCAGTTCCTGACTTCCTGCAAAGACCATTTGGAAGATCTCTGTCTCAGTTAATATAGTCAATGGCTCAGCACATATGGGAACCTGGGATAATATCCGAGGGATGCTAGATACTGAATTCCTATGTGAAATACCATTACTTGTCTCCCTGAGACTGCAATTTTCAGATCCATTTGACCAGCCTTACATGAAGGCAAAAATTCCCATGCTCTGTCTTATTCAGCAGTCCTACTTTGCTGACCATGTGGGAAAGAATTAGCATTTGAGAGGCTACAGTGGCAGAACATACAAGTTTGGAGGTAAAACAAGGCAGAGCCCTTTTAGCAGCTTCCCTAAACTGATACTGAGGCAGATGAACCAAGAACAGTCTGAAATGAGGAAAAACCACTATGAAGTCTCTAGCTTATTATCTGCAACTTTCTCATCTGCTGCCAAGTGGTGAGTAACAATGAAGTGACTAGGTCAGAAACATTAGCTTGCCATGCTGATTTGAAAGCATAAGTTTCTCTGAGGTCTCCAGCCTAGTGTGTCTAAAAGTGGTAGACTTTGTCATGTGCCCTTGAAGTCACCAGCTCATCAGTATATTGAATGGCGCAGTGATGTCAAAGCACAGGCCTCTCTGGAGAACTGACTCAGGCCTTCTGTCTTGCTGGACTGGTGTCAAAACTTCTGTAGGATCAAGCTGGATGAAAGCCAAGGAATAGGCTCTTGTAGAATTACTGGCACATCCCCTTGAATTTTCTGGGTCTATGTCAAGATAATGACAAGGCCATTCTGTTTCCCTTAGCTTCTGTGGAGAGGAGTACATAGTAGGGTATCCATTTTATTATGCAGAAATTGAAACACTGCAAGCAAAAGATTCTTACTCTTTTTCTCCTCTCTAGAGGATCTCACACGCACCAGAAATGGTACAGGTACAAGATTTTCAGTACTGACTTAGATAACTCTCCTTATATCCAGGACTGATCTATTACTTCTGTTAGCATGGAACTAGAAGATCCTCAAATCCCCGGTATTTAAGACCTTCTCTAATGCCTCCTTTTACCTGATGATTTTCCCATTTTCAGTGCTTGAAATGAAATGGTAAGAAATAACTACAGTTGCACTTGTGAATAAGGAAACAGTGCCTCACCTAAGGTATTAAAGTAAAATGTAGAGAATTATTCTTCCCTGAATTATAAATGAGAAATCTATCCCAGTCTAATATGTGCCCTGTTGCATATAGGTAAAACCTTATAAAATGAAGGCCTTGTTGCCTTTGTAAAGTCACGGCTCAGGCCTGTTATTTTGACTAAGTAAAAAAGGACTATGGGAAAGAGACACAGCTGAATTAGGGGTAGAAAAACATATTGTATAACCATCGTGTGCTCACATAGTGGTGTATGGTGGTTGGTTGAATTATGTTTGTTGTGCTTTAAAACGGTGCGAACTGATAACTGGCTAAGTGCTTAAAAAGGCCAGGTTTTTGCAATAAAGAATCCCTCCTTTGCACCTGCCTGGGGACTCAGTCCTTATTGCAACTGCCCCATGTTTCTTTTATGTAAATTCCTTCCCATGTCCCGTAAAATTTGTAGTTTGTAGTTAAGAAAACACAATGTTCTTATATCAGAACATCATTATATGGAAAGATAAGACTTATATAAGAGATTATAATCTCTTTATGTATCTAGAATATATTGGGTTTCTATGACCTTTCAAGAGGAATATATTTTAGGCTATGAAAGACTCAGAATATAGACAATAACATAAATATATTACAAAAAATAATTTGAAGTGATGCAAAAATACCAGTTTCCTGACTTCTATGATTCCAACATTAAATTGTATTGAGAAATAAAAGAATAATAGTCACTTTGACGAGAGCACTTAAAGAGGTGATAACAACACAAAGTGGTTCTTGAGTCAAAAGACTAGCTACTGTTGGAACTAGGGCTGATATTTAGGAAGTTACCAAAAGTGACCTGAGATTCTGTTGTTTGAAGTGACAGCAGTGACTGACAGAAACTTCACTGAAAGTTAGTAAATTTATGCACTTATCTATATTACAGTTTTTTTAAAAGCATTAAAACACCTATGATGACGGACTTACAGGCTTCATACTTTTAAAGATCCAGTCCTAAGTCACTTCTGAAATTAGAACTTAGGTTCTTAAGTGATTTGAATGCTTTTGAAATTTTTTCCTTTTATATTCCCTATAGGTTATGAAGATTGTTGACAAAATTCAGTATATTTTTTAGTAGTCTTTGGTATCATTGCCCCAATTCAGTTGAAAGAAATTAAAAATTGTAATATAGATGAATTTACTATGGTTTAGTTTCTAACTAAATAGGATGCTTGATTTATACTGTTTGAAATCAAATTTAAAAGGATAACATCTTAACTATATTTAGAAAAATATAGTGCTGTGCTAACAAAACTCGCCTCTAGAGCTGATACTTCATCAGCCTGACATATCACTATTAATTTGAATGTGAAACTTTCAGGAAATAAATAATACATTAATTTATATATTTTTTTAATGTGTTCATGTTTTATCCATCAATTGTTTTAAACACCCATTGCTGAGCAGGGCATTTAATAGCTCTTCCTATGTTTACTAGAGCCGTCTCAAGTTTAGCTTTTTTGAGAATAATATAGGAAAGAATCACTTTAATTTTTGATTCTGTAGCTCTGTAGACAACCTTATTATATTTAAAATGCTACTTTTATGAGTTGCAAACCGTATTTTCTAATAATTGCTATAGCTAGAAGTGTAATTTAGTGTATTTTTACAGGCTTAGTACTTTTTGTTCTATTGTAAACCATATTTCCTGATAATTACTAGAGATAGACAAATAATTTAGTATATTTTTATAGGGTAGTACATTTTTATAGTATGGTAAACCATATTTCCTTATAATTACCAGAGAGAGAAAAATAATTTATATTTTTATAGGTTAGTACATTTTTATTACTGTACATTTTCTGCAGATTAAGTACTATGTACTTTTTCTTTTTAAAGCAGTCACATTTCCTCTGTAACCACTTTTTTATTATTTATATAATTTACAGATGATGACTTCTTAAACTTGTTTTCCCTATTTTACACTTCGAAGTTTCTCTGTAAATGTATGTGCTGCTAATTTTGAAGGAAGAACAAAGCATCTGTGAGACACTGCAGAAGTTAATGACATTGTTAAAATGATGACAGATTGCTTTAATGGTAGATATGCACTTAATTGGAGGAAGTATAACAAAATGTGCTATTTCATACTACTAAAAAGAGTCAGTCAGGAGCCATCACCCATTTACTGTCTTGTCTTCATCCAACTCACAATGCATGTACAGTATGATAACTGATAGACATTGCTAGGCATGTATTCATGTACTGTACATTCATTCCGACAACCCATTAAATAGTGTTTGTTAACCTTTAATTCAGATGTCTGCAATAAGATAATACAATGTAAAACACAAGTCAATGGAGGGTCGTAAAGCTGTTTCTGCTACAGTTTTTATTAGGCTGTTATTCAGTGTGGAATGAAGCTACACCCTGAAGCAAGTCTTATATAAAAGTACAATGTCAATATATTATGATGCAAACTCAACCTATAAAATCAATGACAAGTATTATGTCTGTTGCTATCAGCTACTAAAATATAGATACTGTTTTTAATGGATGCAGTGGTGCTGGACTCAACATCGTTGTGCCATTAAGCTTAACCCCTTAGGCATGAAGCACAGTTACAGGGCTCCTGGACAAGGAATGCTCATTGTAGGATGCTGCATCAATCAAGACAGACTGACCACAGAGTATGTTAGTGTAAATCAGTTTTTCAAAGCATACTAAAACAAAATAGAATTCCAGTGTACACCATGGTGTGATTCTCCATAATTTTCCACTTAATCTGTAGAAAAAGGGACCATCTATCCCATTATCCACGTGTTTGTATTTTGGTTAAAAATTTGGGTAACTGAATGGAATGGAAACTGTGCTTGTGAAATTTGAAAATGGTATTGAGTCAAGGCGGATTTGAGTATTCTGGAAAATGTGGTTAGAATTCAAAGAGACCTTCATAAATTGCGAGGATCTGAGAGCAGTAAGATAAAATTCAGTACAAATAACAGCAAAATACTAAGGGGAAATTTTCCCCATACCCCCACCTGACTGCATAAATGAAAATTCTGAGAAAACTAGAAGGAATATTGAAACTGGATCCAAGCAGAAAAAACAAATTATATTGGGGGAAAAAAAATCAAAAAACAACAACACAAAACAATAGCAACATCAAGAAAAAAAACCCAAAAAACAAAAACCAAACCCAAGTGTCATTCTGTTATGTACCAGTAAGATCATTGCATTTAAGACCAGAAGTAATTATTATTCTCTGCAAAACACCAAAAAAATTGCAACTGGAATTATGTGTCCAATTTTGAGTAGGACAGGGTTAGGGCTATTGAATAAAGTTTAAAATGGGGAAGAAACATTAGAGAGCAGCAAGCAGAATTAGGGGATGCCATGTGGAATACAAGAACTGCAAAGACAGGTTGAAAAGACAGAAAGTTAATCTGCAGTGGCAGAATTTTAGGGTAAATATGTAAGGAAAACTGTTTTGGCATAAAGGATAGTTTAATTAGGATAGGTCAACTAGAGATTATGTAAAATGGCAAACATTTGTGTTGTATTCTTGCTCACAGTAGAGGAGAGGCCTAGATACTGCTGAAGATCTGTGTCAACTCAGTGTTTCTATGATTCTCTGAAAAGCGCCTTGAATTGTTTCTCTCTTGGAACTGTTAAAAAAAAATACTTGTAGAGCAAAAAGAATCAGAGCTCTGTAAAACTAATTTTGCCAATTTATCTTCTATTAAATGACTGTTTTCTGTATCTAAAGCAATGAAATAACTGCTAGCAATGCAGAAGGATTTGATTCAGAATAGGGAAATACCTGTAGAATATGGTGCTAATGCAGGCTGTACCTTTTTGTTTTGTCATTTCCTGTATATGCAATATTTGTGTTGGTGAAAGAAAGTGTGTCATTCCTCACAGTGATGTAACTATTGGCAGTGCAGTCACAGATATCACAGCTGCTGACTGCTCTGCTGTTTCAATTTAATTTTCATATTTAGTTGAAGGCAGGCTTGTTTGCTATACACCCTGTTTTGAATGGTGTGGAAAGTCCATATCATTATCATGATATGAGAATAGTTCTGCAATAATTGATGGATGAAGTAATTCATTATGAATATGATGTAATGGAATAGGCACCATGATTTAATCATCAAAAGAGGGGGTCTGTGGAGCTCACACAAAGGTATCAAAGTCATTCCCATGATAAATAGCATGTGATAAGCTGTTTAGAAAACGCTAATGCAAGCCACAGAAAAATGTGCAGGAAGGAGGCGTACAAATTCCTTGTATGGAAAGCAGTTGACTCCTAAGAACCAAAGAGGTGGTCTAATGAGGAAGGGAAAGAGCAGTGTCAATGGATCCATCAATATTTTGAAAATGATCCTGCTTGATAGGCACATTTGTTAGGATTAAAACTTATTTGCTTGACTATTGTTCACAAAGCATTTCACACTCTGTTGACTGGGGACCTGAGTCTAAGAAAATGTTTTTACAGTGATTTAGATATACAGTGTGACCTTTCTGCTTTTTTGTTTTCTTTTGGCATTTCCCTACATGAAAAACTTTTCTCAAGATTTTTTTTAAGAAGTTGTAAGCCAATTTTAGTCAAGGTAGGAACTGCATCTCAATTTTAGCTGCAATGTCTTCTCCTAGCAGAGACATTATGATCTGAGATGCTCTGGGATTTTTTGTGAGATACAGGAAACATCCCTAGTGCAAATCAAAATTTTGTATATGCAATGTATAGTGTGGAAGATTACTGAAAAATTAATACAGGAATGGTACTTCTTGCTTTGCAATAGATTTATCACAGTTCACTGATAGTGTCACTAGTCATCAAACACTGGCACTGTTACTACTATTCCTCTAGGTCTTTGCATGCCATCAAGCAAGAGATGAAAACCCGGGACTGAATGAAGACAAACTATCCTGATATAAGAGGTTTCAATGAAAAAATCACCAGAGGTTTCCAGAAAAAATTATTACCACTATCATTGAGACTAGAGACAAGTGTTTGTTCTTGATCTACTGCCATGTTTGATTGCAGAGAATACGGTCATCCAAAGGAGGAGAGTCATATCCTTTCCAAGCAGAACATATGATGCCAATGTTCTTTTCGGATTTCATTTACAGTAGCTGCTGATCAATGTAAGTCCAGCTCTCAGAAAAACAGTGTGGGGAGCATAGTATCCATTCCAAATTATGAAAATTTATATCACTTCATTCGCTTTTCCTGAGGTGGTCCACAAATAACAGTAGTTGAAGTTTTCAGTTCTAGAATACATTTTGCCGTGCTGCCACAAACAAAACCAAAAGAAAATCTGTCTATCTGTGACAGAATGTGACAGGAAATGATGACAATTCAAATATCTTAACTGCCACCCCAAAATGCTGAGCAGTGAGTAGTTAACTACTCATACTCAGGTTCTCATAAACTCCTTGTGGAGAAAGAGAGAGAAACATAATTATACTGAGATATGTGCTTTTCACTGGATTGTCTCAGCCAGTGTTGAGATATGAGTACTGTTTGCTAACAAAGCAATATGTATATTCAGGACCGTGTTTAACACGCAGTTTTTACTTTATGAAGAAAAAAACCATATAAGATTCTTTTCTCCTGAATATGATAGTATAACTAAAATAGCTCATTTTGAAAATACTGACCCAGTGACATCGTGTCCTGGACCTATGTTCACATTCGGAGTTCCTGTAGAGGGAATAACTGGATACCAGGAGCTATAAAGCACTATTCTTTATGTACTAGGCTTGTCATCCAGGTTTGTAAAATGGAGAGTGATAGTATTCCAGAGGATGCATGGAGCTCCACCCGGCAAGGTGCAGACAGATGATGTCAGAGGATATGGTTGCCCAATGTTTTCCTATAGAGCAGCCAGGCATCCTTTGCTCCAGATAATCAAATATATTCTTCACTGGGAAACTGCAAGGCTAGAGCTTACAGCTCCAAAAGATGAAAAGGGGAAGAGAGATTATTTGAGTGGCAAATATAAAAGCTTTTTCTTATTGTGTCTCTGAAGTGTTCTGGTCTAGGAGGCAACTCAGCTGCCTCCTGTATGAAAAATTCCTGCATTTACAATTCAGATAAACATGTAAACTCTGAATAAACACATATATTTGGGAGACTCAGCTAAAGCAGACAAGAACCACAACATCCTTTGAAGCAGGCCCATCACTGATAATTACGAATGTGAGATTAGCTACCATCATTTATTCTTGTAAATAGTGTCATCTCTTCCAATTAAGATCAACTACTTGTATCTCCTCAATTGCTTTATTAGCATTGTTGTCAAGTTCTGCAGAAGCCTTAATTAAATAGTCATCATGAGTATGGCTAGTTTCCCAAATGATTGAAGTAAATTATTTATATGGGTTATAAGAAAAGTTTTTACTTACTGAAATACGGTATTTCAAAAACTTTCCAAATGCCTAATTACATAATGTTTTAAATCCATCCTTTAAACAAGTTATACATTACAAAGTAAAAGCTGAAACAGAACTAACTGAAATTTTGTTGCTTCAAGCAGTTACGTTTCTTCTAATGGCATCTAAAGTAAAATTAAAAACTGAATGTAAAAAAATTCATATCTGAGGCATTGAGAAAGAATTTCAACATTTAATATAAGCTACAGCTACTAATTAATTGTATTAATGAATACTGGATCGTACCAAAATGAAAAATAATATTATGTGAAATCCAAGATACTGAGACTTAATATGCTGTAATAATATATATCAATGAGCAGCATAGTGAGGTATCTTCTACTATATAAATAGTAAATATATTTTTTTAAATATTACTTGAAGGGGAAATAGCTGTAAAACTCTTTTCTAACTTTTATTTGTGGATTAAATGTACCTTTTTCCATCCTACTTTCTCTACTACTTTCTCAATGGTTTGCAAATTATTTTTTTTAATTGATATTAAAAAGTAGTATTATAAAAAGTTCTCAAAATGACCTAGTTCTTTTAAATTGAGACTATAAACTTTAATAATTGGCATTATTACTAACAAATATTATAATCAAGTTTAAAATTTTCCTCTTAGTGGAGAGATGTCATTCCCATTGCCCTTAATTAGTGTTATATGTGCTCTTTGAGAGAAGAATAGGCCCTTCAGCTATAAATTCTGTCTTTTGAAACAAGAAAGTCATAACCTTTCCGTGTTTCTGATTGAAGTAACTGCAACATAATTTCATGTAACAATTGTGGCAGATCAGAATCAAAACATGGACTGGGGGACACTGAAATTATGAACGTATTGTTTATTTTTAAAACTGTGGCTCAAACTAGAACTAAAATAAACATTATTAATGGTATTATGCTGGGGTAGTTTTTTTCTGTCTCTATGTCACCCCCTATCCTATTAAGCTATTGTCTGCTTTTGGAATACACCAGTATATCCTGCCGAAGGACACGTGCTCTGCTGGCAGACACACATTTGTTATGTACAAATTTATCATTGCTCCGTGTTGAATGTAAATGAAGGCCAACTCTATACACCTCTTTACGTTTAGTGCATCTATTTTTATAACACAATAATTAAAATGTTGTGGCCCTTGAAAATTTCATGAGAGCATTCCAATTCCCACTTTCCAATTCTCATTAAAGGCTTGACCTATGAAATTTAAAAAGACCTCCAAGTTATTTCTTCTTGTATTGTAAATTTCTGAATGTAGATGCCTTTTGTTTTGCAGGACCTGCAAATTCCCTTGGAAGAGCGGGGATGTGTGTGTGTGGGGAGGGGGGTGTGTGTGTGCACATATACTTAAAAGTTACTCCATAGAAATTTCTGGCAGGATTGCATAATAAAGGAATTGAAAAGGATATTCCGAAATTACAAATAAAAATATTTTATTTGATGCGTCTCAACTACCTAATCAGTCTCATCAAACCAAAAGCAGGGATGAAAACCTGCGAACCTTGACTGCAGTTTCCAGCCAAGAAAAATTTGAGCTTTGGCTGATCTATGGGGCTGTAATTCAGGCAAGTGTTGCATACAACTTTCTTTTTTCTGAGCCCTTGCCCTGTAAATAGCCATGCCCATTCAGTGGTCCTGCATTCACTTCTGTTGAATGGTCGTGTAATAAGACATAGGTATAAAAAAATTGTTGAAGGCACTTAGTGCTTAGTGCATGTATTCACAGAAGGTGACTTTGTTTCATAATAAATATTTTCAGTCATATTTTAAAATTTGGCATAGTAAAGTAGGGCTGTCCAGGTTGCAGAGAAGGCACTGGGGAGGAAGTTGCATTCTCATCCTGAATGATAACGAAAGATATATTCAAAGCTGTGGAAGAGGAAAATTAAGATCATAATCTAGGAAAAATTATTTTGGTATCTTGAAAGCAATAAAGTGACATGTGCATGTTACATTAGATATTACAGGATTCTTGCTGGTAAACAGGTTAAAAAGCAAGAGAGTAAAACATTTAGTAAAATTCAGCACATTCTGCAAGAATATTCAGTATATTCTGCTTCATTTTCTCTCTACCAAGAACACATAGGAAGTTCTCAGAGCAACAACACAAAAAATTAGAGACCTTTTCTTGTATTTCTTTCATAGGGATTGTACCACTTTAGTTACAAATGTAAATTTTTAAAGACTGAATATATAGAAAGCAATGTATGTTGCTTTCCAAATGGGGAAATTTGGTCACTTTTACTCTCAGAACTCTCTGAAAAAAAGATCCTGAAATTAAATTCTGTAGCTGCTACTGAAAGCAGTTTAGGCAAGGAAGCAACAGAGTGCATTTTTCTGGAAGTATAGGAATTCATGTGGTGACCCTAAAGTGGGTGATGTCAAAGAAAAAACTCATCAAAGCTAGAAAATCAGAAAAGCATCTGCACTTCTTCCCCACACACCTAATTTCCTTCTCAAAAGGCTAAAATATGCAAGTACATTAAGCATTGCCTAGTGCAACTGATCATATTTCTGAGAAGTGTTTATATGTGATTACGAAAAACGAAGATTCAGCATTGCCCTACTGCTCTTTGTGCCAGATACAGCCAGCCAGAAGGGTCACAGTGTAGGTATAACATCTTCCATGTGTCTCGATGATCCTTTACTGCTACGTGCCTTCTGGAATTGTGGCAAGGAATAGAAAGTAGATAATACGGCAGTTTCCATAGCTTCCCTAATGCATTCCAGGGAGCTGGCTCTCTAAGGGAGTCTAAGAATAAGAAAGACACAAGATGATTCCTGTATGATTCCTACTTAATTAATTCTGCAAGCCAGAATCCAGAGATAGTTCAAGTAGAGCTAGGAGAACATTTTTGATCATATATTGTATTCAAAAAATAAAAAAAAGTTTTATGTTGATAAAAATTCTTGTTGAAATGATGCCTAATTTGGTGAACAGTTTCAGCCAGCATCAAAATTGAAGAAAAAACTAATTTGAAGTTCTTTTTTAAGAAATATTTTATATTTTCATTGAAGTCAATAATTAAAAAAATTAAAATAAAGCACACAACCTGGAAATGAAATAATCATTTTATGCTATCAGAAGCAGGTTTTTTTTTTCTCATTGTTCTGTGGCTAAGAACCAAAACTAAACAAATAATCCTTCCTAATCAGTCTAAAATGATCAGTCCCTTCCCCCACTTCCAGTTTTTCAGTTGTGTCAGTGAACCAAAACATCCAATTATTTGTTCAGGTCTAATTTCAAATATCTACCAGCTGGTACCAGTGATAAAAATAGGAAAATGAGGAAATAATAGATCAGGATCAACACTACAAAAAAAATCTACTATTTATATCATGGTCCTAGCTAAATGCCATTTTGGTGGCTTGACTCTGGATGGATGCCAGGTGCCTACCAAAGCCTCTCCATCACTCCCCTTCTCAACTGGACAAGGGAGAGAAAATATAACAAAAGACTCACGAGTTGAGATAAGGGCAGGGCAAGATCACTCACTGATTACCATCATGGGAAAAACAGACCAAACTTGGAGAAATTAATTGAATTTATCACCAATCAAGATCAGAGTAGGATAATGAGAAGTGAAAAAAATTTTAGAAACACCTTCTCCCCATCCCTCCCTCCTTCCTAGCCTTAACTTTATTCCTGATTATCTATCTTCTCCCCCACAGCAGGGAGATGGGGGATGAGAATTACAATGAGTTCATTACATGTTTTTTCTGCTGCTGCTTCCTCCTGAGGGAGAGGCGTCCTTTGTTCTCCTGCTCTAGTGTGGGGTCCCTCCCACAGGAGACTGTCCTCCACAAAATTCTCCAATGCGAATCCCCCCCATGGGCTACATTTCTTCACAAACTGCTCCAGTGTGGGTCCCCATGGGATCACAAGTCCTACTAGTTAATCCTGCTCCAGTGTGATCTTCTCTCTGCACAGGTCCGCAGGTCCCTGCCAGGAGCCTGCTCCAGCACAGGCCTCCCATGGGGTCACAGCCTCCCATGGGTCAGACATCCCCCTGCTCCAGTGTGGGTCTCCTCCACGGTCTGCAGGTGAATCTCTGCATTCCTGTGGACCTCCATGGGCTGCAGGGGCACAGCTGCCTCACCATGGTCTTCACCATGGGCTACAGGGGCATCTCAGCTCTGGCACCTGGAGCACCTCCTGCCCCTCCGTCTCCACTGACCTTGTGTCTGCAGAGCTGTTTCTTTTACATGTTCTCACTCCTCTATTCTCTGGCTGCAATTACTTCTGTGTAATATTTTTTTTTTTCTTCTTAAATATTACTACTATTGCTGACTCTCTCAGCCTTGATCAGCTTGGGTCCATCCTGGATCCACCTGGAATTTGCTCTGTTGGATACGGGGAAGCTTCTCGCAGCTTCTCACAGAAGCCGCTGCTGTAGCTTCCCCACTATCAAAACCCTGCAGCACAAACCCACTGCAACCATCTAAAATATGTTGAGAATTTTTTTTTCCATGTAGGCCTTGTTGAAACAAATCCTGCTGGTATGTGCTCAGTTTGGTTTCAGGCTATTCTGAGAATTTGTAGCAATATTTCTTTAGTCGTGAGGATCTTTCTACATCTGGGTTTAGTCTGTGAATTTCTCTTTTATTTAGTCTCTTATGGTTTGGGAAATGAGTAAGATCAATGAATGTATGCTTAAACAAAAATGTCAAAGATGCCCTCTCTGGTGTTTCTGATTTCCTGCATACTGCTGCTTGCCAATTAGATCTTCATTGTTTTACTGTGATGTGGTAGATTATGGCAGTCTTACATAATCTGTGGACATTTGGTTTCTTGTTAACTTGCTGCTAAATGACTGCATCTTTCCACTAAACTCCACTATCACAATCTCATCACAAGTGTAAATCTAGTTTAGAAAAGCTTTTTTTCTTATCAGAAGCCGCAGGCTTTTAGAGAGCAGCACAGTGTAATTCCAAAATTCAGTGGGATATACATGGAGTAGCTGGTACTAAACATATGAGCTCTCTGAGCTCCGTACTATCCTACCTGTAGCAACCAGGGATGCATGTCCACCTTACGGCTTAGCAGAAAATATACTAATAAAATAATGCTACATGCCACATGTTCAGAGTAAAAATGGTCATATACAACAGCTTATTGGTTCTATTTAAGGCTCATGAAAATTTATCTCTTAACAGCATCAATACACCATTTTATGGATGCTATAGAAGAAGAGTCAGACTGCTTTAGAATATGTACCCCATCTTGCCCATCTGACAAATGACCAGAAGAAGATAAGGGAAGAGTAAAAGTACATATATGTATGAATTTTGTCTTCTGGGAGCACATCTTCCAAGCATCCAGCTGTTACTGGAGCAGAGAGTCAGAGGTGGACATTTCCCTATCAGCATGATATTCAGTAATCACCAATGGACTTTGGATTCCTCTTCTTCTATCCTGCTTTTTGTAGACTTCTACTATGAATTCACTGTATTCGTTGTAAGTGAGTTCAGAAGAGGAAATTGAAGCTAGTGGACAGAGGGGACTTGCTTTATTTTGTTCCCTGTCAGTTGCTAGTATATTTTATTGCCTTCTTGTTTTGCCTTGTTCTGTTCCATTCAATGGAACTAGTTCGCATCACACACATGATCTGAAGTGCAGGTTCTTACACTGGGTTTTTAAATTTTTTTAGAGGTTTTTTTCAGAGGTCTTACAAGACAGGCTAGCATTGAAAGGAGTTCTTAAAGCAGCAGCTGTTGATTATCTAAAAAGATGTAAAATCAATATGACTGCTACACATCTAGAGGGAAGTAGGAAATTGTAATAAAAGAAGGGATGTTAAAGAAATCGTTGCTCTCAAGGTAAATAGTAATATGAAAAAATATGCTAGGGACACCTATGCTGAAAAAAAAGTTATTATTACATTAGTACTGTTCACTTGCAATTAAATTAGTAATAAAACCCAACAGGGTAAAAAATTGACTATATTTGAAGCAGGATGGACATCCTGGTCTCCTGAGATGTCTATGATGTAGTCAGGTCACTCTATAAACTCATACTTCCTGTGGGATTAACAAACTTGTTTTTAACACACTTACCTCCCAGTTAATGGAAAAAAAGGTAAATGCCTGTGCCTTTTTTGTTTGTGTGCCTTTTTCCTATCAATGTTAAGTGCTAACCCTACAACTGTTTCAAACCTGGTAAATATAATATCTGAAATAAGGCAGGAGCATGGTCTGTGATTCCTCTCTTCTATGTAGTTAATGAAATAGCAGGATATTACAAGTTAGAAACCCGTGCTTAAATCAGCCCTTTGTTATAGGCAGCATTAAGTCTCTAATGTAGTTCTGGAAAATCTGTGTATGTTCTACACTCAGTGCTAATAGCAGAACTCAGATCCTGAAAATCTCCCTCAGCTGCAGATCCCACACCTCATGAAAATTTTTCAGAGGAAAGTTTGCCTGAATAAGGAGTAAAGAAACGAGAATACAAACCACTTCCTTTGCTGTTAACTATTATGATGTTTAGAAATTTAACATAAAATGTGATTATATGCAATTGTGCTAAATGCAAAGGGAAAAAAGTCTACTTAAAAGAACCTAAAATAGTCCTCTTTAAAATTTTCAAAATTTCTCCTTTAGGAAAACATTTTTTGTAGGCCAAGTGTATTATGTTAGATCAGCTTATCTGTAATAAATCTTCATTATTTCTTCTACAAAAGGTAATCAAAATATGATTTTATGCAAAAAGATTTTTGTTATGGGAGTGTTGCATACAGCCTATAGAGTGGGTCTCATAGCTGAGTAAAATGAGTTCCCATTTTCTGTATATATATGTATATATAATATATCAAAGAAATTCATAAGGAAGAAACCTGTATATTGTGATTGTGGTTTGCCTTTTTTGTTAACAGATCTGCAGTCTACCTACAATGGCTGCAGGTTGTAGCCAAATTTAACCTTCGTAAAATATCACTATCAAGTAAATATACTAAAATATAAAAACCTCATTCATCCCTCTCTCTGTTGAAAATATATGACTATTCAATGGCTTGATGCAAAAAAACCCCATAGCTGAATCTTAAGAATACTCTGGAAAGAGTAAATAAAATAGAGGCAGTAGGTTTACTTTTACAACTGAAAAAAATGTCACATGTATTAATGTCAACAACTGGAATTTTACCTCATTAGGCAATTTCTGATCTAAGGCTCTGATGATTATTCTAAGCAGAAAAAATATGCTAATTATCCACTCTGAATGTAGAAGGAAAAAAGGTGTAAAATCTTCCTTTAGCCGTGTGACCATGTACTAATTGCATGTCATGTGTCAAAATAATGCAACCCACTTTGCCTAAAGCAATTAGACATACAGAACTCTATTAATGAACCACTGTCTGTCACTAAAAGTGTTTTCAGAGCTATAGTTGAAGATTAAAATATTAACTTCTCAAATATTTATGATAGTTACTGACAGCATTTCAAAATGTTACTTTTAACAAAAGTATTTTATTCAGCTCCAGTTTTTAATTTGGATTTTATATTCAAAGACATTATTAACATATGGGAGTCGTGAAATTTCTATGATCTCCACTGAGACTTCTTTAGAGAGGGTACATTAGCTCCTTGAAGTTTACAGCACCTTTTTCTATTGTAATATAAACTCTTTCAGAACAAAAAAAAAAAGTTAAAAACTTGTCTTTTCTTCAAAAGTCATTAAAAAAAAAGAAAAAGAGAAGGAGGAGGTTCTAATTGTACTTTGCCTATTTTCTCCATGTCAAAGAAATGGCCCTTCTTGTCAATATATCATTTGGTGCCCTCCTTCCTTTTGGGGTCATTGGTCATCTATGTTCATGAGCACAGACATTAACCTTTTGAATATCCTTATGCAGTAGGAAGGCAGGGATGTATGTTGCCAAGCTGTTTATCGAATCTATCAGACATGCTGAAGAGCAGACAATTACATTAAAAAATGTAATGCCTGCTCTGTATCACCACTACTCACCCAGCTGCTTGGGAAAGGGTTTTGCACACTTCCTCCATGAGCAGTACAAATCTACAGCTTTCTGAGTGCAGAAGAAGACTGCTTTTATACAGCATCCCTAATTTACAAGAAAAAAACCAAACCAAACCAAACCAAACTTATTTAGGCACTTGCCCAGTAAATTGTAGTAGAATATTTGTATGCAAAGAAGTTGAATGGACTAACCCTTGGTTTATGTTCCATATGGAGACTGAGATGACTACTGTGATATTTGAGGATTTATAGGTTTACCAGGACTATGCAGGAATGATACCACTGTAATATTATGGAATTATTACCCTTTTTTGTGCCCAAAATCAGCAAATAAAAAAGCCATGTTGTTAGCACTTCATCATTTTCTAGCCCTATGGTGGTAAAAACTGACTGCTATTATGTATTAGTCCTGCCACTGCTTTTATGTTTGGTAAGGGTATTGCCTTGGTTTTGGAGCTATTACAGTCTATGGGAATCAATTACATGTACTTGAACTAAGAAGGATTTACTTGGTAACTGTAATGGCTCTGAAAGAGCCATTATGATCTGTCATGTCAAAAATGCACATGTGCCTACAGTAGATACAAACAAAGCTGTGCAAAAAGTTTCCTACATAAAGAAAGCCATTTTGGTTAGCTTTCCTGACAAAACAAAATAAGCATTTGATGCTGAAGTACTTTCACAACTTTTCATAATTAATGAAAAGGAGTTCCTGCCATTCCTCTCTCTTCTGCTTGGCTGAAGGAAAGCTTGAGTGTTGCATGAGAGGAATCAGGGGAGACATTATTGAAGAGTAAAGCTCAATGAATCACAATGTTTTGGGATAGATGAAACCAGTTTTATGGGGGAAAAAAGTGAAATAAATTGAAAAGAACAGTTATTCAAGTAAAGGAAGAAAACATGATTTTGCTGTCTTTATATACATAATTATACCACTTTGGTAAGATTGAGCATAGAGGTTACACCTCAACAACTTTAGTCATGTCATAGATGCATGTACAGAACATTAGAACATCTTGGAGCCAGAGTGAAGAATAAATGAGAATAATGAGAATAAATTTTCCTGCCTATGCTATAGAATAGGTGCAGTCTGTAGTCTTAGTTTCCTCATCAGACAGGTTGGTGGACCTTGCAGCAGATCCCTCTATACTTGTTTATCCAGGTGTCTGTTGAAAGGAGACTAAAGCACAATGAGGAACCACACTCACATTCCTATTTCTGACCTGGAGTGGAGAGGCAGCCAGGGAATAAAGGCACATGGCCACACCGAGCATATTGGCACAGTGGGGCCAATGTGGCTTACACGAGGTCTGGATCCAGTTGTGCTGGGGTGAATGCCCAGAGTGCATGGGGGCATCACGCAGCCCAAAGTAACCCAGGTCAGCTGACCAACTGACCAGCTTGTGCCTAAGACAGTTACAGCCGGGAGGTAGATGCAAGTGCAAAAATCACCTACACAGCTGAAAGAAAAGCTCGTCTAACAGCTGGATCAAGGTGAGCAAGGTCTTTATGACACACTGCTCACTAAACTGTTTCTAGCCACATTATGAATTTCTGCCTGTAAAATGCCCTGCATGGGCATTTATAAGATCAGATCTTATACATTTAAATATATTCTTGTGGTAAAGTGTGGGCATTGTTAGTGTATTTTCTTCTAAATTAAACAAAAAGGTGGTAAAAATTGGTCTAGAAATCATGATGCCCACTGATGTATTTCCATTGTTGTCTAATACAGAACTTCATTATGTGGTTTTATTATTGTTTCTTCATTATCTTTTTTTCACATTTGTATATTGACTTATGTAATTGTGCCAAAGTTGATTGAAGCACTTTCCCAAAATTAATACTGGTAAGGTACGGGGTGAAGAATAGTCTACAGTGGTATAGCTGTGTGGTTTGCAAGTTGCTTGTTTGTTTATTGGTCTAATTTTCAGTTACTGAGGAATGCTATTTAGAATGCAGTGAAAACCTTTCAATCCCAAACGAGCATGTCCAAAAAAAGAAACAGAGATTTTACTTTTAGCTCCTCTTCAGATTCACAAGGGACAATAAGGGAGATTCATTAGGCCATTTGTTACTGTCATCTGCCATGATTCAAAATGAAATACTAAATGTTTCATGGATGCAGAAAAAGAGCAGTATTTGTCTTTGTGTTGGCTATGCAAAGACTCTATGGCTTTCAGCCTCCATACAAGAGGTCTGATGGATGAAAGGGGGAAGGGTGGTGCCATCTGAATGATGATGGGCTAATATCATCATCCTCTTGTCAGCTGTAATAGGCTTTTCCTCACAGAAATAATTCATAAAACCGCTACATTATATTCTATCCCTGACAGGCCCTATCTATCCTGCAACCCAGCAGGCTCACAACTAATAAGAAAATATGTGGTTCAGGAGCCCTGAAAAATTAAACAGATAGTTTATGAACAATTTGTTTCATGGGGATGTTTATTATGTTTATTAAATATTGAGCCTTTAATGTTTTCCCAGTACAGATGATATCATAAAAATGCTGACTTAAGCCTCAGTTGTGTTCTTAGAAAGTGGCATTTTATAGCTCTTGTAGTACCCAGTAAATAACTAAATTGCTGTGGTTTATATGTATACACAGAATAGAATTTATGGGGAGTGAGCATATTTTTATTGTGCATATGCAGTGTATTTAATACATTCATAATAGACACGTGCAAAATACCAAATTATTGATCGCGTTCTTTGGCTTAAATGCAGTTTTGAGAAGACCAGTATTTTAGAGCCTTGGGTAAGGAAGGACAGGCATTTGTTTTATTGATTGTACCAAAGGTGAAAAACAGAACTTGGTGTTTGAAATGTCAAGGTAAAAATCTATGTGGGCTCTAAAATAAAGGAATACTGACTTGTAAGTATAATTCTTACAGAAAGTCTTTGGATGTATTCTTATTAAAGAAGGACCAGGATAAAATGGCTAAAGCTATTGACTAACACCAATATGCTACCATGCCTTTCTGTGAAACAAGTGAGGGCTGCCAAAGTTTGTTATCCACAAACAGGGCAGATTTCCAGTTTCCAGACAGAGTGCAGGATTGGGTTCTGGAAAAGACTTGGAATGCAAGGGGGAAGCATACTGTGCAACCAAACTCTTTCTATGTCCATACGTTTATATTCCGACTCCTTCTTCAGAGTTTATTGAATAATTGATGATTCTGTGGCAGGGTATGAAAACTGGCAAGTAGAAAACTTCCATTCTTAATGAATTTGTAATAATAAATAATGCTTATGATATTAAAAAGCTGTATTCCACAGACATATTACAAAGAGCATGTGCATGACACGATTTACAAAAAAAAAAAAAGTACAGATCTTTCATTAAGCCTTTCAGGAATGATGAAATCATGAGCTGTGCTCGTATCCTTCTATTCCTGGTAAGAAGGTAGACTCTGCAATAAAGACTAAGATCACTGAGCACACAGACAGAAACTGTCTAGAAGCAGCATGACTTCTACAACAGGAAATACTGCATCTCTAACCTGCTGGAGCCCTGTCAGTAAGCACATGGATTAAGAGGATACAGGAGCCATAAAATATTTGGATTTTGTAAAAGCCTTTGACAGGGTTAGTAAAGAAACACAGTCACCACAGCTGTTGGGAGAGTGTCTTTTATGGATTGCAAACTGGTTAAAGAATAGAAAGCGAAGAGTAGAGCTCTTTGGTTGTTTTACAGAATGGATATTTCATTTCAGTAGTGAGGTCCCTGAGGGATAGACACTGACACTGGTTTTATTAAACATTTTCATCAAGGGCCTGGAGAAGAGAGTGTGCACTGAAATCTCCAAGTCTGAGGATTATATGAAGCTATTCTGTGTGGTCAGAAGTCATTGCCAACTGGCTGAAGGAACTTTAGAGCTGAGAAGGAAGGTGGTGAAGCTGAGCAGAGAAACATGTCATATGTCAAATGAAATCCAGTGTAGAAAAATCTAAGGCAATGCATAGGGGAAGAATAATCTGAGCTGTGCTTCATGATGTTGAATTGAGAATTACCATCCAGCAGTCAGGAAAAGTATCTTGGAGTCATCCCTGGCAAGTCTCTGAGGTTACAAGCTCAGTGTGCAGTATCAAGCAAAATCAACAAAATGCAGGACATCATCAGAAAAGATTTTTCAGACAAGACAGAGCACAAAACTTTGCTGCTGCATAAAAATGTGTATGCCCACTATTTTGATGCTGTGTGCAGTTCTTGTCGCTGTCTCAAGAGATGCTGTGAAATTGAAGGGGGAACACAGGAGGCAATTAAAACAATCAAGCAGATGGATCAACTGTTTATAAGCAGGCTAAGAAGCCTGGAATTGGAGAGATCTCAGGAGAATTGTGGTCTATTACCAAGTGGATAACCTGGTTGTGGAACTGGTAAACAAGTTCCACACAGTATGAAAGCAAGGAACAGTCACTAAATTCTGTAGGAGTCATCTAAAGAACAAACAAAAGAAAGTACTTTGTGCAGAGTCTAGATCACTTGAGAGACTGACTTCCACAGCAGGCTGTGGAGGACAGATGGTATGAGCAGGCTCAGAAAGGAATTAGAAAAGCAACAGGTCCATAAATGACTCTTACAAAGAGTAGGCATGCATCTGCCTTCTGATATCCCTCAGTGAGCGGTTCTGCTTACTGGGAGAGTATGAAGGGAATTGATTGTAGAAAGTTGTAGGCTTGTGTGTTGTCCATAGTGTCTCCTGCAGTACGATCAGAGACAGAATACTGGGGTATTTTGATCATGGTTTTTTTTAATGTTCTTGACATGTCTTGATTTCATTCATGTCTAATTTGCTTCTCATTACCCAAGTTTTACATTTGTGTAGCTACAAAGACTTTCGTTTTTTCTCTTCTACTTCAGATCAGAGTACATAAAAGTACACTGGACTCTGGGTCTGCTCTCCTCTTTTGTATACACACAGTTTTAAAAGTTGGACTCATATCCATACATGGAGAACACAAAACTGGAAAATTCAAGTAAAGAAAAACATGTCAAAATAAAGAGAGTAGAAAATTAATTTGATGGCTTAAGCCTGAAAAACCAATGTACCTTTTTAAAAATCCTTGCGTTTTGTTTCATTTTCACTGAAAAATGTTTGTTTATTGTTTGCTTTTACAAAGGCTTGGCACACACACTACTTCTTTTGAACTTCAAGTGTAAACAATAAAAGTTTTTTCCAGCTGCCATCCGCCCTCCTCCTCAAATATCTTTCATTTTTTCCCTAATGGAGATGGAAAAAAAATCTCTTGTTACATGGAATCTTTATGATGAACTTTTCAAGCAGAAAAGAAAGAATAAAAATGTAATTTATTATTAATTATGAGCCACATGGCTACCTTGCTGTCTCTGGGTCACATAAACTAATTTCTGTAACAATCCAGACCAGACACAATCCAGTTATAGTTGTAGGCTCTTCAGCTATATGTCCTCTTCCGAAAGAAAAAAATTTACTGTATCCATTGAAGGGGCAAGATGTTTATAAGGCACATTTGGGATACTACTTCCAGTCTCCATTTCATAATTCATCCCACTTTTTAGTGGAAATTCACCTACTGTTAAAATTTGGGGAAATCTATCTTGCTCCTTCTCTGATGGCAAGCCACTTTTCCAAGGCAATGTCTCGCTGCTGATTGAAGGAGGCTGTGTTTGGCAGCGGGGCCACAGTGGAAAGGTGCTGTGTATCTTACCTGTTAGGTCAGTGATACAAACCATGACATCTGCTGCCCACCTGCCAGATGACCTGCAGACAGTTTGTGTGCTGAGCCCCGTGGTGTCAGTGGTCATTCTCCAGCAGAGGCGGCGGCTCCACGGCGCCGACTGCAGGAGCATGTGCTGCTCCTCTTGTGTACGGGCAGAAACACATGCCTTATTATATGTCACACATGTGGCATGATCTGATGTGCTCTGGTGTACTTGGAGGCTGGTGGTGTGCTGTGTCACTGATTTAAAGAAATATCATTCTCGCTGGCAGGCAGTTGGAAGCAATTAATTACCAATGGATGGCATGTACAGCTGTTGCTTATGTATGGAAACAGAAGAGAAATTAGATTTAATTGGTTTAACATAATGAAGAAAGTGGCATTTATTTTATTATAGCTTTTATAAGCTGAGATACTTGAATTTAATTTTCATAATTTTTTGGAAATAGTTGGGCAAAATTCTCTTGACAGATGAAAAAATCCCAGAGGAACAAAAATTGAGGTTGTTCAACTGCCTCATTAGAAATGTGCAGGATCAGAGGAGGAACATACATATTAGACTAATGAATGATTAAATTAAATATTTTGCTGTGTATGCCTATTGGTGCAATTTGGGCTAACTTCCAAATATGCAAGAGACGGTAGCTGTAATCTTTTATTTTGAAGAAATTCAAAGTCCAGATTTGAATAGGAAGAGCTGGTGTCATTTACTAAATCATGGTGAATAGATATTTTTGTTGTTCATATTAGACCTACTGGCATGAAGAGATAGTGAAGAGAAAAACAATTATATCTGAATGTGAAATGTAAACATAGTCTATAAGTACAAACCAAATTCTATTACAACATATCTATAAAGTATTGTTATTAACAGCTCATATTTGACTGGATTCTGCTCCCACTGTTCATGAAGTAACTATGAAGTCAAATGCATCTATTTCCTTAGCTCAGGCTATCATAATAAAGACTAAAATTTAATTCTATGTGACCCTAATATTTAGCTCATGAACATTTTTGAAAATACTCCTTGTTAAGAGGTGCTGTCTGTGTACAAAGTATTGATATGGTACTGCAGCTATTAAGCCTTATAAATAAACACATTTCTACATTACTGTCAATTTACTGCTCACTTTCTAATTATTTAATGTGAATAAATGCAATATAATCTGCATTCATGCAGTGCTCTTTTTGAAGACATGTTTGTAGACCTGTAAAAATTACTGCAAACTAATGTTGGTGATGTCATGCTAAGTTTATTTTTCACAATCGCAATTAAAGAAAAAAATCTAGATACATGCTGTGTAGCTGCATGCTGTGCTGCATGCAGGGAGACTGATATTGAAGCACTGGGGGAAAAATAGTTTAAAAGTACTCTGAATACAAACATTTCCCTGTTGATTAAAGAGACCAGTTGTATTTTACCTTCAGACTATATCACCTTTCATAATGCCAAACATTAAGAATTTTTTTTCTTTTTTTAAGAGCAGCATCTTATATCCCTGCCCCACCTATCCTGTGTCCTGCCCATGATAGGAGAGTTGGAACTAGATGATCTTTAAGGTTGCTTCCAATAAAAATAGCTCTGCAATTCTATGATTCCCATAAATTATTATAATGAGACCTCATGGACCTGTCAGGCTGAACATAGGCTGTCTACAAATGTTTAAAGAAATTTTTAAAATTTGGAATGCCAATGAGTGTTTCAAAGAAAGAGAGAAGAGAGAAGAGAGAAGAGAGAAGAGAGAAGAGAGAAGAGAGAAGAGAAGAGAAGAGAAGAGAAGAGAAGAGAAGAGAAGAGCTTTTAGCTCTTTCAGGCTCTGGGTTTTGTTTTTTTAATTTTTTTTTAAATTTCTGTAGACATTTCTCATAGACAGGGACAAATACATCCCTCTTAATTCAGGAGAAGGGAGAAAATCAAATCTAGATATGAAGCTCAGTGTTTTCCTTTATCTCAAAAATAGTCCTTGAACTGAAATCCTGAACATCTAGAAAAGACCAGAACCAGACTGTTCTTTTCAGAGTGGCTAAAGTTGTTCAGGTAGTTCAAGCCACTACCCAGTGAGACAGAAAAATATCAGCTGCTGGATATACCAATATAGAATTCAAAAGGGTGTAAAGTGCAGAGCAAATATTTCAGTGGAAAACGGTCTCAGGCAGATGCTGTAAATGATTTACTAAATCACAAAGAAAGGTAAAATTTTAATAAAAGCCCAAGTTCTGCACTCATATATCCCGTAACTGATCAGTTGATTTTGGCAGCTTTTTGAAATTACTCATGTTGAGAGACAAGTATACTCTGTAAAGTAAAAATGACCTCTGCATGAGAAACTGTACATTATACAGAAAGTTTGTGTAAACACAATTAATGTAGGATTGCTTACTAAAACCATAAACTGATGACAGATATTTTCATTGTGAGCATTTCTGTATATCATTCTGTATATCAGTGTTGTGAACAAACATACCATCCTATGCTACTAATTCACTTTATTTACCTTTTTAAGAAAAGTCTCAGATGCACTTAGTAAATGCAGCATGTACCTGTCTGTCAGCAGGGCAGCCTTTCGTGTTTATTCACCTCCTATTCTGCAGCACACATGCCTGGAGCAGCTGGCAGATGCATTCAGGGAAACAACTGGTCCCTCTCAACACCACCCAACCTTCTGAGGCCAAGCAGGCACTTAGAAAGTCACAAATAAAGACCAGTGTTTTGTTTTGCCAATAGCCTGGTGTGTTTTCCCCTCCTCTTTTGTTCAGAATGTGCAACACCATCAAAGGGACCTGATTAGAACAAAAGAACAGGGATCACTGTAACAATTATGATAGAAATGAAAATGCATAATAGAAAACAAACCCCAAAATCAGGAAAATAATGCCAGGTGAAAATGAATACACATCCGCTGGGAACAATTACATAGCAGATGCATCCAAAAATTCATTATCAACGTATAATTTGACATGTTCCTAGTAATGTTATTCATTGCATTTACAAGTAATTCATCACAGGTGTTGTGAACTAAAATGGCATACAAGATCCTTATGTTATTCACTAGGACAAGAGGAAATGTCCACTTTGTAATCGCACATTGCATTCAATTTTATTAAAAGGTTTTTGTCTTTTGTTGTGTAAATCCTTCTGCCATGCTGGATAAATCAGATATAGTGAAACTGCATTCTTTCCAAAACATATTTATTCTCACCAAAGGAGTGGTAAATGTACTGTTATTTCACTTTTTCTATTTTTCTCCTTTTCCTCAAAACCAAAGTACCTGATTTTGCAAGCTCTGTTTAGTGTTAGTTTCACTGATTTCAGTTACTTCTGGTGTACTTCTAATGCTGCAGATCTTGCTCCTTTGAGCTCCTTTTTAAAATCAGATCTTCTATCAGAGGCAAGTTCTGTTCATTCAAGTGTAGCACTATTATTTTAAATAGAAAGGTATATGTGTGAATGAGTGTAGCAGGGATTGATGCAGGATATCTTTTCTTTAACTTGGCTCAAGGCAAAACTCTTATTTAAACTTTTTATTTATTGTTTCAGGATTAATTCTGCAATGAAGCTCTGCCTAATTTTACTTGTGTTAGTACAAAATCCAATCATCAGTAGAAATTAACAAAAGGCAGCATTTCATTCCAGGTCAGATTCCATAAATAATGACAAAACAAATATGCCTGCATTTCTCTTGTAGTCTGAAATTTATGAAAAAGATTCACTGTCCTTGTTACAAAGCTTTATTGCAATAGTATAACAATAATTGATTAACACTTGATACTAGAAAGCAACCCAGCAGCACTGTGTTTTTAAGCCTAGTATGCAGTGTCAAATAAAACCTTCAAGCACATACATACAGATAAATACACTTTCGAAAAAAGAATTAATTAATGATTAGCCCCAGCCTGGGTAATATATGATGCATTCTGATCATATAGTTCTGTCAGGAGTTCCAGATCACTGATGTAAATACAGTTGAAGGTTTCTTTAGGTAATTTTTGAGTTAGGGAATGATTGCTTCACATTTATCCAACTATTGTTCTTTGTAATGATTTCTCCTTGCTGCATTTGACCACTACACTGGATGCAGGGTTTTGCTGTACAGTGATGCAACAGGACTCTGCAGTTTTGCACCTGACCTGCTCACAGCTTACCTGGCTCCAGCGTGGCACATGCAGCACGTGCCACTCAGGCAGCTGAAGATGACAACTGTCTGTACCTTATTTAGCATGGTGGTTTGCAATTGATAAAAACTATTCAGTAGGCCAGAGAGAGACACTGTGAAAGCAAACAAGACTAACTCACTGGCTGGAAGATTCCACTGAGGAAACCATTCAAACAAATTAGCAAAGGAATTGAATTCTGGTCTCCCCACTGCCAGGTGAGTGTTGTAATCACAAGGCAAAATAGTGACATTCAGTTTCTGTGTGACAAGTACTGCATGAAAAAGGGAGAAGACTCAGCTAGACTGAAATCCTCACCTCATTTCAGAAGAATATATATGGTTTGAGGCATAAAGCACCTGCTGAAGTGATGAGGCACTGAAATCTTGTTGGCCCTGGATGATTTCTCAAACTACCAAAATATTGTCTTGGTAGAAGTGAAATGTTGTCATTGACATTTCTTCATGAGGGCAGGTTTTTATTATGGGGAATGGTTTCCCTTCACCTCCCACACTTACTCCTTTAAAAAAGAGGGTTACAACCCTACTTTGAGTTACACATTTCAAGCTAAGACTCTTCATTGGAAAAAATACGTATTTCCTTGAAAGGCATATTGATAGAAAAAGGACTGATTTTCACACAAATTACCTCATTGATGAAGGGTATGAACAAGCCCAAGTGTTTTTTTCAGGTTTGTGGACTCTGCTAATTAGTAGCTGTACAATGTTGTTGCATCGTGGCATTAGGTTCTTCAGGTAAGAACTTGAAAAAAATTATGAAAGAACAACTGGCATTTGGAAATGGTCTTCAGAATTTCTCCTCTGTTCCCTGGAGCTGCTGCTCACCCATTTACATTCCTCAAAGAAATCACATTCATCTGCTGAAATTATTAACCTACCTCCTGTTCTGATTAGTCATGATAAGACACCACCTCCTTGCAGTAGTGCCACCAATTTTCTACAGCTGAGGGCAGGAGACAATGATTTAAAATCAGCAATGTTACATTTTCAGTAACCTGATGATTCTTATTGATCATGAAGATGTTGAGAGAGGCTTTAAGTTTTTTCTGCCTGTCTTAGGGAACAGAGTGGTGCTACTACATGTTCCTTGTTTGTTCAAAGGAGGAATAGTTTTTATTTTCAAAAATCTCTTCTTACTTTAAAAAGAAAACCATCAGGCAGTGGGATTTATATATAATTTATACACATTGATGCTGCAAGGAATGCTACAAGTAGAAGTAAAATAATATTTAAAAAGGAGATTAAGTGTTTAAACAAAAAAACTGTAGATAATTCAGTGCAGTGAAGTAGGAAAATGAAAATTTGGTCATGAAATCTCTGACAGGTTTCCCTCTTCTGTAGAAGAATCTTTGGATTCTTCTCTTAACATAGCAAGCTAATGTTCTGCAACCAGACTCTGCAAGTTGCCAGTATTTTTACCTGCTGATACAAGCTAGGATCCAAAAACATGCTGCAGGACATGACTGCAGGACCAGGATCCAATTTTAAGCTATTAAATCATGAAGAAGGTCTGTGTAAGTCATCAAGGACATTTACATAAGTCTCCCTTTCTACTGAAATCTGTAATGAAACAGAGTGCCCTATCTCTTACAGATACTGTACAGAACCATCCCATCATGTTTATTTACAGGGGACAAAAATAACAGCTAGAATAATTTAAGGAAAGGAAAATGGAAAGAGGGAAATGTAAAAGGTGGGGGGAGCAGGGCAGGGAAAAAAAAAAAGAGCAAAGTTGGACCAGATGTCTGTTTGTGAACTTGCCTTCACAGTACTCCTTTGTATTGCTTACCTGTTTCTTCTTTTTATGAATGCAAGGAATTTTTTGTATGAAGATAAGCAGAGACATCAAAGTTTCACAATAGCAATGGTTTTTGATATTGTCTATTTAACATCTAATATAGGCAAATTGTATTTTTTTTCACAAATGTTTTAGTCTATGAAATATATGCCAGTGTTTTAATGTGGACAATCTGTGAAAGGGGACTGGAACTTACTGCTGTGATTTGCTTGTGAATACCTGCAAATATGGGCATTTACACAGTAACTTTATAATTCTGCTTGTTGTGCTCTATCATAATGTAACTCACCAAGTTATGCTCATTCTGTATACTTGTCTGGAAGCAGGAGAAGACATTCATTACAATTCTCATCTTGCTTTAGGTATTTTTTCTTTGGTATATTTCAAAAAATAAATTAATGAAGTGATGGGAGAAATGGAGAACAAGCTAATATTATGGTTTCATTATAGGCATTGCAATTATTATAAAACTCTTTTTTCCTCTAACTCATCATGTATAACAAAGCTATCATCACATTTGCATGTTTTATAGTATATCTACTTGAGGACAATACATCAGTAAGCATCAGTTTCTAAGTGACTAGAGTCAAAATCATTCTCAGCAAATCTTCCTTTGAATCTTTTAACAACAGTGCTAATAATGTTATATAAAGTGTCACCTATTTTCCTTTTTAAGAACTAATCAACTCAAAATTTAAGATTTGGTGAACTTGCACTGCCACATGGAATAAATAAATAAATACAGCCAAAGGACAGTGAAATTTATGCTTACTTTTCCCTAAATAATGTAAATAAAGAAGAAAGTAAAACTAAAATAACTGTATATAGAAATGGCTGAAGTGTATGAAGACAATTAATCTGTTTTATGTTTTTATCATTCTTGCATGGAAAAGAGTTAATTTTTCAGGTATGAAAGAAGTTACAATAAAAAGAGAATTAAGGAAATTAAACAAAATTAAGGGACTTCCTATTTACACACCCTCTTCCTGCCCTCATTTGCCTGAATTATATCTGACTTCAGTCCCACATAAACATCCTGTCAGCACTTCCTCCACAGGTAGAGTGACCTCCTCCTGGATGTGAAGAATGACGTCACCTACATGTTCTGTACCATTTGGCCTCAGTCATTTCAATTCCACAATTGTGGACAGCAACATAATCTGTCAGTTCTTATGCCAGAAGACTTCTCTTTTTTTTGCCTTTGTTCAATAGTAGAAAACTTGTCTGTAAACTCTGTGATGTTTATAAGCACTTCCTCAAATTTATTCTCTATGATTTTTGAAAACTTTTTATTTAAATCTGCCAAGATGCAGTAGATAAATCACCCCTGGGAATCATTTTTGGATTACAATGCAGTAAGCATTTTTATTGGGTTGGATATCTACAGCAAAACAAATATGGTGTGTTCATAAATAGAGAAGAAGTCAACACTCTATTTTATGCTTCATGATAACAAATAACCACAGATATATTGGAATCTACTTCTACCAGGTCCATTTTAGCAGAGCTATTTTAGGTGGTATATCACACAGTACTGCTAATAGGTCTCTTCTGTGAGTTTCCTGTTGTTTTGCCAGAGGAGTTCTCCTAATTCAGTTTTACATTGTTTCTCCTGAGGTAGATGATTTGAGTAAATGAGTTTCTTGGGACACATTTCTGTATCCTGGTAGTTGTGGTCACTAGAATATTTAGTGGCAATTCAACATAATACAGCCTAAGAGTTCCTTCTCTCTGTAGAAAAAGGCATATCTGGGTGTTCTGAATTTCTTTTTCAATAGTAGAGAATTTATTGTCATTATAAAAAAGAAAAAGAATGCCTAAAACAATGAATATGTGTGAATGCTAAGCATCTGACCAAGATCTGAGAGTATGAAGAGCACTTCTTTTTTTCATGCCCTCCTTCTTTCTCCACCTGAACTGTTTCAAAAATAGAAAGAAGTGCAAATAACAATTTTCTATATAAACAGAAGAGCTCAGTCTTTTGAACTCTGACTAAATTTTTAGTCTTTATCCATGTGGTATCATGTCTAGTGCACTGCTACCTCCATGCATGTTTTTCTTATGTCAGCAATCTTTTTAGAATCCAGTATTCCACAATCTTTAACAAGCTGACTGTACAGATAATAGTAGTCTGCCTTGTTTTCTCCTGTCGTGTCTTGTATAAAGACACTTTTGTAAAGGTCTTGAGCTGAGAGATCCACAGAGGAATGAATATGACTTGGTATAAAAGGTAAAGGTGATAGGGAGCATCTGTAAGGGGAAAGAGACAGTGTAGGGTGGTGGCTATTAAGGTTAGCTGCAGGGAGAACTGCCTTGCAAGGTCTAGCAAAGAACCAGAATATGGGGATGACATATCCCAAAGGGATTAAAGCAAATGAAATCCTAAGTACCATGTGCAAGAAAAATGTCTTTATCTTCAATAAGATTTCATTTTGAAAGATGATGGTGATGATTTTTAAATTAACTCATTATTTTCAGTATAAGTTTATAGTAAGGAGTTATTCAAAACAGCATATGACATTCTGTTACACTGAAAATGCTGTAACCACATAATGGACTGGATTTTACCTTTATCTTATTTGGAGGTTACTGGTCTTGAAATGGTACATAAAAAATGGAATATTTGCAGAGATTGCTCAAAAGATCTTGCAAAAATAGTTGTGAAATAAAGTATACAATGCCTCCTTTTTATTTTCTCTTTTTTTCCACCCTCATTGCCTTAACATCTTTAAGCAAGAAAGCACAGTTTTCATGTCAATAAAAGGACAAGACATTGTGCCCAGCTAGGAGGTAACTAGCTTTATAGTAATTAATCTCTATTTGAAATATTCATAATGTCTATTATCTGGAGAATGATCTAGGACATTAGCAAACTTCTTCTTGAGTTCAGTAAAGTTTGCAATAAAGGCTGTAGGAGTTTATACATGTGCTCAAACCTAACACATCCCTATATGCAGAAAAATTAAAGAATTGGTGTGGTCTTGGGAAGCAGAATTCCTCCTGATCTGCTTGTCTGTTTAGAGAACTTTACAGTTGCTAAACATGATCTCAGTGGTATAGAGAGCACATAGCAGTGGGAACAATCGCTTCCTAAATGCCATTGCTTTCTGTTGCCATACCCCCACCGAAGAGCAATTGTTGCATCACCTTGACCCGACAGAATGGTACTGAAGTAATATGTACATCAACGACCAGTTAAACACAGAAGTCTCAGGGTGCAAGAATTTCAATCAAAAATTCAATTTGGTAAGTATACAGGCTCTGCTTTTACTTTTCACAATTATTTTTACAAGACACGCTGTTTCTTGGAAAGTTTAAGGGTACATGAATACCTGCACGCGTGCTTACCACACGTAATGTTTCAAGTCATTCTCTTCCTCATGAATATTTCAACCATGCAGAGAGAAGGAAAAAATACCATGTTATTCAAGTAACCAGTAAGATCAAATGAATAAAAATAGGCAGAAGTAAGCAAAACTACAGTCTTAGTCGGTAATTCGTGACAAACCACAAGGCTTAAATTGTTTATGTAAAGAAGAGAAATATCTTGGAAAGAAAATCACTTTCAAAACACAAAATCCCTATTTATATAAAATCTGTGAACCAAAAGCATGCTAAATTTATTTAAAAAACATAGCTGCTGCAAGTAGTTTACATAGCTGAAGTAGTTCACCAAGTTCTGATAACAATGCAAACTTCCAGAACCTTGAGCTTTAACAGTATTCAGAGATCATGTCTATCTTCCCGTTGATATTTGTCTAGTGAAAAAGAATAGCTATTCCTAAAATACACATAAAACTAGAATGAAATAATTTGTAAGCAAAGCAGCTCAAAACCCACCAAATAGTATCTCAATCTTCCTGTATCCTTTTTATTCACTGCACCATAGCATGAGTAATTTTGAAACTGAAACATTCCATTTATTGTACAATTATGTTCTATTATTTTCCTGTTGCCACAAAGCTTCCATGAAAACACACTCCATATATGCCTAAGCAGTTTACCTTGTATGAGTATTAGCATTAAATAAATGAAAATGCCCCTCTTTCTAAAGATATCATGCTGAGACACAAAAGTATTCCCTGCTATTAGGAATGTGCTTGTACAGATCTAAAAATTGTAAATGAATTTGTAGATGGTTGGTTCCATTTAAGTGAAATAGAATGAGCATAGATCTTTATGAAAATGTGTTTACTTATCCAGAAAACACAAATATTTTTATTAAATAGGCTTATTTCTTGTGGATGTAAGATTTTAAAGAGCTATAGTTAAAACCAGTATTCCAATGACGGTCTATAGTGTCTTTCTCTAACAACATTTTAGGGTGCAGGACAGGCTTCAGAAGTCCAGTGGAAAGTTTAGATAAATGCATGGTATAGCATCTAAGGGAGAGATTTATCCGTTTCTTTCCCCAATACTGAACTACCTAAATAATTGATTTACTTATAATGGGGGTCTTACAGCTTCCATTGTAATTATGTCTACAATTGCAAATTTAAAAAAGTCAAGCTGACTGTTACTTCTATAAGATGGAAAGTACATACTATTGAACTTTATTTTTATTTAAAATTGCATTACTTTTCTGAATGGTTAATGAAGAAAAAACAAAAGAAAACAAAACAAAATGACCAGCAGTATGCGTGTATATGTGTTAATACACAATGTCTAGGGTTTTGCAAATGGAATTAAACACCAATAGGGAAAAAATCACATGAGGAGAAATGAAGCTTCAGAACAAATGTACTTCTGTGATACTGTCTGTAATTCATGCTAGATAATCATGAACCCAGCAGCTAATGACCTCTATCTACTCTGATACATTAAGTCCAACCAAAGATAATGGTGTCCTGCGTAAATTAACAAACCCAGTGGTAAACTGGCTTCTAGTTCAGCGGGAGACAGTGTGCAAATTAGCATTGGTTCTTAATAAGATCAGTGTCCTGTAATATACAGTTCTGTAGTGTTCATAATGCTGTTTCTTTTCAGGTGAAAATTTTTTCTCTAGAGGACACTTGCACAATACATTTTTCTGACAGAGAATCATCCTCACCCTAATCAGTTCCCTCCTTGAAAACTTTCCCTATTTCTTGTACTTTCATGCTGTGAGTGCTGCTGTGAGTTGTTGGGAATGATTATTCATTTGTAAGCTTCTTTAATAGCATTTCCTTTAGATGTTGAGGTACCCAACAGAGCAAACCAGGATTTGATTTTATAATTATAACAATTCAGCAAAAGTAATGGTCACTCTATTGGCAATCTTTTTCTAATTTGTTCATCATAGTTTATTATCTTCTGAAAATTTCAAATAAACTATTATCTGTTACATAATTCAGAGGCAAACTATTATCAAGGACCTTATTCTGGAAACTACACTGCATACTGCCCCTGTATGCTTAGAGTCAAACTCTATCCATCCAATTCTGAAATCAGATTGCTCAACAGCTGCCCTGAGGTGTCCTGCACCATTCGAGAACCAGCCCCTATACCCAGCTCTCCACATCATGGAGCATAGAATGCACAAAGCTACACTCAGGAGAAATTTGACACTTGCTACTAAAGAACAATGATATACCGGATATTTAGCAACATCATCCATGTGTCTTATAACAATTCCTTTCTCAGCTACAAAATCACAACTGGTTATTTGAAAGCAAGATATATTTTTTTAAATACCTTTTTTCTTTTTTTTCCAGATTTTTTTAAAAATACCTTCTAAAACTGGTAAATGGGATTATAGCGAGAACATTTAGATTAATATTGACTGGCTTATTTGATCAATTTTTCTATCCCTTGTTGAAAAAGATTATTCATGGACAGTCTTTCCACTATCCAGCAATCTCTGTAGAAGATCAGACCACACATGCCAAATAAAAAAGTTATGTACGTTCTCCAACAGTGGGTGAATACTTTTTCTATGAACAAAATTTTTTACAATATTAGGTGAGGTCTAATGAAGGCATTTCAGCTATAAATTATGTGCTGAAAAATGACAATGTTCCCCAATTTGTCTGTGTATAGTGAGCCATGATTATGGAGCTGGGGGCAGGCGGATGTTCTGGTACATACCTGATAGAGAGACAAGACTGTGGTATATTCTTCTAATGGGAGTTTTGTAAGAAAAAGTTTAATACACAGCTCTTGTCTGAACAAACCTCTCACTGTAAAATGTTTACCTTTAATGACATGCGCTATTATTTCATGATTATTTTAAAATACACTTAAAGAGTTTTACATGTTAACCAGCTACTAAGAATGCCTTAATAGACAACTAATTTTTGTTAGAGGTGTCTCGACAATTTGAATTTTATATGCATGCATTATGTTTTCTTAAAATGGGGAAATTATGCATCTGAAGGAATCTGTCTAGAATAATGGGGTTCTATAGAGGTTACTTTAATCACGCTCACCAGCAGTTATAGCTGTTTTACATCTTATTTGCAACAAAAGGGAACTCTAATTATCTTCCAAAAGAGCATAAAATGGTGTGCTTTGCTGCTGATGTAATGTTGATTCGTGAATGCTGCTGATCAGAACTGACAACTAAATACATGCCACACTTTTAAGAAATCAGCGGTGGTGACAGGATAACCCTCTTTTGTGACCTGGGGACCAGGAGATGAGGTATATATTTGCTTGCTAAGTAGAAACAATTTACAGTTTTTCACTTTGAAATAAAAATCAAAATGCTGTTATAGATGGGTTATCAATGATTTTTAACAATGCACCGGTTGTTACGACTTAGAATCTACCTTCTGTAAAACAGATCTAGTGCTTGCAAATCCCAATAAAATAGTAAGTTTTTGCATATTAGTCATTTTTTATAAATTACTGGCTCTTTAGTTTATATTCCTGCATACTTACAGGAATATAAGTCCTTACAATATCTGTAGTAGGTATATATTTGCTCCACTTGTCATGAGAAACAAAAAAGAATTTCGATATCTTTGCAGCATAGTTTCAAATGCTTGCAATTCAAGCTCACACATAACTGCAAATTAGAAACGTGCAGCCCACCAAAACTGCAAAATTCATCAAATATGATTCAACTGTACATCAACACCCATGCCCCCCATGCATACAGAACTGTTTGCTTATACTCCATTTCAATATGGAGGTATTTCACAGAGATCTAAATACATTAGGCATAACTGATATTTGCTACATGGCACTGTTTAAGAGTCATGGTGGAAAGTTATTACTTTACATCCCATGCCTGAATGCTCTGTGTTTAACCTAGATACTGAGATACCTGCCCAGTATGAAAGTTTAATTCACAGCCTTATTCATTTCAACTAAGGACAGTAATTAAAATGCTTATTTAGGCTGCATTCAGACTTCTTTTATCACTGTCAATTTTCATCAGCGTTGCTGGGGTTTAACACTTTTGTAGGTCTAACTCTGACTGCATAAATTTAAAATAGTCTGTATTTATTACTGTATACCTCTTCTATGCTACTTACTGAGTAATAAATATTTGTACAGTATTTCTTTTTATAAATTTGGCAGATTTGCATGTTATTTGTTTGTGTGACTCTGTGATAGTATGCAGTAAATAATTTGTGCATTGTTATAGAAAGCTAAAGGTTTTCCTCAACTGACAAAAAAAAAGAAAAAAAAAGAAAAAATTGGTCCACTTTAATCTATCCACACAGTCTATGGCTTAGAGATGATTCAAGTTGAAAATGTATTTTATCAGAAGTCTTTCTGATAGTAATCTCTCCTTTTGTTCACTTCCTCTATCCCTTTGTGGAAATTATCTACTCATGCAAATAATTCCAAATCAGTGATATAAGTACCATTATTTCCAGTGTTTTCATTTATAGGTGTTGCCCAACAATTTATTTTATACCTATTTTATATCAGTATCATGTTAATAACAGATTTGGTCCAAAAGCTCCTACTACTAGCTTCAGCAAGCAAATGATTTTAGAGCAGAAATGGGCATGTGGTTGACTAAAGATATGTTTTGAGAGAGAAGGAATGTTACCAAAAGCTTTTCTGTCTAGGTTCCTAGAGATTTTAAGTAATGTTTTGGTTAGATGTGGTCTGTTTATTCTGATGCATTTTCTTTGCTTTGCATCCGAGCAATACTCTTACACAGAGTCTTTAAATGAGCAAGAATGGTTCTCTCCTGCCAAATACCTGGGGAATGTCCTTTGAATTTTATAATCTATTATTTTTTCTACTGGGTACCAAGACATATTCTGTTGTAATTATCAGTACATTACTCATCATTACTCATATGGAAAGAAAATACAGTTTTACGAATTACTGAATGGTACTTTTCTGTTAAAAGGCAAAAAATCAGGTGGAAAAAATCAAGTACAAAAAATGCAAAGTTGGTTAGTTTTTTATTCCTTCCTTTCTGTGAAAAAATTTCCTGTATTTTCATCTCTGCTAGTTAGAAGCTCTGCAAATGTTAGACAGAAGCAGTTATTTCTGAATACTTAGGAAGATATAAAAAAAATTAGTTTGTCTTATGTGTATACCACAAATCCACACTTGTATTTTCCATCTCCACTTTTCCATTAGAAATAAAGAACATATTTGACCTATAGATGAGACTATGTAGGATGTTTCCCCTTCTATTACCATTTGAAGGTAAGACCTCTTCTTCATCAAGTTCAATATCCTAAATTAAATTTTGTACTTCTTTAATCAGAATTAAAGGCTTTGTACTGCTTTAATTTGCTGCATAAACAGAAAAATGCTTGTCTCTAACAAAAAAAAGGGCTTGAGATGTGGATAACTTCAGGTTTTGGTTTCGTTTTGTACCATTTCACTCATGACCTAAATAACATTTCTGGACTGGTGGGAGAGTCTGGTCAGCCTTGTGTTGCTTCTTCTATGAGGCTCCTTCCTCTTACCACACTCCTCAGAAGGCTCCTTTATATTGAGTGAGAGTTCCTGGACTCCTAATGGCCCAACCTACGCCATTTTTGAGTCAAGACATTTTTTACATGGAAAACAATAAATATACAGACATGTAAATACATATTTAAAAAACAGTCAGGTTTCATATTTTTCTCAGAAATAAAAACTTGCATTTTTGAAAACTCTGAGTTCCTCTCGGTATTGCTTCTCAGAAAAGAGGAAAATGGTACTTTGATATTGTCATGCTTTATTTCAAATAATAAAAATAACAGTATTGAGGATTTTGAGCTGTGTTTTCCAAATTCCCTGTCTGGATTGAAGCCTTGTAAGGGAGAAACATGGAAAATCAGCAATGTGATTTTAAGCATTTGGTGCTACATAGAAACATAGAATGGTCTAATGAGCTCGTCAACAACTAATTCTCTATTATCAGCTTCCTCAGCCCTGCACAAGCATGGTCTCCTCTCCTATCAGGCTGGCCCTACTTGAAGCCCCATGTGCCCACCACTGAGACCACCAGTTTGCATCTCAAGCTCTGCCCTCAGCTCGCATTTCTCTCAACTTTTTCTCAACCTCTTGTTCCCAATCTCCTGTAAAATCTTACCAGCATACCAGCTCTATTTTCTCCTTATAGACTTAATTTTTTCCATTTGTTTACTGCTGAAGGATCATTTTTTAATTTCTTTTTCAGCAAGTAGACAGCAAGAAGCAAACTCCCTGTCCTACTTCATGTGGAATGTGGGGAATGAAGTGGAAAGTCCTCTGTCAGTTTGCTGAGAGAAGAGAAAGCCCTCCCACAGCAGGCTGCACTGGCTCCTTTCCTCAGGAATGGAGTGAGTTTGGGAGGCAGGTAATATGAAAGGCTTTCCTAGTGACAGAGCCAAAATTTTTTGGAGGCCTGGAGGTTCCCATGTCATCTTGCAGTCTCCTCCAGAAGCCCATTACTCATCCCTAATTCATGGGAGCTGGCATTATTACTACATGTTACTCATTAGCGTTGCTACAGCTGTGGGTGGGAGCTCCAGGCAGTGTTACTCTCCAGGCCCGGTGTTCACAAGCTGGCCCTTTGTGCAAGAAGTATTATTTTTAAATGTCAACCATGTATTAAGTAATGACTCAAGGGGCTAACAAATCAAAGCTCAAGGCTCTGAATGAGACACTCATCTGCCTAATAAACATGGAGTTAGATTGTAGTGGATCTCGTTTAACTACCAATCACCTTCTAAGCTCAGCTGCTCTATTTGCCCATCTCATATCCAAATATCATATCCAAATATGCTTAAACCCAGACCTTCCACAGGTAGCAGGGCCAAGTGTGAGAAGCGGCAACAAAGCCAAACTTCAGGTGTCAAGAGAGCTCTTGGCACCTGAAGAGCAACACAAAGAAAAAGAATACTATTCATTGACAAGTTGTTTCTTTTCTTACTACTTAAAAATCCAGGCCCAAAATATATGACTATAGAGCCTGATCAAAGCCCATTAATTTCCATAGTATTCTTGGCATTGACTTTGATAGGCTGCGAATCAAGCCCATCCCCAAGTAGAACATATGGGTCTCTTGCACAGCTTATTTCTATTCATACTTCACATTTTTTTTTATTTATTTCATACATTATTCACAGTTTGTGATGGCAGAAAGACAGTTTATATCAGTGACACAAAGAAGACAAAGAAAGAAATACAGCATATGTGTTGTCATTATTATGAAAACTAAGGCATATTGGGCACAATGCATTTCATTTTCATTATATTACAGGATTCTAATAAGCATCATTGATAGTGAAGTCACTTGTCCTTAGCACAAGTAAAGAAGAAAGAAATGAAAACTTTTCAGGTTGTTTTTGAAAATCTTGTATACTGTCTAGGCATTTTAGGCACAAATTTAATTTCACTTCAACATCACAAGTTCCTTTGATGACAAAGTCACGTATCTTTAGTCCCAAACACAAAAGTAAATAAGACATTTAGATAGTTTTCTTTTACTTTGAAGGCAGTTTTATATTTGAAAATGTGAGTGCCTATGTCAGACGCATTGAATTTTCTGGTTCAGTCCAGCTCTAGTCTTAGTAAGGGCAATTATTTAATACATGATAAAACACAACTGTGTCGACCTGAAGGTCTACAGAAATATATGAAATCTTTAAGTAAATACAGGTTAGGATGGAAAGGCAGGATGAACTGTCGCTCATGACCAGGACTCTGGCCCCAGCCCTATGCAATGTGTACAGTTATAACCAAGCTCACATATTCATTAATCTAAGTTGTAACTCGGGGTCTCAGAAGACCTGGGAAATGCTGAGCTTTCACCCTAATTTTATATATTTTATTTTATCTGAATTTTAATTTAATTTAATTTAATGCAATTTTTTACCTAATATCTATGAAGTTTTTTTTACCCAAAGCTCAAAAATATTCCTTTCACACACTGCCTGCACTTCCTCTCCACTTAGATCCGCTTTTTTGTGCAGATTAAAAATTAATGTCTGGTTGCCAGGAGAAGAGAGTGATTATGAAATCCACAGTAGCAATTTTTTAAACAAATAAATAAAAACAGCTGGGAAAAGTCAACAAGATCTCCAAGTCAATAGTATAATGTCTCTTGAAAATATGGACAGAATGTTTTCCCATTGAGATGTGGTAATGGTATTGCTAACAGCATGCTGCAACTAGGAAAGAGAACACTAAATGGCAATAGCCTTTTGTGGTGATTTTTCTTTTGGAAGGAAGAAAATGAATGAGTATGACTTTTCTTGTGAGTCAGTGATGAATATTTTCCATGTATGCCACTGCTGAGTTTCCTGTAGGTCATAACAGATACAAGTGGGAGGATAGGATCGTTGTCTGGGAGAAGATCAGAGAATTAAAAAATACATGCCCAATGTTATTTCATTATTTTAATGAACAAAGATAATTCTATTTAAAACTATCTATTTAAAAAGATACTTTCTCATATTTTTCACTCTGAACTGAAATACACTCCCCAGAAGAGCAATAAGGTCATATTTGTATGCACTTTATTTTGCAGAAAATGCTCATTTATCAGCTCTGTCCCTGAGTTCTAATAGTCCACACGTGTGTGTTCTTTAATAGATTTTTAAAAATACTTCTTATGAAAAGAAGACAAAGTGCTCTTGTGAACGTAGTTTCCACAGAGTAACACATAGGTAGAGATATGATACTGCCCTAACCTCTTAAGCATTTTAGATCATTGGCCAATGTTTAGATCATGGATGTGTTTTTAGTGGATAAAGTGTTTTTAAAGCTTAGGGTTTGCTAGGTCATCACATCACAGTTTAAAAGAGCCAGTCGGGAAACTCTCTTCCAAGCCTGAGAAATGTTTTTCCAGGTTTTTTTGCTTTCCTTTCTCTAGAACTAGTTGTATGCCAAATAAGGTCTCCTGGCCTCTTGGGATAGCAAACCAATTTTTCTAGGAGATGTTCATAGCTCTGGTTACCACTTTACCAGTGCTCAAGTACTGTGCACCACCAAACAGTTTGTACTCACTTTATTTCTCAACAGCTGGACATAGACAGCCTTGAAGAAAACTACACGGGTGGATACGGGTCTTCCTGAAGGACACCTGGTGGTGGAAATATCTTCTAGCATTGTGAGAGACCAGTTTGCTCTTGAACCTTAAGCTTGTCAAGGCATTCTGCCTTGTCTGGGTCTCCTTCCTGGGTCTCCTTCCTTCCACTTCCTTCTGCATCACTCTCTTGCTCTTGTCTAGGCACACAGGAGTTTGCACCTGGGAGGACTACTTGAAATGGAAGGGTGGTAGGCACAGACTGTTGCATGAAGCATGTGATCTTTCCATCTCTCCCATCTGCCCTCCAAAATCTTCCTGACTTTCCAAGACATTATCTACTTTACTTTGCCCCAAAACACCTTTGCTGATTCTTGGTTCTCACTCCTAAATACCTGAGATAGTCCGTTTTGGTAGACCAAATTTTAAATTTCTACATCCAAGGGTGAGAATGATGCAAACTATTTTATCCTCATCCTTAGAAAAAAAAATTTCCATTGTCTCTTCTGCTGAGGAAGCAGGAGGCTGCTCTAAGAAAAAGTGAAATTTCCCAAGTTCTTCTGAAAGATAAAAAATAGAAGCAAAGAATGTGACAATGAGATGCAGTGCGATGGTCAATGGAATACAGGAAAATGCCACAAGTTTCTAGAGTCAATGTCTTTCCAGCTGTGACCCAAAAATCTTTCTCTGATTTTGACACTCTTACAATATGAAGTATTGTGTGAACAGATATTACTTCAATAAATGTTAAATGTTTCCAATAAACCTGGAAAGAAATTTCAATATACCTAAAGAGGAGAGCATCTATAGACTCTACCTAGTTTTCAAATAAGAAAAGTGCAACTTTTCTTCATATTTGTCTTCTTAAAAAGAACAGCCAGCCAATGCTATATGCTCTTTCAACTATATTTCAAATACGACTTTTTATTAATGTCACTGTGATTACTTGCTTTCCTGACTCCATGTAAGGAATAAGATTTGTTTAATCTCCTTTCTCTCCAAGCCTACTTGTCATCTTGAGTTCCAACTTTAAAAAAAAAATCTTAATCTGGCTAGTTGTCTCATAGTATTTGGCTTCTTCTAGATTAGGGTAGGTTTTGTGTCTTTAGAAAAAGGAGGATCTTTTAAGAGTAACTCAGTGCTGACTACCAAGATAAAAAAACTTTTAATATTGCTGACTTAAGGACTATTATTACAGATAAAATGTATTTTGATCTACTCAGCAATGTGAAAATATTATATTTGCAGCACAGAAATATTTAACCCAACCAAAACCAGCAAAGAGAAGAAAATTCAAGAATTTAAAATCCTGGGAACAAATCATTAAAGAACATATCTTCAAAGTATAGGCATTTGTCTCATAGTCTGAAACGAATATCTGAGCAAAAATCTTTCACTTAGAAAATCTATATAAATACAGATAAAAATAATTATTTTTTCAACAGCTTCCTCTAGTTAATAGTGTAAAGGAAGTTTTAAATATTATCACATCCAGAACTGGATTCTGAGTTTTATTTTCTTTTAATGACAGTTCTCATGACTGAGACTTCTGAAACTCATAATTCTGGTTTATGTGTTTAAACAGGGAAAGGAATGAGTTCTGCAATTTGAATAGGTATCTCAAAAACAAAAAAGAATTTTACATAACTGTACTATATTAGGAGTCTGAAAAAAAGCATAAATTTAAAAACCATATAATGAAGTGGCTGAATTTATCTACAAGACAAATATAAGACTGAAATTTAAAAGTAATAGTTCTTTAAGACAGTACCTGCGTGCCTCAGTCGTAAACTGGGACATTGGTATTAACATGAAACACTAAGCAAACATATAAGATTCTTCATATGCCAAAGACAAGACAATTGTTTCAGCAAGAAGAATTTTCTTTGTTACCACCATCTTCTAAGTGTATAGGCAGACAGAAGTTTGCAAAAAGAAGTGTAATAATGCATTAGCTCAAAGAATATGGCCAGAAAATGCAAACTTTTTCGGTCAGGCAAGTCTTTCTTCAGGTCATACGCGTCAAAGTAACATAGATATTTCATGATTATGTCAAAGCCAGTTTTGCAAATATTTAGAATCAAAGTAAATGAGGTCAGAATTTTGTGAAAAAGACCAGTCAATTATCCTATAATTAAAGCCTGCATAATAATGCATTACACCATGGAATATAATTCACTTTCAGTGTGCAGCTGTACAACTGGTATTTCCCAACACCAGAATAATAGACTGCAATCTCACTAATTGTGGCACTGACTAGAAAATCTTGAAGATACAGAAGATGTAAAAGACATTCTCCTCAGAAATTGTGGGTTTGTTTTTTCTTTGATAAGCACAATGACATTATATCTCTCCTCTTCATTCAAAAGTGTGGTGAGCAAGTCAGTTTTGTGCCTTGCATTGTTAAAATTTTGTAATACTTTTGCAAGACTGACATACGTGGATAAGACTAATAAAGCCACACCTTTTAAACACATACTCTTCTTGTTTCTCCTGGCCTGCAAGTGCTTACCTTATTGCATCTACTGTACATTCTGCCCTAAGGAGGAAATATGTTCACACTCCGCATTAAATACCTTTACAGAGCAGAAATGCACATGCCCTTAAAAGAAGAGTAAACTGGCCCTCTCTGAGCCAGAGAATCAGATTGTGAATGATTGACTTTGCAATCAAAATCAAGTGTTTACATGCCTTTAGCTGTATCTTGCATAGAGGTGAGCCTTCCTGGTTCATTTGCCACAGTCTTTTGGCCTCAGTATGATACTGATATAGATGGCAGTGTTATTCATGCTTAAATCCATTTATTTGATGAAAGCAGAATTTGCTGCTTAAACTCATCTGTAAAAGCTTCAGAAGGTAGTAAATAATTTCAAATATCAGGCAAGAAATCAGGTGATTTACATACATACATGTATTTTTAGGAAAGCCTCAACAAGAGTAAAATATAAGAGTATGGTTTTAACCAGATCCTGCAACATAACCACCAAAGTGAAAAAATTCAGATGTGTCCCAAAAGATGTAGCTGGTTAGTGAAATACCCAGGTTAGCAGAAAAGTCAAGTATTCTGGGTGCTTCTTGTAATTTCAGTGATGTTTCCTCAAGATTTTCTCCACTAAAAAATGCATTATTAAATAATGTAATATTATCATATGATCCATAAATAGAGGTAATGACTTTAATCCGCTTTGTAAGCTGTACGTAAGAGGCAGGTACCAACTTCAGTGTTTCTCAGTATACAGTTTTGCCAACTGGGAGGTGAATAAATCAATTATTGTTCATGACTGTGATTTTATGGGTTGCAAACAGTGGATCTGAGTCAATCAAATTCAGATTTTTATCCAAAGGATTAACTGACTGTTTATGCCACTAGACATGAATTGCTGCTTCATTAATTATTAGCTAGCCACTATGTCCAAAAATAGTGACAGAAGAATATTGTGTGCACATATCTTCATGCAACTTACACCAGAGCTGGAGTATTATCATTAAAATAACTCTTGTCAGTCATTAGGGCTTTTTTCCAAGTTCCGCTCATGCTTATATACTCATCATGCCTCTTCATGTTTTTGTAACTCAGTGATGCAGAGTGAGTCCTAAATACCATTAGCTTGTTCAAGGCCTGGATTGTTGGCTCCTTCCCTTACAGTGCTCTGAGCAAAATCAACATTTTTATCATTCATTCTACTCCTGTGCTTTTCAGGGGCAGAGCTACCACTGAAGATGATTTGCAGTTTCTGATAGATCAACACAGCTCTGCAACAAAAGCTGACTTGCATAAATTTTAAGCATAAAGCTTGAGGAAAGCAACCACACTTCTGTGTATGTAAAGTATTTAGGTAATCATCTGCACTGCCTTAGAAATTGAGAAGTGTTTTGCGCTGCAGGCACAAGGTTATGCATTTGCCAAATTTGTTGTATTTGGTAAAAATAGAAGGTACACAATTCTAAGTTCTAATAGAGGCATATAAATAAACAGCTATGAGTAGCTGCATTTAAATCTTCTGTTATTTTAAGACAAAATTTTAACAGAAAATACCTCGATGTGTAATTTTTCTCTGTCATCATAAACAGAATGTTCATCTAGAACTGTACTGCATATCATTTCTCTAAGCGTATTGGGCTTTTTAGTGCAGATTTTCTTAAGTTGTGTGGATACAACAAGCAAATATAATGGAAAACAAGAATGAGACCTGGGTTTCTCTCCCTCCTTGTAGCTCTATGTTATTAGAAGCAATGACACTGTAAACTCTATAGGGTACTGTTAAAATATCTTCAGGAATTCATCAGTTATGACATTCTATTTCTACTCTATTTATTGTTTATTACTGGTCCTTCCAAATGTGATTGCACACAACTTTTTAAAGGGACGTAAAATCCTTGCATACCTTTGCCTTTAAGTAGCTCTTACCTTTATGCCCTTAGTCTCAAGCAACTTGGTTTCTGGGCAAGGGCCTGTTCAGCTCTCTGTGCCAAAAAAAGGAATTCATAAATTAATGATCAGCCTGATTTACCAAACTAACAATAACAGTTTTCAACTTGAATCGATGAGACATGAGTTACCACAACATTTTGAGACACCCCAAAAGGTAAATCTAGATAGTTAATCAACTACTGTCCCAGGTTTTCCAGAAATCTCAAAAATTACAGAATGACAATTTGAGTTTGGATGAGACCTCTGGAGGTTATCTCGTCCAACCCCTTCTTGTTCCAGTATGGCCACCTAGAGCAGGCTTCCCAGGACTATGTCCAGACGTCTTTTGAGTATTTCCGAACTACATTTTCAAGAGACTACACAACCCACTGTCTGTGACAGTGCTCAGTCACCTTCACAGTAAAAAATTCTTTAAGAAAAATAGTACTGATTAACCAGCAGTGATGAGGAGAAGCAAAAGCTAGGAGTAATAACTCTCAGTTTCACTGCGATTGCTTTGTGATTTCCACAGACACTATGGAGTTTTGTTTTCATTTTTATGTCAATAGGTGTGTGTCAAGTCCTGGAACAATAAAAATGTCTTAGTAAAAATTAATAATGGAATAACAGAAAACTCATTGCCTGAGTCACTTGATGAATGACTCAATGACAACACATGCATGAATACTCTTTGTTCCTGTGCTAATTGTGTGAGGCAACTTCACTGTCAGACCTTAGCCACAGTAACTCTACTGCTGCTTCCAATGTAAGGGGATTTATCCTAGGCACGACACTGAAAAAGTGATTACAGAGAGGACAAAAAAGATAATAGCAACAATAGTTGAAGACACCATCCTCAAAATATTTGACCTCCAGGGTACTTCATCTCAAGTGGAAAAACAAACCTGATGGGGAATGGTAAGGCTAGTTGTGGTTGTTAGAGAAGTTTCCAGTGTTTTCTTTGTCAAGGCAGGATTTTTTTTATTCCCATTCTCAGAAAACATTTCCTACGTTTATCTAACACATCACATCCATCACACATATATTGTCATTCCTACAGAAACCCTCAGTTTGGCTTTCCAGTATAGCTAGAGGAAAAGTAAACAACCAAACAGACATTCCTTTCTCCAAGTCCTGTCTGCAGTGGTAATGGCCAACCATTTTGTGAGTGAAGTTTTGTCTTGTTTTTCAGTTTGAGCCAACAATTACTACTGATCATACCAAATTAGGACAGCAGACTAAACTGAATTTTACCTTTGTCCTTTTGTGGTCTACAATGATTGACAGCTAAATTTGGGTTTGCCATAAGTAAAAAGAGCAAACTTGGCGAGTGTCCTGAGATGACTCCAACATCTCCACTGCTTCATAAATTTGTCAGTTTACTTTCAGGGTTTTTTTGCAGAGCTTCAATGAAGATCAACAGCAGAAAGGACATGTCAGCTTTTTCAGGTGTGGAGGTGTCCTCTCATGGTAAGCAGCTTTCAAGTTTATTGCATTTGGGGTAATAATATCATTACTATGGTAATGACAAAATATGTGTCACTTTTGGGAATGAGAAATTACACATAATTTCTATTTGCTTCAGTCTTGTTTCTATAGTAACAAGACTAGTAATTCTCATTAATGACTAGGTTGTTGGCATTGTTATTTTTGGTAATTCCAGGTTATTAATGTCCTTAGTTTTTCTGTATCTTATTGATGACTAAATCTGAGTGGCTGTTAAATGAAAAAAATAGGTCCACTTGACTAAAAACTATCTTTCAGAAAAATCAAAGAGTGTCCTTTGAATCTAGTTTTAAAATTAGTGCAGAACTAAGTAGAGAGAATAGAAGTGTTAAATCATTTAGACTTGAGGCAAAATTTAGACTGGCTGGTAAACATAAGTATTAACACAAACCACACAACTGTGATGAAAGTTCTGACATTATCATTTAACATTTCAGTTTGCCAAGTTCATCTTTTCACTAGAAAAGACATTTACCCCCTACAGTAATATTGCTATAAGAGCAGCAAGGCAGTTTCAAGCACAACGGTTGTCATGAGCTCATTTACCACTGGGATTCAAGGTTAAAGGTTGTGCCTAGAGATGCCACAAGGTCATTATTATAGCTACATATTCTGCTACGTTTCATTCTCCTTAAGGGCAAACTGCATGCTAAATGCCTATGGGCTAAAGAATTACAAATATAGTCTTCTAATTGTAGAAGATATCAAGATTACACTTACATTCTTTCTTTTCTAAAATGTTGTGCAGATGCCATGAAATAATTCCCCCAAAATTTAATCCACCTTAATAGAACTACACAGGAAGCTTGGCTTTTTCTCCCTATAAATGCTTATGCATGTCCGTACTTTCACCTACTGACTGTTCATTTGAGTAGTCACATGTTAGTGCCTGCAGGACTGGGTGTAGTTTATCCTACTTGTTTTAGCTCACTTTTCTTACAAAGGCCTTAAAAATAGAATTCCTTGAAAATTCTTTGATAGTAAAGTTTATAATTTCTTTTATGATGTGCTTTTAAAGTATCTAGCAACATTTTGCAATCACTTAGTAAACACTAACAAAGCACTTGTAATCTCTTTAAGTTTAGAACGCTGCCATTGTCTTCCAAGCCAATATTAACAAGTCAGTGATGGACATCTGCATTTGGTGATAAATTTATTATGGCTTTTGGATTTAAAATATGTTACAGCAGGATTTTGGGAAAAAAACAGAAGATTTGGAAGAAAATAAAAGAACAAGTGAAAGTAAAATGATCTTATCCCCTTATTATTCGCTATCATAAGGTCCATACCTGGAACAGATCTGTGACCAAGATACACAAAATGTTAGACTTTATTTTGCTTCTCTGAAGGTAGGAATGGATTACTTCTCCTGCAATCAGGCAGGCAAACACCACTGTGTGGGCCATGAACTTTCTTTCAAGGTGTTTCTGTAGCTGGACTGTATAGTATAACCTACTTCTGATCATACTCTTCAGTAGCACAGCTGTAACTTATACTTTTGTGCAAACTTTTGATAAAATCTGCCAGTTCTGACACATATATTTACATACAAAAAGGAAAAAATCTTCTCTCAATGAAGAAATCCACCTTATTTCTTCCCTGCATTACAAATCAACTCAGAGCCTATTTTTACTGCGGGCTACTGGACTGAATTTATGGAGCTGAAAAGGATAATTTATTTCAATTAATAATTTCCTATACTAAATATTATTCATGTTAAACATTTTTTCTTCTTGCATAAAAATATATGGTTTAATATTTTAAATTATTATTTTAAATTATTATTTTAAAAAGTGCTTTAAACTCATGAGAATGAATTTTTAGGCCATCTGTCTCTCTTCTGGGCAATAGGGACAAAGTAGTCAACTCACCCTACTAGTCAACTCACCCTAGAAAGATGAATTGTTGGAGGCAGAAGATTGTGACAGAATGCACAATCCTGGTTGCCAACTGACACTGTGGGTCAACAGCCATTTAGCATAAATTAAAGCAGTGCGTAGGCTGCTGCAGTCTATGCCAAGACCAATGAATAACTCTTGCTTGGATGAGGATGCCTGGTTTATTCATAGCTCTTTTCAACCTCCTGTGCTTGTGGCTTCCTCTCACACCTAAGAATGTAGTAAATGTTCAGGTTCTTTACCGTAAAAAGATGATCAGCTTCAAGGAATCATTTAAGAGATGGATCTGTGACAATGAAATTAAGTTAATCATCAGCATTTGCTTTATCAGCTATAATTTTTTACATAAAAAATTAGTTTAAAAAGTCTAGTAAACACCCCTCCCCCCCATTTGTTTTGAAATAGCTAATATTTTAGCAGAAAATTCCTGCAGATATGTTCTTGCCTACAAAGCATATGATATTTCAAATCACAAACTTGGCAAATTTCAAGCACCTGAGGAACATAATGGGAATATTCAACACGGGCAGAATGTTCTCTTCAGTGTAGCCTGAAGAAATGAACATTAGTGGTGTTCAGACATTTTCTGACAAGATGGATTCTAATCAGGTTTTGTCAGAACTGAGGCATTTGGTAGGGTCTTTGCAGCAAGATGAAAATTCTGTTCAAAAGTAAAGGTAGAATCATATCTTGAGAAAGGCCACTGATTACAGGGAATTACAGGTATTACAAGGAAAACTCACCTTTTTTATTTTCACCTCCAAATGTCTGTACTTCTTTGATATTTTCAGAAGACAGAGAACTTGGGCAGAGAGGTAGCTCAAAGTGACTTTTTGATTTTCCTAGTGTGGTGGGTTGACCCTGGCTGGATGCCAAGCACCCACCAAAGCCACTCTTATAACTCCCCTCCACAACTGGACAGGGGAGAGAAAATATAGCAAAAGGTTCATGAGTTGAGATAAAGACTGGAAGAGATCACTCATCGATTAGCATCACATGCAAAACAGGGATTTTAAATTGGGGAAATTAGTTGAATTTACTGCTAATCAAAATCAGACCCTGATAATGAGAAATAAAAAAAATCTTAAAAATACCTTCCCCTCACCCCTCCATCCTTCCCGGCTCTACCTCCTCCTCCAGTGATGCAGGGAGAGAGGGAATGGAGGTTCTGGTGAGTTCATCACCTGTTGTTTCTGCCACTGCCCAGGGAGAGGAGTCCTTCCCCTGCTGCAGCGTGGGGTCCCCCCACAGGAGACAGTCCTCCATGAGCTCCTCCAACATTGCTCCCACAGGAAGCAGTTCTTCACAAATTGCTTCAATGGGGCTCACTTTTCCATGGGGTGCAGTCCCTCAGGCACAGCCTGCCCCAGCCTGGGTCCCTCACAGGGTCACAAGTCCTACCAGGGAACCTGCTCCCTGTGGAGGAGTGTGGACTCCTCCCTCCATGGGTCTGCAGGTCCCTGCCAGGAACCTGTTCCAGCACTCCAGGCCTCCCATGGGATCACAGCCTCCTCTCGGCATCCACCTGCTCCAATGTGGGTCTCCTCCAGGGACTGCAGGTGGATCTGACATGCCCACGAGGAGTTCCTACAGCATGCAATCCACTTCACTGCCTGTACATTCAGCTGCACCTTCTCTGTAGCACAGCCAGTTGCACCATCCTTAGAACATTTAATGGTGATGCATGAATAGACATTCGTGTTTCTGTCCTGACAGATTTTAAAATTCAGCCCCTTCTGATGGGAACAATATAACCAACAGACTGTGCTATTCTGTGCCAAAGCTGATCAATCTTAAACTAGTAGTTACTTTGCAGGGGAAGACCCTCTTCCTCCAAAAGTAATAGTTTGTCCAAAGATTGAACCAATTTAGAAATTCTTGAAAGACTTTATTTAATTAAAAAAATTACTTTTTCCATCATCTTTAGCTCAGTTCTTTTTTTTTTTTTATCTTATCTCTATGAGAATATAAAATTTAAAAGCTTTTGAATTTACAAGAGCAATTCAAATATTGGATAGAACAAACATATTTTATTTTTATTCTCTTTCTACAGGCTTTACTTTAATTACAATCACTTTTATATGTAGTGGTAAAACCTCAAAAACTTCAGTACTTTCCCTAAGAGCAAAACCCATATGCAAAAAAATATATTATTCTAATAAATAATATATACCATGTATAATTTTCTGGAGATTGCAGTAATGTCCTCTTTTTTTCGAGCTTTCAATTAATTTTCCAGTTTAAAATAAAAGGTGAAAAAACATACTGTCAAAATATTTTCCATGGTAATCTGTTCCCCCTTACTTTACCAAACACTGTCTTAACGCTTTAACCATCTTTCCAGATTCCCTTCAGATATCTTAGTATTTTAAATATATCCATATATATATATATACATATATACATATATTTATATTCATTGGCAATTCAGCTAACAGGAATAGACACATGCTACACAAGTTACATTTTGCCCATCCAATTTTTTACCACAGGTTTTGGATTACGTTCTGTTCAAATAATTTAAGAAGCAGTATTACAGCTTTACAGTGTCTGCTAACTTTAGCCTCTTTGATACGGATTTTAAAACATGCTTAATTTTGATTCTAGCCTGTTATACTGGGTTAAATATTTTAGTGAGGACACACAGGTACATTTTAAGAGTACTTGCCAATATTGTTAGTTTGGTTGCTACAGCTGATTTCTATGTATCCATGTGGGTAAAGATATATTTAAGACTTTTTTTTTTTTGTTAAAAAGGGTGCTAGTGAGGGGGGTATTATGTTCCTTCAAGATGAACACAGCACTTGCTAATTTTTGGCACACAACACTCATCTCCTAGCATTATGTCTCTTGTCAAGCCTTAAGATTTTCCTCGGCCCAAACTGACATTATATGTCAAACACTTACAAAACTTCATTTTCCAAGTGCATTTAGAATGAATGATCTAGAACAATTCATGTAGTAACATCAGATATCCTGAAATATCCTACCCACACAGCTTTACCAAAATGTAGCTACTACTGGAAATCTGTCATGGCATGTATTTTTTTTTTTATTGGACTTTCAGTAAACTTTCATATTAGTTTTTATAGTTTCTACTGATACTAGTCTTATAAAGTGATAGCACTATTATTGCTAAGAAGTGATGTCATCTTTTTTTTCTCAGTGAAGTAGTTACTAGATTTCCAGTTCTATAAGAAACAAAATGCTTAACGTTAGCATTAACAGTTGGTTTCACGTGTTGTCACATTATATTAGCTACTGACATGGCATCCTAATGATCTCCTACCTGTCCTTGTCTGTATTTTTTAAAATATTATTCAGTGTTGCACATGATATGCTTAACATCTATCTTTCATACTGAACTGTGAAGTCCTGCCCATGCTTCAGGATAAGTACCATTGTAATAGAAATAGAGGATGAATTTCAAAAAGCTATTTCTGATGTTATGATCTTGATATGACATGATATGACATGATATGATATATGTGGTTTTTTCAGTAAATTATTTTAAGTACATTTCACCTTTTTTAATTAGAGTTGATGCTTTTTAAGTATTTTAATATGTACAGTGTGCATGTGCAGAAATAGTAGACTGCGCAGTGTGAGACAATGTATTCTTTTGATCACATTTATTCTTTTTCTAGTAGGTGGTCAATATTGTAGTTGCTTCATAAGAGACAATTTAGTTTAAATATCAAAAAACTCCTATGGAATTTCACAACAAAAGCCGTTCTCAAGAAACACAGGCTATCTAATTCGTTTTTGCGGAAAGCAACCTCAAGTCCCTGAGTATTGAATACTCTGTGCTTTTTTCATTACACTTTCTTCATAAAATATAAAGCATTTCAAACTATGTATGTCCCAAATATTTTATTTAATTTCCAGGTGACTTATGTGATTAGTTCTTCATCACCCAATGGTCTTTGTCACTAAAGAGACAGCTGATTTAGTTCATTTATTCTGAAATATCATGTTACACTCTGTTCAGTAAATAGATTCTGTTTGTGCATTAAGTTATATATTTGGTTTTTTTGTCTACAGACCATCTTTTAAAATCACAGAATGTTAGAAAATTATGGCTGGAAGGGACTTCAAAAAGTCATCTAGTTCACCCGCTGCCTAAAACAAGATCCAATATACCTGTATTCCTGATAATTGTTTGTTGAACCCATTCTTAAAAACTATCAAAGATGGATATTCTTGAAACATCCTCAGGCACTCTTGTCTAGACCTTCATTATCCCTACTAATAGACAGTTTTCCCCACAGCCTAATCTGAATAATATTTTTTATTAATTTAATCCCTTCAGTTATCTGTTCTACAAAGGATGTTGTGAAGATAAAGTTCTTCTACTCCTGCAGCAACCTTCCCTGTGTAGTGAAAGCCCTTTAGTTCAGCCGTGGTCAGGTTCCCATGACTTACATGCGTTACTGTTTCTGTTCTACAGATTTTCTCCAGCAGATAAAATGCCATGCTTAACATTCTGAGGCCATAGTAGTGCTGAGCACATACATCTTTTAAACAGGCCAAGAGCTCTTATCAGTTGGCCTTAAATGCAGATGAACTCCCAGAAGAGAGTTTGGCAAAGTAAAAGAAAAGTCCAAAATGTGGAGATCTAAGGCAGTACTCTGAGATCTCAGTTATGCAGTTTAGGATTGGGACTCTGGAAGTTGAGCTGGCATGTCCAGCTCCCTGTAGCTAAACCAACTCATCTGCCACTTGCCCATGCCACCATGCAGTGCACTAGTTTGAGCAAGTGGCTGTAGCACCAGTGTGGTGGTGCTGACTTTGTGCTGCACTGCACAGGGGGAAGGTTTCCTCCATCTCTTCCTTAAAAAGTGATCTTCTCTATAGCCCAGCTGCATCAGCTGTGTGTCCTAGGGTTTGGATCACAAAGAGTACATACAATTCCAAGGATACTTCCAAGGGTACAAGCATAAATACCAGACTAGCTTCTTCAGAAGTTAGCTTTTCCAAATTATGTAAAGAAGTGGATATGTGGGTGTTTGCATAGAAAGTATCAGCATGATGTGCAGTTTTCAATCTGCTCAGGTGAAAATGCAGAGGTAGTGCTATTTGCCACTTGGTCAAAAAGCTATAAAAAAATTCAGATTTTAATATTGAGTGAGTTAAAAATTTATATTAAACCTTCTTACAAATAGAAGCCATACTGAGAAAATTCTGCCCCTACTGATGTCCACAGCAAATCTAAGGTACCAGAGTGGCACATTGTTAGATATTAAGCACTTGAGATGTGTCTATGCCTACCTATCTTAGAACATAAAGCTGATTTCGTATTCAAGGTTGCATGGATAGCTAATATATATATTTCACACAGAGAATTCAGTGAATACCTGACTGCACGATTTAAGTCACTTTTTCAGAAGACTCTATCTGTGCTCATAAGTGCATCTATTTATCACATTTTCTTACCATTAATTTCTTACTAGTGGAACACACCCTGTTCTTAAGTTGCATTACTGTCATTTATCTGTCCTTTGTCCCTCCTCTCCTAAACTGCAGCACTGAGAAGACAGTAAGTGTGTGCTGTTTGCTTAACAGAAGCTGAGGCATTCATTGTGATGCGTTCTGCATATCGGGGTTTTTTTGTTACTCAATGTGATAATAGAAGTAGAGTCTGTTAAGGAGACAATTCTCATGCAAGGCAACCTGTCATACAGACTGTCCATCTTCAGTGTATGATATTACAACTAATCAATTGTTTAGGCTTTTCCTAATGCTTTGCTTTTTGCCCACAGGTAATCTTGTGCAACTAGCAATGGGACCACATTGCATGATATGAAAACATTATTAATATCTCAGGGACAGACTTCATTACACATCACCATGACTCTTAGAACAAATTATGCATATTTTATGTAGTCCAGGTTACCATGGTAAATATTTTCTTCTTTAACAGAGAATAAAATGAAATAGAGAAACAAATACATGCAAAATTTGTTTTTAAAAGCAGCATTACATTAAGCAATACTATTTCAACCTATGAGTGTGGCAGTGGTTTTTCAGTAAGTAAACCCCAATACTTCATTACATTAAACCAAAACAAAAAAATTGAACTTGTAAATTCCTCAAATGCAATAAAGTTGAAATGGCCAAGAGACAGCTGCACAGACAAAAGCACGTAATACATCTTACAAGTACTAGCTTGATTCAGCTAACAGAGAGGCCAAAATTTTAGGGTTGATTCTTTAAAATGTCAATTGACTAGTTCCATACTATGGAATCACGAGGTCCCATTCATTTCCTTTCAATAGTCACACTTACCACTTTTTAAATTGACATTTGCAGTCAGACTAGAAACTCAATTTAAGATCTGAATGTCCTTCTTTTAGTCCTTGCAGACGTATTGTTACTGGCAAGAATTAATCTCTAAATCAGCCTCTGCCTCACTATGCCATCTGAAGGTAGTGACACAAACTTGATGCAAGTACAGTCTTAGCGGGATATTAATCTCACAGTTCAGCCTGAACAAATTACAGCTCCAGGAAAAAAACCCAAAAGCAACACTAAAACTTTTCTTTAAAGAAGAGTTACATTACTTCAGCATACTCTGATGTGGACCTGTTTCTCAACCCAAATTTGAAACCATTGACTGTTAGGTTTGAAGGTGGAATCTCTTTTCCTCTTCAGTGCAGAATAAGAAAGTAATGTTACCTACTTCATTTGTCTCTTGAAGCAAGGAACTAAGCTACATGCAAAAAGAAACCATTCCATGTATAATGGAATACAAATTCTTCATAATTTCACTGAAGACAATGGCCTTGGAGACACTGGCCTCTACACCTGGGTAGAGGGTATCCTGCAATCCAAATGTGCCAATTACTACACAAATTCCTGCCTACACGATCTCTCTTTATCAGAGGAGTAGAAGGAGGCAACTTCCAAATAAAAATATGTTTTCAGGACATTGCATCTAAATGTTTCAGGAAGTAGCGCTAGCTACCAAGGATTTTGCACTAGTATTAGCCAGTGTTACCAGTTTCTGGTACAGACAAATATAGTATGATTCAGGGATAGCATCAGTTGCCTTCACTTTGGTAAAGCATCACTTGCTTTGTGTTGGGACTAAAATCTATTTGCTGGCTTTGAGTAAAATGCAGAAGAAAGGTTCCAATTGCAGTTTCCTACAGTCCATCACTCAAAAATCCCTGGAAATTTTTCATGGTTATTGCATTGCATGAGAGTCTAACTTATATACTTTAATTGTGAACCATCTTAAGGCTTCTTGTATAATTTCATATGACAAATAATCTTTTTATCTCCTCAAATGTTGTGGAGAGCTGTTTGGTACTGCTGTCAGAAACCATTCTTTACCCATGAACACAGTTGCACTTCAGCAATGGATATCTCTTTACCTAGAGAGTTTACCAAAACAGTGCATAGTTTTGTGTTTGTGGCCTCTTGCTTGGAAAATATAAATTCATTATCCTTGTTACCATTCAAGCCTATGGTAATGAGGTGCTAATATCTCTATTTGGTATGACTGCTCCAAAGAGTGTATTTTCATGTATTTGATGGAAACAAGAGAAAGCCATTGCTGTATTTATTATTACATTGCATGATATAAATATATTCTTTATTTTATCGTCCCCAAAAAAGATATTTTTTTGCTTAACCTGTTTACTTTAAGTGCATTCTCTGAGTTTAAAAAAAGGAAGGGTATCAACCAATCCAGAGAATATCATGAATTGTTGCAGTCTCCTAAGTCTTTCACAGTAAACTTAAAGTCTAAACAATAAAAACAGATAAATAGAGGAAATGTCAAACTGAATTCTGGGTAATGATCAGATCAGCATGCTTTTATACAATTTCCATCACTTTGAATTTTAAATCACCTTTTAAAGGGCACTAAAGCATTCTTGCAAATTAGTCTGCTCTCCAATTAATGCACCCAACATGACAATAACACCAGTTTCAGCTTGGCTAAGCAGACCAGTCAACCAGGAGGATGTGACTTGAGGACTTGGAGAGCTTGTGCCTCCACCTTTTTTCCCTTTCTCTTCACAGCAGCTTAGGTCCAATTAGGCCAGTTAATCTGCCTAAAACCACTGGAAAGGAAGGATTTCTCTAATAAAGATGAAGCATAGTCTGAGAGGACATACAAATTAAGTCTACTCTTTTCAAAAGACAGAAAATTCCAAGATTTCCCTTAGCCATATATCTTAAAGATGTGTTTCTTTTGGTCAAAACCAAATGATTTTTCTCCATGTGGATTTTAACTTCAAGAGATCTTTCTGTGACATTTGTTAAAATGTAAAGGATTTCACTTTTGTCTATTTATTTTTCACACTTTGCTCATTTTTGACATCCATTAAATTTTATAAGACTAGACTGCAAGCGGTAGTGATGAGAAATGCCAGGTCATATTACAAAAAAATATTCATAAATAAAAATGACTTTGTGTTTTTCAGTTAGAAGTAAATAATAAAGAAGTAAATAATATTTGCATGAATATATAGGTATTTGAGTAGCCTAATCTGAGATTTTGAAAAGGAAAATTGAAAGGGGCTAAAAAAACCCTCATAAATACATGCTTATATCTGAAACATATTTTAACAAGTTGAAACAAAATTCTTGCAAAATAGATAAACCATTTTACATAACATTTAGCTCACACTTAAAAAAAAACAAAGTAAAAAAATCTCTATCCTGTTTATTGTTAGCACTGGTGGATGGGAACTCCATTTTATAATCACAGCACACTTTGAACTTTCTCATTTCCTTTGTGCTTCACTTATATAATTTCACTTAATTTTCTATGTGCAAAATTCTAACATGTATTTCAACAAAATTAGATGAGAAACATTCAGCCAGATGCACAATAAATACATATCGCTTTTGGAATTACTTCCATTTCTCCTCAGAAAGCTCATGCTACCTTGACTGCAGCAGCTGCTTTTTTATATATTGAAGTAGGATTTGGGACAGGAGGGAGAAGTATTAGTGCCTCTAGTTCAACAACAGCATCTAATGCGTTAGTAACATGCTCAGGAATTATTAGCTGGGGTACAAAAGAAAAAATATAGAAAAGGCATGAAGTATTTTTTTAAATTAAAACGGTGATACAGAGGTGTAATGATACTGAAGGCAACTTTGTTATCTAGAGCTAGAATATAAGTTTTCCTATTTACCTTGGCAACAAAATGTTAAGCTGCTTTATCATGAGCCCTTTTTGTTAAGAAATCTGTAATCACTTTCCCTTGAGTCCTTGGCTCTGACATAAATTTTGTTGGGGAACATGCAAAATATTCTTTTCCAGCATCAATGCTTTAAGGAAAACTTTTTTTCCAAAACAAAACTGAAGATTTCCCACTGCCTCTTTAGACCAACACAAAAGCCTTTAAAGCAGTGAGGTTTGTAATGGGCTGTTTATTTAGTCACATCTGTATCGTGTAACTTTTGTTGATATTCCATCCCACCTCTTTGTTCTGATGTCAAGGGGCAGTTCTGAGCATATTAGCATGCTCACAAATAAACCGGCTGGCTGATCAGCTGGTCAACCACTGATCACCACAGTTCAACCTGATCCATACTTCTCAGAGCCACATTGAGAAGCCAGTTTCTCTGGCTGCTGTCTGAAGCTGGTTGTATATTCACTCAGCAATGCTAATCCAGATTGTTCTCTCCTTTGGATCTGAGATTTATCTAAATAGTTTAACTGAAAGGAGAAATCAATGGCATTGGCAAACTATTTTTAATCAATGAGGCTGCACTTTAACAACAACTTCCTTCCTTCCTTCCTTTGTGATAGCCCCAGTACAGCAGATAAGAGGCTAGTATATAATCCTGCTGCTTTATAACTGCAGAGTTTATATTCTAAAAAGAAATACTGAGATAGGCCAGACCCTATAAAATTCCACATACTTCCATATACCAAAGACAGTGATTTTTAAGACCCGGGATTCTCCATCCTAGTGTGCAGCTGTGTGAGTTCTGCATCTTGATTCACGGATTCAGTTGAGTGTGCTCCCATTTTTTTTTTTCATTCCACTTTTCTTTCACACCTTATTCAACTACAAGCTTTGTTTGAAATAATGGCTGAGCAGCCACAAAGAAGCATGAAGGCTGTAGATGAGAGAACACTGAGAAAGGACTTAGATTTAGAAAGCAAATTTTAGATGTAGTAGTTGAAACAGAGGAGTGAGAAATTATACTGGGAAAAGGAAAGTATCAACACAAAGGAACAGAAGAAGAAAAGTAAGAATAAAAATGCACTACAAGTAAAGATAAGTGAAAAGCTAGCATAAAAAAAAAAAAAAAGAAGGATGTCATATCAGAGATACCAAAAGGGTAAATAAAATAAAAAGGAAGTATTGATTATGTGTGACCAATCAGTAGTTTTACCTTGATTTTGCCATTTCCTTTAAATGATATTTAAACAAATGTCATTTATCTAGGAATTCAAATATATTTCAATTTTCCACACCTGTTGCAATTTGAAGTAGAGAAATCAATAGCATTTTCCATGAGAGAAGAAAGGATGATAAGTAAGGGAAGGAGTGTGATAAAACAGAATAGAGTCTCAATTCAACCAAATATATTTCCCTGCCCATTTAAAATTCAGTAGTCTTTTATGCTTTGCAGATAGTATTTCTACATTCTTAGTAATAATCGATATGTTATTTCCTTTTTCCTCAAGCTGTTTTATAGGATTCCATGTGAAATGTCATGCTACTCAGTTGGATAGGAATATTACAGTATCAGCCTAAGGGCTGATCTCCAAATTATCTCTTGTTTGTTTTGCATTCTTTATTAGCCAAACTTCCTTCTTCAGGTATTATTTAAATAAGGAAAAAAAATGTGGAAGGGTTGCTACAGACAGCACTCTATTCCTCATTGATCTTTAATTCTCTATTCAGAGTCAGAGATATAAAACTATTAAATAAATCCATGCATTTTTCTATCAAAATCAATAAGGAAATGGTTAAAATAAGCAAAGGCCAAACTGCCAAAACACTTCAAGAATGACTGGGGGAATCAGATATGCATATGAAGTTCCACAATCTGAGCGAAGCACCTACTGCACAATACGTGATGGTGTAACAGAAAATTTGCTTTAAAAATGAATGGAAGGACATGAAAGAAACACTTAGCAACTGCCACACATACACCTAATTGCAAACAGAAACTAGTGCATGAAATGCAATTAAACTTTTTGATAGATCAAAGCATTCTTCTGCAATAAAAAGGAAATATTCTACTGTACATTTAAATAGCATAACTGAATTATACTAGGGAATTGCATGAATACTAAAAGACAAAATTGAAATAATACAAGAGGTGTTATAAGATTTGCTTTGTGCTTCAAATACTACAAGAATGATGTACAAATACAATTATGCAATTAAACTAATAAAGAAAATTAACTGCATGGCAAAAAATTTGGTATATCCTCTAAAAATTTAATTAATAATTGACATCTATATTTTGCATATGTGTTCACTAAGTCCTGTGTACATTTACAAATAAAATGACAGGCCTCAGGTGCCTGTTCCCATCCAGGAAGAGGCTGCTATGTTTTCTTGAACACTCCTTCTGCTGGGAGGAGCTCATTTTAGGGAGCTCTGTGGTCTGGGCACAAGTCTCTGAATTGGGAGGTGACTTCTAGTTCAAGTTGAGCCACTGGTTTGCTAAGCACCACAGACAAATTATCTGGTCTCTCTGTTTTCGACTGGTCATGATAGGCCACTGGAAAAAGTAAGAAAAAAACCAGCTCAGAGCTCCAGTTAAAAATCAAAGGTAATGCTTTAGCAGAGTTGCTGAACTCACCCTTATTATTTTATTTAAAAGAAAATAATTCAATTACAGAGTACTTTTTTCTAAAACAGCTAGAGGATTTTGATAAAATGGAATTTAACACAGAAATGTGAAGTACAGGAATGTTGGATGCAGAGAAGGCAGGATGACACAAGTCATTTGATTGCAGAAGTCCTCCAAGTGTTCATTGTTCTGAACAAAGCTGATAAGAAAAAAAAGTGCCACCTCACTTCAATCTGAAAAAACCACATCAGAAAGACTGCGTTACAGCTTAAGGAAAGGTTTAAAAGAATGAGCTCTACAAAAATTAAATCTAGAAGCAAGAGACTGATAACATAATACCCATTTAAAGTGGAAGAGAATGTTGATATATTTGCACGTAAATAAAAAAGGTTTTTACTGTTGCCATTCTCTCTCTATCATATGTATATTTGTCAAATTACATGCTATTGTAGATTTATAAAGTGAAGAAATTCTGTATAACCCGTCACAAGAGGATTTGTAATGTTTGAGAAAAAAATCCTACTCTAAACAGTGTTTTTCACTTTCAACTCAAATACACTTAGTTTCAGGTAGCCACGTGTACTGAAAGACTATTTTGGTTACGAGATTAGGAAATTACAGTAGCTGCTATTTCAAAATGGAGTAAGGTAAAATAAGAAATAATTTTGGTTTAAAGGGAAAAATACTTTGCAAGTAATTATTCTCAGCTTGTAAATGGTGTCTCTATAACCAACCAAGCATATAACAAGAAGATGAAGACGAGGCTTATTTTCACTTCATTTCACTTCTTTGTAATTGACAAGCTCTCACTGAGTGTCAACTTTAAAAAATGACAAATCCTAAATCTTATAGGACTCAATTCAATAGTTCACCTCTCTAAACTGTTTGCAAATTAATCTACATTTTCAAATGAATCAGGCATAAAATATAAGGTGCCATCTATATTAAAAACATATTAATTTCCTTGTCTTTTTTCAGCATCCAAAGTAGCATTAAAATATTCAGATTGTTAATACAATGCATAGAAATATACTAATGCACAATGTTCCCTATTTCACCAGTTTACCTTTCTGCTTTCCTGTTCTATTCCAGTATACATTGGTTTCCTTATTCAGAAATATATCTATTTTGTATTTGATATAGTGTGATAATCATACGTCAACTACTTCAAATGACATAAACCAAAACACATGAAAGGTGTGATGATGAAAAGACTAAAAAACTGAAAAACAACAAATTAATAAATTTGGGGCTATGTTTTCATGTTGTCCCAAAATGTTAGCCTGTTTCCCATTATTATCCTTCCATTATTCAAATTTGGTAATGAATCTGCTCCAAACAGTCAGATTCTGAAAAATTGGAAGCACCCTCTATTTTCTAGTTGTGTTCTGTTTTCTTTTTCTGATACATTTGGCCACTGAAGCCATCATCACGGTGCAACCTTCTCTCTTAACTGACAGAAAACTACAAAAGCAGATTTCTTCCTAAACTTAGACTTGTTTTTAATTCTACTCAAGGAAATTAAATGGAAATAAGGTTTTCAGTCAAGATTGGGAGCAGTTGCAGAGCTGCTAAGAACTAGAAGTTACACAAATTATGCATTTCAGTAAGTAAATAAAAATTTAGCTCAGCCCTCTCTTGGAGTGTTGATGTACCATCATGCTTCACAGTGTTTGTACGTTCTTGATCCACTGCATTTCTCTTTGAAACAGGAGCTGTACCTGTTTTACCTATTCTTCAATTACAAAGGCTGTTCCTGTCTCTTGCCTAAGGACCAGATTTCTCTGTCTCTGATTACTACATTAAATTATAACAGATCACCATTTTGAGCTAGAACATAAGCTTTTAAATGTAAAAACAATAAAATTAATGAATTAAAGTATATGTTGCAAAACTTTTTCCTCTTGTTTTTAAAATTTAAAACAGGACATGAAACAAATTTGTCAAAGATTTTGCAAAGTATTTCAAAAAGCCTAGCAAAAAACCCCGCCAAAATAACTTATCCATTAAGATTTAGTTCTTCTCGTTAGATGTCTTTTTGTTTTGCCCATGGCTATTCCACACCAGTAATCTATGCTTCCTCTATTCACAATGGAATATTTTTTTCTATGCCTGTACTACATTAATTATCTATAAACCAAAAGGCATATTGTGACTTCACACAGCATCCTGGAAACTAAGAATGTATGATTGAATGAAAAATTCTTATACATTGTTTGATTATTACTTCATTTTTTCCATATGGTTATCCACTCCAACCACAAATTTTGTCTCAAAAACATGTTCACTAACTTTTTTCACCTGAGACCTATTATAGTTGGTACCTATTTGTTAAATACTCTCTTTGCCTCTCTTAGCAAATGCAAAGTGCTGAAAGGCAAATACTACCATGCGAAACAGAATGTGGACACGTCCTGAAAAACGACTGTACGGGAAGCTGAAGTCAAGGATCCTTTACACTTCTATTTCTATTCTACAGTAAAAAGAATAAGAAGATACAAGCACAGCGCCACTTTCTATATAGGAATTAACCCCAAAATTTGCCCTTTTCAACACAAAGTTCTTAGGAGTCTTGTTCCCAGCAGATATCCAGCTTGTACTTAAAATCATCTCTTCCCTTCAGCAACCACTTCCTGTTTGCAACAAAGTTAAGGGATTATATGGACAGATATAGAGGGATATATCAGGTGGTTTTGCTCCTGTCTTCTACATTTATCTTTCATAGACTAATCTTCAAGGCCTTTCCTCTTTCAGAAATAAATGATCAGGTCAGTTCTTTTCCTTTCCCACCTCTCCTCTTTTTCTGCCTCCCTCCTTTACAAACTTTCTAATTCATCCATCCTCCTTTTTATTGTGAAAAATCCCTATCAAATTCATTTATATACATCATTTTTTTACATTTTATCCCACGTTGTGCTGTGTCATGTCAGCAGTACTAAGTCTTAAGAGATTTTAGAGACATTCTATCAGTCACTTTATCATCAGATTCTTACTAACTCTGTATCTGCTCTTCAGTGTGCCAGTATCAAAAGCCATCTTGATGTCCAAGCAGATTATGTTTGTTGCTTCACCCCTGTCAGCTCTCATTGTCACCTCCTCAAACAAGTTAATAGCATTTGACAAGCATGGCTTCCCCTTTATAAATGTCCTGGTTATCTTTGACCAGTGTGCACCTGTCCAAGTGTTCTCCTATTTTGTCCCTAATCAATGACCCTAGAATTTCTCCCAGTTCCCTTTAGTGTTTATACACTGAAATGTTCAGTTCACTCACTCTCCAGCTTGAGAATCTAGCTCTGAAAAATTAAGAATTGCAAGTAGCTTTGAGTGCAGCGTTTCTAATGTGTATGTGCATATGTATTTATATCAACCATTGCCATAACACTCCACAATAGAAAAAGGCCTTATTTCACGTGAAAAAGAGAAATATTATATACCAGCCTTCCAGAGAAGGGAGCACCTCTATAAAGGAGACAGTGAAACAAATCTTTTATGCCCAAATCACTGAACTATCCTGTCACTGTAAATCCTTGTCATTTGCATGGGTGTGGAAAGAACAACTTTGAAGATGCTCTCTGATTTCTGATGCAATATGTAATGGATAACTTTTAGCAAGAAAATAACCTATATCATGTTTAAAATGCAACTACTTTAAAATAGTTTTTAATAATTCTGAATTGAATCATGTTTATTAATTTCTCAGGCTTTGGTAGGTCTTCCAGGAAAGTATTTCATTGTATATTTACAAGTCTCAAATTCCCCATCTTTCCTCAGGGCCATCTCATTAGCAATGTATGAAATTAATTTTTTAGGTAAAACAATGCCCTTAACAGTAAGTGTCTGAACTTCAATGTGTAGGTGGAGCATAAACTATAGTAAAAAATTCTGCAAGTCTAAATTTCAGTATTAGCAGTGCCAGTGTCACTCCTATAGTGTTACAACTCATAAGAAGACAAAAACACCGGTAAAGATTAAAATTTTCACCTTATTTCACTGAAAAGAAGCAGTTACTGTCCCCTTTTCCAGTTGTACTGCATTTCTAGTTACACAAGTAAACTTTCTGGCAAAATGACATCTGAATGGTATACGTGCTAATTTTAAATGATCAAATAACTCCTTCATTATTACTCCTTTTAATCTCAGCCAAAAGTTCTTGCCAGTCACTCTGGAAGAAATAAATTAGAGATGAACTCAAATATTTCTTTGAAGCAGTGTACACAGAAGACAAAAAGGTATATTTCTGTTCCATGTCTCTTCAGGCAGCACCAAGGCTGAAAATATTTCTCCCTACTATGACATATATTAAATAACAGGTCACCTCCATTAACTTCTTTTGATGTCCCTTTAGCCACATATTTCCTCTAGCTCCATGCCTTCTTCTCTGTGATCCAGGAAGATCTCAAGAAGTTATTTTTTTAAATTGCCTCATGGGGATTTTTGCCAAGTATCGTTTAAAGGGACAGTGAGATAACCCTGGCATACTGAGAGAGGGCAACTGCACTCACTCGAGATAGCCTCCCAGGAAACAGCTAACTTGCATCCTCTTTTCTAAAGAGCACCAGCCCACTTTCTGATCTTGCAGAGAGGCTTGTAAGTAAACTTTTAGACCTACGGGACTGGCTTAAAAATATGCTCTCCTGAAATAACACTCTCGAAGTTTTATTTAATATGATCTGCTACCACCTATTTAGATTATTGTAGAACTTTGTAGAAGAATGTGAATGACCTCCCAAAGGCTGCACTAGATCTCATCTGTGATTAGGTAGCTAACTTAATTCTCAGTTTAATAATTCATTTTCCATTTTTGTACAGCAGTAGGCACAGTTTGGTACACCGTGAAGAAAAAGGATGCTGATTCTTCTATGTCCTTTTGATTACCTTCTGTTTCTGCCAGCAAATTTTTTTCTAACAAGTAAAAAAACTTCAGTCACATTGGAAGGACTCAAAATTAGCTGTCATGGTCAGAAGGAACAGGAAAATTTACATAGAGAGGTAAAAGTCTGAGGTCTTCAAGAAACAGCTGGAGCATTAAAAATTGCCTACACAGGTTTTGGCCATAAGAAGCAGGTTTTCTGGAAGAAGCAGCACCTCGTAAGCCACTTCCTTATTGTTTCTCTGCTGTGAACACCAGTCTGGACAGCTGCATTGTCAAATTCTGTTGAAGGCAATGACCAGCTAAGAATAGCTCAAAGTGAAGTTACAAAGATCACATGACAGGTGCTTTTTGTAAAACAAGGCATTTTGGCAGTGTATCATTCCTCTAAAGAAAAGGGTATATTTTTTTCTTTATGATATGAGCCCTTATTTACATAAATGAATAATCAGCCCGAATAATCAGCCCAAATAATCAGATGAACTTACTTGAGGATACAGAAAAAATAGAGTAAGATGATAACCAGAAAATTGTAAGATGTCATCTGTAGTACGCTCTACATAAAGTGTACAAAGGAAAGTTTATACTCATAGAATAGGATCATATTTGAGTAGACTATCTCTTGTTCCATCTTTTGTTCTCTGCTACTGTACTTGAATGGATTCAGGGATGTGGCAGCCACTGCTTCTCTGGGCAACCTCTGTCCCACTGCTTCACCTCCCTCATAGTGAAGAATTTCTTCCTAATATCTGATCTGAATCTGATCTCTTTCAGTTTAAAGCCATTCTCCCCTGCCCTATCACTACACTCCAGTGTCAAAGTCCCTTCATGTTTTTTGTAGACCCCCTTTAAGTACTGAAAGGCTGTAAGGTGACCCCAAAATCTTATCCATCCTGAGTAACCCCAACTCTCTCAGCTATTTCTGAACATTTTTAAGTATTCAAAAACTCCATAAGACCTACTTAACCTTTCTTCAGGGATGCTAAAGTAATTATGTTTTATATTCTTGGCAATGCATAGCAAAATGCATAGTGATAGGGACATAATAGGATACAATGTTTTAAACAATTCAGAGGCTGTCAAAAACAAAATCAGATGAGTTCAAAATTAGTTATATATGTTTTATGGTATTAAAGATCACATTGTCAGAAGAATTTGTTAAATCCTCATCTTCTGTTATATTTCTTTCTATAAATTGTAATCTTCATTTGTGATTTGAGACTGCAGAAATTATACATAGCACTTTTACTTCAAAGAACATTTTTGTGTTTCCATTTTTTGACCAATTGCCCTTCCCTTGGTAGTATTACTATTCCAGCAACAATTCCTTTTTCAGAATAATCAGTACAGAAACAAAGCAGAGTAGTAGCTTTAGTCTCAATTTCCTTGACAGTTCTCTGCCTTTCCTTTTAACTCCTGAATGCTTTAAACAAAATCAGTAAACATTAAAAAATAAATACTGAATTTTTAAGTTATGTTTCTTATGTACAGAGGAAGTCGTTTAGAGATACATTTTGCCTCCTTTTTGGGTGATATGGAAATCTAATAGCTCATTTTTGCTGTTAAAGATTGTGAAATAACTTTCAATGAAATAACAGTGTTGCTCTAAATTTTTAAGTGCTTGTTCCAAAGAGTGAAAGAATTAGACCTGCTCAATGAAACATCTACACAAATCATTTAGCATTGATGAAACAACAGCAAATGTTTAATCCAGTGTCATCTGTAAAGCATTTTTTGAATTTTTCCAGTAAATATTTAACTGAATTAGTCAAGTAAAAATAAATCAAACACACCACCTCCTAATGTCAATTAAAAGCAGTTTGCAAAACTATTTTCTCTTTGAAGATTAAATTGACTACATATAGCAATGTTCAAGAAACCCACACATTGTCAAAGACCCAGTCATAGTCATTTAAAGAACTATGAAAAATGTTAACTGATTCTAACCATTGGTAAAAATCATAATTGCTTGTAAGTCAATCAAGTAGTGAATCCCTCACCCCTGGAAATTTTAAAGGCCAGGGTGGACAGGACCTTGAGCAAGGTGATCGAATGTGTGGCATCTCTGCCCGTAGTGGGACATTTAGAACTAGATTATCTTTAAGGTCCCTTTCAACCCAAATCTGTCTATGACTCTGTGAAAATTAGGGGTAAAAAAATCAAAGAAAATATTATTAAGAGCCAATTATAGAAATTTTTACGATATTCTAAAAATTAAAAAGGAAATATGTAAAATCCATTACTATGTAAAGTTCAAGGCCTACTGCAAAGTAACATGTCAGTGGAATTCACTGGTCTTTATAAACATTACAGCACAATTCCATAAAGCCCAATTACACTCACAGAACTTATCACAATTGCAACAGAGTGAAAACAGAGGAAGGAATGGATATTGTTTAATAGCTTAAATTTGAAAGCTTGAATTTGGGAATTTAAATGTAGGTCCTTCCTGTGCAAACTGAAATGCATGTAACACTAAAAGATGAGCCATTATAACTCTTTCCTACTATTTCATCACCAAATGTAGAATATACACCAATGTTCAGCAAGGAAAAGAAAAATAGTTCCAAGATACGTCAGTCCAACAACTCAAAACATGACACTAATATTCATGGTAACATGCAAACCACCTAGAACCAATTTTTTTCATAGAGGAAAAATACTCTCAGGCACATGGTATGACTCTTGGGATGGTCCTGTGCAGGGCCAGGAGTTGGACTCAATCATCCTTGTGGACCCCTTTCAACTCAGAATATTCTGTGATTCTGTGATTTTTTGATTATGCGATTCTATGAAGACTGGTAAATAATTATCATTTGTACTGTAAATAATTTGAGTACTTTATTTTCTCTTTATAGGAATTAATAAGAATATAACATGCATGATGCTCTTGGTCAGTCAGTGCTGAAATATACTGTGTCTAGGGCTTTCCTACTCTATAAACCTGGTTTTTAAGAAGAGCTTATAGATACTGTGCAAATCTAGGCTTTGTGTGGGATTAAGGACCAGTTAAAATTTTTCAAGGTTTAAATCTAAACGCTCCTGGATTCCAAGTGAATTTGATGAATTTTGCATTTGGCTTTTACATGGAGAATAGCATAAGTTGGGGTGAGATTTAAGGGTATAGAGCCCTATTGTTTCAACATAGATAATAAGACTTTTTTCCTAATGTTTTTTGCACTTTACAAGCAGGTATTATTTAAAATTAAAGAAGACAATCAAAACAGCTTTACGGGATGAGAAACATTATGACAGTTTCTGGGAGAGCCAATTTTTAGCAGGTTTTTACAAAAACTGATTTAAAACATGGGCTTTTTTTCCTGCTGTTCCTGTAGGTGATTTCTGCAGAATATCTACTGATTTTCTTTCAAAATGTTATTGAACCACCAGGGTTATTTGTTATGTTCTCATTTACTATAGTGTCATTTTATTATAGCATTGTCATGTGAATAATAGGCAATCAGGGCTGAAACTTTTCAAAATTGCAGCCCTCTAGATGTTACAATTAAATCAATTACAAACCCAGAATAAACAGTTTTAATCACATCAAACATTTCTGCTATATTATACCACTCAATTCTGTTATGATGGAAATCTAAAGCCCATAGAATACTTCAAGAAAAAATACTACCATTTGTACAAAACTCCCGCTTAGCCTGATTAATAAACTGAAGTTCAGAAAATGATGTGCATGAAAACAGCTGCTCTTGCCAATAACGACATTTTATTTTCAATTTTAGAACTAACACTGTGTCAATCTAAACAATAGTTAAGTACATTATGTAAGTATAACAACAGTGACACAACATGAAACAAAATGTACCACATCCAGGAAGAATCAAAAGTAAACAGTGCTGAGAGGAAGGCAATTGTAGCTGTGTGGCAGCTGGTGATGAACCATTGCCATTAGGAAGAGGAATGTGAGGAATCACAGAAGAGTGTCGCCTAAATATGCCATGCAGATGCCCTGAAAGGTATAACAGAAATTGTGTATAATCCACTGACATGGCTTTACAGTAGCAGTATTTTATACACGGGCAGGCACAGCCAGCAGAACAGCTTTGCTAAAAAAGGTAAATTTGACAAAATCCCATTCATTGTCTATAGCATGATATTCTTACAGCTTCACCTTATCCATATAGGAAACCATGCATAGGTATCACTGAATTACACTGGTTGCTTCCAAAAACATAGCTCCAGAAATATAATATTTAAGATTACAAACTTTTTTCTCCCCCTCCCTTAATCTGTGGTCTGTAATAGTAACACCAATGACAGGCACTTATACTAAGCAGCAGTGAAATTGTCAAAATAATTCCTTTTTTATTTAAGGATCATGGTGAACACTGAGATTTCCAGTTTGGGAAATATTCCAAAACATATTGGCAAACTGAAACTCTTCATGTATTTATATAATGGAAGTTGTCCTTCTTTTTTCATTCCTTATAAATGTGCATGTGTGAGCAGAATTCAGACAAACTGAACAAGATTCTTTCTTGTATCTTTTGAGCCCAAAAGCTACAAAGATTCAAAAGACACTTGGTAACTGCTAGAGACAAAGAGAACTTCATGTCACCAGGATGCCTGTAACAGGTGAATTTAGCTGTGTACTTGTCAAATTCAAGAAGAATCTGGGTAGCAGGGTGGTCCACCCACAAATATGCAGATCAGAGATCACAGAGTTGAAACCCAAGGAAGCAGCAGTTAACTGTTATACAAACAATTAGTCTGTTCAGACTCTGCTAATGCAAAGTAAAAGACTTCAGAGATGCCCAAAGTGTCCAGCTGGCAAAGAACACCAGTTGCATTTTACCCTCTAGTTGAATATGCTATGACTAAGTACAGTTTCAATTTAGCTGAACTGAAAACTATGAACAAATGAATAACACTATCATACTTTTCTTCACATCTTTAGATATTGAAAAGGCAGAGATACCCTAGAACATAATCAGTATACAAGCTGAAAAACCCCCAATGTGTATCATAGTGCTTATGTTTTCTAGGATTCTAGGTATTATTAAAAATTACATACCTAAGTGCAAAACAAGGAAAAGAAAAATAATCCTGAACCTTCATAAATTACATTGATTTTTTTACCAGGAAACTATGTGAACAGATGCTAATACTGTTTACCAAAAGAAGTGTAGCCCAGTATTATACCATCATGGTAAGAATACTAAAACTGACATAGCACTTGAGCCCTGCACTGGGAAAAATCTACTTCTCTACATCTAATTGTTTCACCCGTGTTCCTGACCCCCTTCTCATATGTATATGTCATGGGGTATATCAAAATCTGATTCCCCCATTTGTCTCCCCAGGTGTAAAAATTTGTAAGGCTGTCCCAGTCAATACCTCCTTCAGAGTGACTAGCAGTGTCTATATATAAACTCCTGTGGCTGGCATCTATTACTTGCCAACTTGTCCTGGGTTGCAGTGTATTCTATTACCATCCTCATCAGCTGTTGAAATCAGGTGGGGCAGTGTTTCCTTGCCTCCTCCCCCCAGACTATCTTTCTGTTAATGGCCCATCATTGTCCTGCTGCACGCCTCAGAGATAACTCCCTCCGGACCATCTTCTGTTAATGAGCCTAATCAACACTTTGCCTCATGACTCATTACCCCATTGTGAGATGCTCCACCCAGAGGGAGGAACCAAGAATCCCATCGTGGATATAATCTGGGACTCTGAACACCAGAGACAACCCTTCCCACTGGATTTCCAGAGGACAGGAGCTACACAGCCACCATTGGACTTCCTGAGGGAGAGCAGACTGTTTTACTACAGGATCACTGCTTCAGAGGACTGCAGCCACCATTCTACCAGACTGCTACCACCACCCTTCCTAACAGGGTGTCAGGTTGTACCTTGACTCTGTCAGTTTGACAGTGTTTTCTTTTACTTTTTTTTCCTTTTCTTTAAATTCCATTAAATTGTTATTCTGACTTGGTGCCTCCCACTGGTTTATTTTCAAACTAGTACACAACTTCAGCCAGTAAACTTTCTGATGGATATCTACAGCTCAGGCTTAAGTATTAACACTTGCTAAGAAATGTCACCATCTTTTTTTGGATGGACTTCTTGTGAATCACTATTTTAAAGTACAAAATATTTCAATTCAAAATATTTCAATACATCAATTTTTGAGATTAAATAGTTTATTTCTGAGAAAGAGACACCAATGGATTGAGGAACCAATGCTTTCATAAGCTGGTGGTTGTGGGTAACATTCACCTTTTGTAATGGGCCATAATTTTCTTTAGGTTGTGTTTTGGACTTTTATTTTCATACTTTTGTATGGTTTTCTGACTTTAAATCTGGCCAAAGATTATTTTTTAGGCCTGTTTTATTATGTGATGTCTTTTTAACCTAATGTGTTGGGTTTGTATGGCCAGGTGTTGGTAGAGGAGGGACCTACAGGAATGGCTTCTGTGAGAAGCTCCCTGAAGCTTCTCCATGTCCAGCAGAGCCATCCCAGGTTGCTCCAAGATGGGCTGGCAGCTGGCCAAGGCTGGGCCAATTAGAAATTCTGGTAATGCCTCAGTGATAACATATTTAAGAAGGAAAGAAAAGTTATTGTGCAGATGTTATAGTGTCCAGAGAAGAGTGGGGTGAGAACATGGGAGAGGAACAACTCTGCAGACACAAAGGTCAGTGCAGAAGGTGCTCCAGGCACTGCAGCTGAGATTCCCCTGTAGCCCATGGTGAAGACCATGGTGAGGCAGCTGTGCCCCTGCAGCCCATGGAGGTCCACGGGGATGCAGCGATCCATCTGCAGCCCATGGAGGAGATATGGGCCAGAGCAGGTGGATGCCTGAGAGGAGGCTGTGATCCCATGGGAGGCCTGGAGTGCTGGAACAGGCTCCTAGCAGGGACCTACAGACCTGTGGAGAGAGGAGTCTACACTGGAAACACAGGCTGTGCCTGAGGGACTGCACCCCATGGAAAAGTGAGCCCCATTGAAGCAATTTGTGAAGAACTGCTTCCTGTGGGAGCAATGTTGGAGGAGCTCATGGAGGACTGTCTCCTGTGGGGGGACCCCACGCTGCAGCAGGGGAAGGACTCCTCTCCCTGGGCAGTGGCAGAAACAACAGGTGATGAACTCACCATAACTCCCATTCCCTGTCTCCCTGTGCTCCTGGTGGAGGAGGTAGAGCTGGGAAGGATGGAGGGCTGGGGGGAAAGGTGCTTGTAAGGTCTATTTTTACTTCTCATTATCCTGCTCTTTGTTAGTAATAAATTCAACGAATGTCTAAAATTCAAGTCTGTTTTGTCCACAATGGTAATCAGTCAGTGATCTCTCTTCCAGTCCTTATCTCAACCCGTGAACCCTTTTTTATATTTCCTCTCCACTTTATATTTTCAGTTGTGGAGGGGAGTGGTAAGGTGGTGTTGGAGGAGGCCTGGCATCCAGCCAGGGTCAACCCACTACACCTATGTACTCTTCTAAATCCTAGGAGTTATTTCTGTAAAACTTTCTGGCATTTTTTTCTTAACCATAATTTCCAGGAAGAGACAGAATACTATTCTGCAGTATCTGTGGTATTGGTTGTTTTACACCAAAAAAAAAAAAAACCACCACCAAAAAAACCCCCCAATGTCTCTTTAATAATTTCACTGACTTTTTAAATCATATCATTCCTTGTTGTTACCCAAGCAGATTACTGCAGGTAATTATGCCATGTCTTAGATGGACTTTCATATACTGCCTTGAATAGTAAAAGTAGCAGAATAATGTAGAGGAGAATGTAGAGTATAAAGCTGTAGATATGAATTACAGACACTACTTCATAGTCTAAGGGAAGGCAACTGCACTGTAACTCTTACACCTTAGAGACATACTCAGCTCATACTTCCTTAATAAGAAAGAGGGCTGGGATTGAAATATTACTGTGTAGTTTTCAGAAAAATGGGTAAACTGATCCTACTCTATGTAAGATGTATTTAAACTTGCCAATTATATTGCTCTCTGAAAAAATCTCTCTTCCAAGGGAAAAACTAAATTTCCAGCACTGTCATTTCTACATTGCCTTTGGCCCAAACATTTATTCTATTTAACAATGCCCTGCAGCTTAATGTGCTTGTTCTTGCCAGGATGCCACTCTTCCCAATGAAATATACTTTTAAAAACTCTTCTGGCTAGCCTAATCCCCTGTTCTCTTATTTTTCCTATTAAAGGCAAAAATGTAAGAACAATTCTGCCCATGATCTTAGAAGTTCTTTGGAGTTTGCAGACAATGAAATGTGTCAGGTTCCTTTTTCTTCACTTTCTACACTCATCATTCACCAACAACCACTACAATAAAGAAAAGGAATAATGCAATAACTGCTCTCAGTGACATAGTTGCAGCTAATGTTAAAATTCCCAATAACTTACAGAGGTACTTTGAAAGACACGAAGTCAACTTTGTCATTTACAGAGATACATTATCTGGGAAAAATTATATCTTTAAAAGCATTTCTCCTTATAGCAGCAAGACTGAAATGAAACACAACTGCCAAATAACTACTAGGTTTTGAACAGAAAAAAGGCTTATATGGTAGTGATAAAGTAAAAATACTCCTAAGCTGAAGTTTCCCCTTAGACAGTGTAAATCTTGTATAAAATCCAGTGGGAGTGGGACATGTATATGAGAGCAAAGAATTTAGCCCCTGTGCTTGTATAATAGAAAATTAAGATGGTTAAAAATGGCACCCAAAAGATGAATGAATTTCCAAGGAAATAAATTAGGTTTTAAATTACTATTGGAACATATGCATTATACAAAAGATCATTAAATCCATTTCATCTGACATATTGTACAATGAGCTACAAGAACATTTGCAACTGATAGAAGCATGTAAGATCTCATGTATTATTCCTATAACAAAGATTACACCATAGAAGCCAGATATTACACTTCCTATTGTGATCTACCAAGCTGAAGGTCATGAACCAGGGATATGAGTTGAGCACCCTGGTCAAGATTTTGAGTTATACTGTGCACCACAGGAGTTAAGAGTCTGTTTCATATCCTATGCACATTTACTTACCTGCAGCAACTTTGTCATACAAAGTATAATGAAGAAAAGGAATTAGAACACACATTTGGAACAACTGAGGGAGCAAAATATATCATATAAGGCAGAAGTCATCTTCTACAGGAATTTTACAACTGCAGGGATAAAATAGCCCAGATTTAAATGACTGTATGTTTTCTTAAAGATCCCAAAGGAAAGCAACATATGGATGCTCTATGTTTAACATAATGAAAAACAAACGCTCAAACCCCACAAAATTCCATTTTAAAAAATCTGAAAACTGCACTCAGAATCAAATGCAATATGTCCAAGAAAATACAGACCTGTCATGAGCATGCTCTTCTATCCAGAATTATTAAATCTATAAGATGAAAGCAACCTTTAGAAATATTTTTAAAGTGCAAGGAAAGAAATCATAAATATATTTTCCACATTTTTGCAGAAAGCATGTGCTTGAAAAGGATAGTTTTCAGTCAGATGGCGAAAATGCAGATGAAAACAAGAGGAAGATTGTGTGGAATATAACCTCACAATGTTTTCAATCTCTTTGTACAATACCCATTATTAGTTTGAATTCAGGACAGAATGACAGCTGCCCTGTTTGTTTCTCTTTGGTTGCATTTATCTGAAGCCTATGACATTAGAAATATTTTCTTCCAACATGGTGAAGTCTGGAGGTAAGATTTTTGAATACACCTGAGTGGACACAAAGCCCAAAAGCCTGAGGAATGCACCATCCTTGGCAGTGACCCTGCAGCCAGCCCAGCAGAGTAGCCTTGGCACTTCCCACTGGCTCACCAGAGCAGCTACTGCTTTTTTCCAGCCAGGAATTTTAAAAAATTTTATCCGATGCACCATGCATTTGCTGAGCCCTTAGAAGTCAGCATTTCTATTAGACTTACTGTAAAATAACTAAAAGTTACGAGGTTCAGAAAGTGTTTGAAAACATATAGCCACCACCTCAGAAAAACATCAAACTTACATTTAAATCCATTTCTATTTAAAAATATTGATTCAGTGGGATTTATATGTATATTTAAAATTGAATATGAAATGAGTACAAAAAGTACAAAAGATAAATATGAAATAAAGTATAGAAGTATTTTGTAAAACTTATATTGCCGCTTTGGGACCCTGGCTCCTGATGGGCTTTTCTGTAGCTTAAAGCAGACCTGTCTGCAGCCATTCTAGGAGTAGTGATGTACCCTCTCTTAAGCAAAAGGGCTCTATAGTGCACTTGGGGATTTGTACTTCAGAGCTGCCTTTAGGGCCAGATTCTAGGACATCAGAAACGCTATCAAATCCTTTGCAAAACTGCAAAACACTGACACGTGCCTAAATTTCTTCATGCTACACTACTCAGTTACTCCAATGGAGCAGAGGATGCATTGCAAGTATCTTTGTAGCCTCCTCTGATCCAGGCACATGCAGTTGGAAAAAATCTCATTTTCTCACTACTGAATATCTTTGTAGGATAAGGACAGATGGACTTTTTAGAAAACTTTCACAGTCCTCCAGTATTAACATGTTGCTCTGGTAAAATAAGAGGCATGATGTCAAACTTCCATGTTACACATTTAAAGTCTCCACTACAAGATGGACTAGCATATATTTTTTGATGTTATTTATATTTGTCCCACTCTACTCTGCACAGGTGCAGCCTCACCTCGAGTACTGTGGGCTGTTTTGGGCACCACAATGTAAAAAAGACATTTAAGCTATTAGAGAGCATTCAAAGGAGTGCAACAAGGATGGGGAAGGCTCTGAAGGGAAAGTCATGTGAAGAGCAGCTGAGGTCACTTTTTCTGTTTAGCCTGGAGAAGACTGAGGGGAGACCTCATTGCAGTTACAGCTTCCTTGTGAGGGGAAGAGGAGGGGCAGGCACTGATCTCTTCTCTCTGGTGACCAGTGACAGGACCAGAGGGAATGGCTTGAAGCTGTGTCAGGAGAGGTTTAGGTTGGATATTAGGGAAAGGTTCTGCACCCAGAGGGTGTTTGGGCACTGGAACAGGCTCCCCAGGGAAGTGGTCACAGCACCAGCCTGACAGAGCTCAAGAAACATTTGGAAAATGCTCTCAGGCACAAAGAGTTGAACTCAATAGTTTGGGGAGTGCCTTCCAACTCAGCATATTCCATGGTTGCATAGTTCTATGATTTATGTTATTATTTCTACAGAATTGATTACTGAACAGTCACCAGCTGGTAATGTCTTTCAGATAACACCAGCTCCATTCAGATCTCAGTAAGGGAGCTGGAGGTAAAATGTTGCATATCAACAGTGCCAATGCTGGTTTACTCAACCACTCTTACATAATAAATCTTACATCAGTAACGTGCACAATTTATGGCAAACAAATGAGGGATTTCACATGCTGCTCAAATTTGTGTTTACACCAAGAAAGAACACGGCCCATAAATAAGATTGTTTGGAAAACATTTACTGCTGTCATACTGATAATGTATTTTAAATCCTGGGGTTATCAAAAAACTGGATTTTTTTTCTCCATATTGTTTGACAGATGAAATTAAACAAATTCTATTGAAGTACAAAGCTAATAGAAGGTTTACTATGTATGTCATTAGCACCATCCATATAAGGAAACAGAAAATATGAGGTGTGGATTTTTAAAATATGATAAAATGAGAGCACCATTAGATGCATATGAAGGTGTGATTTCAGGCCAGGCATTTTCTTATTAGAATCAAAGTGACTCTATCTTACATTTATAAATAATCACTGTTATGTGATTCAAGTTGATGTCTTTCAAATTATTTTCTCATGCCAAAAATATAGATTGCATTTGAAATATGTTTTAATTGTTAAACCATCTTAATAAAATATATGACATAAAATTATATACCTTACCACATGCTGCTAAACTTCTTTATGTTCAGGCATAGTGAATGTTAAATGATTGACTTAATTTATAAACTGCATATTTTTTAGTTCTTGCTTTAGCATTCTATTATTTATATGGATAATATCAAAGTTAATATGCTAGATTGTTTAAATCTTGTATCACAGCTCAGGTTCAACACAAACATTCCTCTGTATTTCATTTTTCTTTCCTTTTCAAGGAAAAAACCTGAAATTGAGTTAAATCAAAGCATTCTAGTTGTGTCTGCCTCAAAAATGCTAGAAACTGTAAATTCCACAATTTCTCTATAAAATTTGGACGACTATATTTTGAAAAGTTAACATAATCTTTAAAGATGTTTATTTATTAAGGCAATTAGATGAACATACTATAATTTTAATCAGAAATCAGAAACTTAGAAAGTGACAAAAGGTTTTGGGTTCTTTCGTTAGGTAATGCAGCACACTTACAAGATTGTCATTTTTGAAAGGAAAGTATATTTGGAGTGCTTGCTTTGGAATAATAGTAACTGTTAACTTCAAATTTATGTTTAAATGTGACAAACTGTTCAGATGTTTGTGTTAGCAAAGTTATGGACAAAATCATGAATATATATACAAGTTTAAAGTGAATGAAATAATGTATTTTTTAAAGATTGAAGTAAAAAGGCCATCTTAGGTCATGAAGAAATTTAGCCCCCATTTTGGGATGGCCTTTTTCAATAATCCCCAACAATAAGTGCATTATTTCAAGATTTTCATCTGTGTTTCAATATATGTCTTTCTCTGATACATTTAACTGTTCCCCTGTGCTTCTTGTCAGTTTATATCATTTTTTCTTGGGTTGACTTTTTTCCTTGTGTTTCGCCCATGATTATCTTCCATTTGTTAGTTTTTGTTAGAGAGCTGCCAGGCCAGAAATACTTCTCATCTACATAAAGGGAATTTTAAAATGCTTATTTCTTATGGTTAAACTCCCTCACATCTCCAGCTTTTCTTTCTGTGTTTCTGAGAAGCAAATGCTCAAGGCAGAATATGTATGCTACATGTGCTGATGCAACCTTTATGAAAAAGGTGCAAATATTTTATAACTAGCTATTGTGACAGATGTATTCACGTGTTATTCTCCATCACATTCTCAAATGCACTTGCTTCATTTGCCTTGAGTTTGAACACTAAATGGTTAAAAATGGTTAAAATTGGCTTTTATCTTTGTTTTTCTTAAAACAGTACAACTGCTAGTTGTTAGTGGATTAACAAACACCAAAAGTGGATACATGAAATATAGGTATGAGCTACATACATGCTTTAAGAGAAGAAATCTTTTCTAAAGTTAGGTTTTCCATGTGGAAAAAAAAAACCAACTTCCCTCACAGAAAATATAGATTTTCCAGAATTCAAAAGCTTACAAAAGAAAGAAACTTTTAGCAAAGTAAAACTATTTGGAAGCTTCAGGAGAACTGAATGATGTGATTGGCAACCTGCATTCTGTTACTTTTATGTTTATGTACACTTCTATGCCTGCAGCACATAAATACTGTTTGTTAAACTTCTGTTGTTATGGCAAGGGGAAATCACTGAAAAAACATATAAGCATGACAGGCAGTTTCTGAGTAAAAGTAGCCACCCATAACTTTCAAAACAGTTCTTTAGAAAGTGGTCTACCTTTCTACTGAGCAGTCATATTTTTTGATGGCCCTCTACCTCATCAGAAGACATTTCTCTAAAGTAAATTATCCCAAATGCAAACTCCTGCTGATATTATTGATAAAGTCAGATATGTTGCACAAAAAACCAAACAAAACAGCTCTGTTGTTTCACTTTTGATCAAGGAAAAATACCACTAATATTTTTTGTAAAGAAAAATCTTTAATAAATACAGAATTAAATACTTACCTCTTAAAAAATGGAAAGAAATTCTTTACATAAAAACCATTAAAAAGGAAGACTCCAGCTCATATCAAAGCATTTTTAACACTCTTTGCAAATAAGTACTTGCAGCTAGGAATAGATGCATAGTGTCAAACCACAGGTCCATTTATCTAGCAGGTATCCTGCACCTGACACTGGTTTAAAAGAGCTGTCATGGAAATATCACAAGAAAATAAACAAGAAACAAGCACATTCCCCCAGAAAACTGTCCAAGCTATTAACTACTTCTGTCTCAAAGACTTTTTAAGCCAGCCTTACATGCTCAATTTTGTCCTGACCCCAGATGAAGTCCTAGCATCCGCATGGTCCACTGCTATGGCAGAGCTGCAATGCCCATAGGGCAATGCTACCCCTGTGCTTATCCTGAATGTGACACCTGCTGGATTCCCTTGGCACCCCTGTGGCTCCTACTAGGCATGAGACAGCCTAGTCACTCCTGTTCTTCCCTTCCAGGCTGCATTATATCATACTTTTGTTCAGTCTATAACACACTTATCTTTGGCAATAGATTTTCTTTCTTCTGAATTGAAGAGCTCCAGTCCGGCATTGGGAAGCTGCTCCACACCTTTGGTCATTTTTCCAAATCTTCCTTTACTCTTCTTCAGTCATGCTTTATACACTGCTATGAGGTGCAAGGGATGACAGCTGCCTACATGACACAGATGGAAAAATTATTTGTTATGCATTTTCTTCCTAAGAATTCCTAATACTAAGTTTGACTCCTGAGCACAGAGATAATTGCAATCAGTGGTTTATAACTATTTAACCTTGAGATCTTGCTTTTGAGTGGCAATGGTCAGACTGGGACAATCAATTCTATTTGTGAAATTAGGATTGTTTTTTCCCCAGGACATAATTTTACATATACTAATGCTGGATTTCATTTGCCATTTTATTACCCAGTCACTCAGTCTTAGGAATTTCTTTGCAGCTCTTCAGACAGAACTAATATTAACTACTAATAGCCCAGCATCATGAGGAAAATTGCCACCACACTATTCATCCCCTTTCCCAAATGATCTATATTGAGTAGAATGGGTTTCAGAACCCAGTGGAACTCCAGTATACCTTCCCATTTAACTTTTTATCTTTTTGTTATGGGTTTGTTTTAGACAAAAAATATTTAATGAAATAATTTCTGCTTAGAATCACACAGTTTTACTTTCCAAAAGCAATTCAATTCTCAACAGTTTATGTACTCAAATGCCAGTGGTTTTCTTCCTCAAAAATCTCTGGAGCCTCTTCGTGGTTAGTTCAATGATTTCAGGTGTATCACTCCCAGTTTTTGTCCTGTTACTTGCATTACTTTTAGATGTTTTGTATAAAAAATATGGCCAAAACTGTAAAGAAATTAAATGTCCGGCCTCAAAAAATGTCATATTCTCGGTTAAGGATTTGTATGGAATTAATACAATTTTCTTAAAGAGCTGGAAGTAAAGCTACAGCATTTCTAATACAAGCACATGCATATTAAAAGGGGACTTTTCTCCTTTCTCCTGACACCATGAGGTAGCTAACAGATGCGTTCTGTCAATAGATGGTTTCTGCTATAAGATTTCCATCACTGATAAACCTTTTGTGTGTCTAAGCTTAAACAGGTGAGTAATTTCCCTGCTCTAGGAAAGAGTTTCCCAAAAGTCATGGTTTATTTTTTAGCATTATAAACATGCTGTGTAAATTCAGCATACAGTCACTCTGGGCATTACAGCAACTGTGACTTGAATGGGAGTTTTGTGGTCAGTATTGAGCAGCCACACCAGATTCCCAAAAAAAAGTGAGCTGCCTTCTGGCTGTGCTTGTAGGATCCTGTGTTGGAATAATATTTCCCTTTAAACCTCATATGAAGGGAAAACAAATTACAGAATAAGGCCAGTTGGGGAGTTTTAATTTTTTTTTTTTTAATTTCTGCCATTATAGTTTAACAGGTTTCAGAAGTGTCACAGGTTTTTGCCAAATGTCATCTCTATGTTCTATTTGCCTTTCTTCTCTAGTGGAGTGCATACAATAGCATGCATGTAACTTCCACATAGGGAGATAACACTAGCATTACATGTAAGAAAAAATATCATATACATAATACAAACAAACATCTATGACAAGACATCTAATTTCCTGATCAAAATAACAAAATCTGAATAAGCAGTGCTGATATGTCATGGTTTTTCAGTTCAAATTCTTGAAGATCCTAAAAAAATAAAAAGAGGAAATAAAATAATTTATTATGAAGAAAATAGATATGGGTAAAGAAAAAGTTTAATTACATCTAATCATATTTGCAGTGATTCATGATGGCTATTTACATCAAATGATTTTTTAAATATTAAGTACTAAGTCCATTTAAATCTAATAACTTGTATGGCAAATTTTCATTTTTATTTCAGAGACCTGCTATTTTAAAATTTGTCATTAGAGCTAATAAGAAATTATATTGAAAGTACTCCATACATTTAAATGAAGCATAAATCAATTATTGAAGCAAGGAATTTTTTCATCATTGTAATGATTATTGGAATAAATTTAATCTTGAGATGTTTCATAATGAAATCTGCAATAGTAAAAAAATTACACTGACTTAATTTTTACTATGTGCTATTTAAAAGTGTTTCTCAGTAGTGAAACATTTAAGGGAATATACAAAATCCAGAGAGTATTCTAGACAACAAAATATAAAACCTAGACTAATTTTCCCTAACATGCTGGAGTTTTGCATCTGATTTCTTGTCAGACAACAGCATTGATTAATTCTTTCGATTCTTTCTCTATCCCGCAGTCTTCAGAAAGAATGGCAGAGAACCAAGGTGGTAAACAGTCAGGTTTCTAATATAAACAGATAAAAGTGCATGAAGATTGGAAAATTTTTAAGAGTGGAAAATTTACACTTATCTGCATCTTATTTAGTAGAAAATGAGAATAGCTGTGATGTGACAGCAACAATATCTGACCAGTGTATTGCTGTGAGAAGGGCAGCACAGTGGATGCAAATGAGGTGCCCAGTGACCATTTCATTATTCCCAGTTCTTTGTAACCAGCTATTTGGTCAGAAGATGTAATGGCTGCACTTTGACAAACTATGAGGATGGGGCTGGTCACTGACTGAAACCTCTCCAACTGTGCTGAGAAGGTTGTTATGGCATCATCCCTCATCCCCTCTTCTCTGCTAAGGATGCTGTCCTCATTTGCCTCTCATCAAAAAGTTTCCGCACCTTGTTCCACTTAGGCACAAAGCACTCCTCCCAAATGGGTCTTCAATCCACCAACTTCTTACCTCTCACATCTCTCCTAACACACGCTCCGTGGCAGATGTCTCTAGAATCTAATAGGATTGGTTCAGAGGAAGATGGGGTAGCTGGCAGGTACTTTCCCCCTTTCTGATAGAGATGCATATATGTATTTAAGAATCAGGTTGTATGATCCCAAGCACTTCAGATTTTTGCTTGCCTTGAAACCATCCAGTTGTGCAGTGACTATTTGCATTGCACCTGCTCCTTGTTCAAAGTCTGTGACCTTTTTTCTGAAACCTGGGAGAAAATTTTTATTTTTCTTCTATGGACTTTCAAACTGAGTGTCATAGGCATTAAAAAATAGTGGTGGCTGTAAATGATACTGGACAACTTGCCCCTATAGAGACAATACAATTCCAGAACTTCTTGCTATCCTACAATAACTTTTCCACCAAAAAGACACCCTTTGCAGGGATGGATTCGTCTTCTACTGGTTAACAGCACAATGAACAATTAGCATCAATATGTTATTCATAGGATGATATGCATTCTATCAACTTTAATATCTGAGGGTTTTTCCTTTTTATTTTCTTCTGAAGAGAACACTGTCTGTAATGGTAGTTTTACCCTAAAAAGACTGTCACCTTCTTTCAGATGGGTGGTTTTTTGTGCTTTCTTTTGGTTGACTAAAATATTTGGCTTTGGATATAACCATGTATCCTCATCAGAACACTAAAATATATATATATTTAAGGTACTGCATATTTAATTAATTATAAATGCTAAAACACAGTCATTTATCTTCTATAAATAGAGTTTTGTAAAGCAACGTTTTTTTAACATTGCTGAGTGATTTTGCTTTTTATAAATACATAATTCTTCATTGTATCATCAACATGTTTCATAAACATATACAACTACAGTAGAAAGGCACAAAGTGGAAATGCGTATTCATAGTCTCATTAGTTCTACTGTTCACAGAAAGTTCCCAAAAGCACAATGAGGCAATTAGGAAACTCAAATTCCTTCTGTCAAACACAAATATAATGTGGACAATAGACTCCTGGAGACTGATCCAATAATCTTGCCACAGATCCTGCTAAACTTCTGGGTTCAGCAGGAATGGTTTGCTTGGAGAGAATTTAGAAGAATTAGGTGTAGGTAATAACAATACTAAAAAACATAAAACGAAACTTCCCTCAGCTTCTGTGGTACCAGAATTTATCTACTACAATCTCATGCTTCTTTTGTTCTTCTATCTCATATATGAAAACAGTTTGCAATTTTAGAGCTTTAATGATGTTTCCTTAAGAAAAAAGGTGATCCTATTGTCCTCTGTACCAATGTCTGTTTCTCTTAACCATGTATGATTTTTAACTTAGTTTGACCAAATTTTAACCAAAGTTGACAGATGTTGTGTAAATACTTCTCCAGGTAAAGTGCCTTGCCTGAGGGAAACATAACATACTTGCCCATGACAGATGCAGGAAACAGAGGATGAAGCCATTGCAAACCAGCTTCATTATTATTCTGCCTTCAGAATTGCATCTTTTTTTGAAAGGTGCAGGTTTATTAGACTGAGCAGTTCTAGGGAATCATTAAGATATGATTTTTAAGTTGGACTGTAATAATTTGATCTATGATGAAAGAAATCCCTGTATTTTACATTAGTTTTCATTCAGCTGAAGTAAAATGTAAAAAGATAGTTGTACCTAGGTTACTTGTCCCTTCTTTGTACTGAAATGTATTCTGATTCCCAAGTCTATTTGAAATAAAAAGGAGTACTTCTGGATGGTCTGCCCCATATCTCTATTCACTGTGTAAAAAAAATTACTCCTTTCAGTTTATTCAGTCCACTCTCTACTATAACTGGATTGTTTCAGACAACATCATCACAAGGACCATGTATTATATCCTTTTGACCACTGAGTCAGGGTGTCCCCATTTTTCCTGTTTACAGTTCTACTAGAAAACCCTGTTTTAATATTACTAACATTATGTTGAAGGAAAGAAAAGGATAAGCATACATAACCCTTTTAAACCTTCCTTTGTGCATTGTTAAAATAAAACTTGACTTTTAATGGGTGCGCAAGAGTCGGGGCACTGAATTCCAAATATCTTCTACCTTTGCTTTTCTAATTCCTTGTTTAAAGACAGAATGCTTTTTTCCTTCCCCATTGGGAAAACATCTTCTAGAAGACAAGAGAATGAACCTGGAGGATAATGTTGCCAACAGCATGTCAGGGATGATTACTGCAAATGAAAAGCGAACCTCCTGTTTTGACGTTGGGCAGCCAGTAGAGGAGAGCTGAAAGAAGCTACAAAAAAATTGCTTATATATAACTCAGATAAAAAATATACAATTGTTAGCCAATATTCTCTTCTCAGAAAGCATGCTCAAAAACAAAAAAAAGTCTTCTTTGACTAGATCTTGTCCAGTGTAAGAGTGAGTGGTGCATCAATACGACAAATGGAGAAATGGCTACAAATGGCTAAATCAAAAATGTCTGTGGTGCATATAAGCTACTGAATCAAAAGAGATTGTCCTGAATCTCTGTCACTGGCCAAGGATTTATTTACACCCAAGATTTAAAATTAACAGAGTTCATATTAATGAAAAGTCAAAATTTACAAGGATGTCTTGAAAGACATCCTTGACCCAAAATGAGAAGAATGAGGAAGACAGGAAATCCTCTATTAAAGTATTAAAATCCAAAAGTAAAATGAAAATAAAAGTGAAAATCTTTTTACTCTACATCAGTTTACCACATCTATGAATTCCTCACTCCAATTTCCCATGCAGTTAGCATGAAATATCCTCAAAAAGATTGAGAGTATCTTCACAGTAATACTTCACTGCATAACATTGATTTTAACTTTTCATTTACAAGTATTTTTTCTAACATTCAGCTAACAAATTCTAAACCCAATCTTAATCACTATGTTACAGGAGCTGGGATTAATTAGCCAATACACAAACAAGTGGACAGATGTGACACAGAAAGGTTACATCCAGTATTTTTATAACTGTTCCCTAACTTCTGCTACATTTACATAATTAACTGCATGGCTAGACTGCCCAATCAAATTCTAATTGATCCTAATTTAGTTAGATAAAGATAGATAAATTAGTATTTCTTAACATGAGCTGTTTACATCTTATTCGTGTATACTGGAGCGCTTATTTTCATATCTCTGCTACTCTGATAGTAGCAGAGGTCAACCATAACTCCAGCTGCTTCCACTGGGATGTTCTATTAGGTTGTCATGGGCAACTCTGGTTTCTTAAGAAGTGAGCAGAAAGAGAATTCTTCATCTACCAGGACTTAATTAAATTTAGGGTACTCAATTAAATATTCCCTACTCATGCCCCTACAGTCTCCTAATCTATGTGCTTCAGATTAGGTTCAAGGAGAATTTTCCTAAATTGTTTACAAATAGTTTGCCAAATCTTTGCCACTAGGTTTTACGACCTTTCCTCTTGCTACACCACAAAACATATGTTCAATACCTGTCTCCATCACCTGTAAAGAGGAAGCATTTCCGTGTTACTTTTCAAGAAGCAGAATAATTAATGTGGTAATCTTTTCTGTGAAATGTATGTAAACTTAAGAATTCATAGGATAAAGAAAAACAAAGGCTGATGTAAAAATTTATGAATTTTAAGAGGTGAAAAAAAATGTAGAAAGTCTACACAGATTTGCTGCCCTTACTCAGCTTCACCTCTAAGAAGGCAAACCTCCAAACTGGACATCTGCATTTCTGTATCATTTAACCAGTTTATGAAGTTATGTGAACCAACTAGCTGATTACTGCGAGTTGAAAAACACTTAATTTATTCATAAAAAATTGAGTGTTCTATTTTACAATGTGTTAATCCAGAGGGATCAGAAAATTATTCTAATAGAGAAACATTTAAGTATTAAGTACTGTATATTTTATTGATTTACATGACAGGTGAAAATATATCTCAGTTATAAGGCTGTCAGAATAAAAGAACCTCCCACAGTTTCTACCTAATATACATTTGGGTGTGAAGAAGTTGCTTTCATGAAAAGAAGAACAGTTTCACCTCTGAATATTACATGTTGAACCACTTTTTTTTTTTTTTTTTACATTAGAGGAGCAGCTAGAACTAAGATTCACCTCATGTTTTCTGCTCTCAGAGAAAATTGTTAGTTTTTCCCATGAAAGTTGGCCTGAATCCCTTCCAACCTTGGCCATTCTGTAATTCTGTGAAAGTTACTTTAACTGACAGTTTCTCAAATTTAGATCTAAAATACCAATACAAAGCACCTGACCCTAATGATTTCATCGTCTTCATTAGGCTCTGGGTTACAGCGAGATGCGTGCAATTATGATGCAATGTATTTGTGATAATATAATCGTACCCTTTGTTTTCAGGGTCAAGGGAATACTGTTCTCATAGCCTTTGCACAAAGACAAAATAAGTGAGTCAAAGATCTGATGTTAGATCAATTGTGTGCATAAGTTTGCACTGATTATGAAGGAGCATTCACTTAAATGTGATATCTTACTAAGATGTTACAACGCTTTCCAAGGTATTAATCATGTTTTCTAAAATATGAAATGTAAAATGTTTACTGCGTTGTTGACCTAACTGCAAAAAGTCTTTAAAGCTTCCTCTTATAAGATAGTTCTGTATCCTCCTTCCCCCAGCTCTGGCATGGGCACCGTGTCGCTTTACTCAGACAACACAAGGCACTGAGAGCAGGTGGCCTCACGGTGGAAGAAACTAATCTGAAATATACGGAGCATGCACTGTTCAAGTTGGCTTGTGAATAATAATAAATCAGATACAAAATCAAGCCCATTGGTGAACAAGCCAGACACTGGGAAAACAAACAAACAAAGACTGAAATTCATCAGCTAACGTTTTTTTCATACAAGCAGTTCACCCAGCTCTATTAAAGTTGCTGGAGAAATCTCATAGAAGAAACATATCAAGCACTTCCAGTGTGTTATTTTCGCTCTGGGCTCAGAGAGCCTTTTTCTGTGTCATTGCACTGGTCCTACTCAGATGAAAAAAGCAAATACAGAAATATTGGCAGCTTTCATACTTGCTTTTTGTCCCAAGCCCAGCGGGTGAACAGCACTGAATTTCCTTGTTTGTAAGCTTTTCTAAATGAGCCTAAAGGGTCTTGCTCATGAAGGTTGAAATATCTGGCAAATAGTAACAGCTCTAGATTGTAGCTTATAATTAGAATTGCTTGAACCAGTTCAAAAACAGTGAATCAAGCCAGAACTTAGTCCATTGAAAAATCCCTCCATTTCAAAAAAGACTCTTTTAGATAATGGAAGATTTAACATTTAAAAGTTCATATGCAACAAAATAATATTAGGTAGAATTTGTTTTAAAATTATTAGTTCTGGTCTCCAGTCATGAATTACTGTTCATTTAGTGTGTCATCTGTAAAAGAGACAGCTTTCCTGGAGAAGTAAGCTGCAAATTACCACATTTTACAGACTTCAGCATTGTGTCACAGAGGAGGATCGGGTTGGACAGAATAGAAACGGGACGAATGCAAAAAGAGGATAACATGAAAAAGATGAATTCACTGAACTTAAATCAGAGAGGGAGCACAGCATTCAGAATTAAAGAAAAAAAAAAACCCCAAAGAAACAAAAAAGAAAAGAAAACTCACCCAAAGCACAACAAAAGAAAAAAAAAACAGATTTGGGAACATTAAACAAACTGAGGGACAGAAACAAAAATGATGGAGGATCTGTTGAGATTTGAGAATGTAAGCAGGAATTTAGGGGAAAAAACCGACTGAAAAATATTTTTTTTTTTTTGAAAAATTGTTTTTGACCATGAAGCTCTAAGAAGCAAAATTTCCATAGAAAAGTAAGGTTTATAATTGTCTCCCAAATGGTCATCCTGTTTCAGCTTAATCCCACTAAATTTAAAGCTAAAATGTTTTAACTAATACATTTTAGCTATAAAATTTCTTTCCTGAGGTTGTTTTCCACCAAGAGGAAAAAGAATAAGCATATATATTACTTTACACCTTTGCTATTTCATTAACAGAGTTGGCTCTGGGTTTAAAAACATTTCCTTATCCAAATGCAGCTAAACAGAGATATTGAACAACTTGGATGTAACTATATCCTAATGCCTCATAAGGATCAAACAATAAGCAAAAGGATGAAATCTATTGACAGAGATAACAAAGATCTCCCTAAGTTTGAATGATTTCTCTGATTTCTTGATTTTTATATGATTTATTGTAATGTACTCCTTTCAACTGAATTGGAAATACCATTTTTGCTACCATTTGTTCTATTTGCCTTTTGGCATGATCTAGGAAGTGTATATATACATGAAAATGGATAGATAACAGAAAATAAATAGAATGAAATTACCGTTTCAGGTTCCACAAACAGGATCTCTCCCAGTCCATTTTTGTTTTACTGAAACTTCTTCATTTATTGCTACGAAATTTGAGGCTGGATCTGGATTCTAGAATAAATGAATATACAAAGTTTTATCCAGTTCAGACTGCTTAATCACATTATCAAGGTCAATAATGAACGACCTCAATGTTCCTTATTTCCCCATTTACCTTTTTGCTACATAGTCTTCATAAAATGCCTATGCTAGTCCTAACTCCTGTCACATGTCCTTTGAAAACTGGGAAAGAGAAAAAGATATATTCCCATTTATACTTTTGAAATCTTCTCATAACATGATTGTAATACTTTGCATACATTATATAGTTTGCTAATAGATGCAATCAGCTCATGAATATATACAGTGATAAACAGGAATAGTATGTAATTCATGTTATTCACTATCTGTAAATCATGAGGAAGAAATTGTTTCAAGAAGCAACACTGTCACTGCTAGCCATGGGGTTCATGGTACTTAGAGTTAAATTAATTTATGTCAACTATCTGAAGCTCACAGAGCACAAAAAGGCTTTAGAAGCACTTGTTTAGAACTCACTCTGTACTTTAGGTACATCTAATTTTTAATGCTTAACATCTAATACTTCACTATAAGATGATTCGTGAATTCACGAAACTTCAGGCTCTGATAGGCTTATTTCCTGAGCTGTGCTGGCAATCACCTCTAGTTTTCTCTGAGAAGTCAGAGGAGAGTCTGTTGAAGGACTATATCCAATTTGATGGCATGCCTGTTGCTTTGTGTACCGCAATAGTCCTTAGCAAGTTGCAATACATGCGCTTAGGGGACTGGATAACAACATGTACTTGTAATGCACAGGGTAAAACATTGGGGGGAGAATGTATTTTCTATTCTTAGCAACAGATACAGTAGTGCTAACAATAAAAGTTGAAACTGGTTAGTAGTTCAGTGGCTCATCAAACTGGAACACTGATCTCATTTCCTGCAAATCATTTTCCCCACATGCTTAATGGTTTGATCATCACTCATTTTTTTTAAAATAACGTAGCCATGAGAAAGCCTGAATCCTTCCCTTACAGTGAAAAAACTCTAAGGAAATAGGGTTTAAGAATTTTACATATCTTCTGAAAATATTTCCAATGCCTACAAATCAAGAAAAGGTTTATTGTGAAAACCCACAGTATAAGCTGCAGCACTTAAAATGGTTGCCTTGGTAAGGAGGTAGAAAGACCAAGTCATAAACACAGCTGAAAAGCTGGATAACTTTTTACTTATCAAAGGTGATAACACCTTTGTCCAAGAAATAATGCTGCCACTACCAGCAATGGTGGTAGTAGTCATGGTGGGGGGAACAGTGAAGGGAAATCTCACATCACTTCTGATCAAGAACCTCTCTTTTTAGGCTAGCAATTTTCTGGATATTTTATACTCTTTATCAAAGAGTAAACAAAACAACTCAGTCCCTCAGACTGAAATCTCCTATTTCTGAATATTGTCCTCTCTGACCTATTCTCAGATGCTTAGAGAAGACAATTCCGTTCCTCCTTCTGAATGGAGAGTTGCATTTCTTGTTAGCTGTATAATATATGAGATCTCTAAATTTTATTTGTCTGCAAATTCATGGGTATCTTTCTGCCATTCCAGATAATATTCAAGCACAGTAAGACTTTCACTGAGTTGAAACCTTTTATTTCAGTTGAGCTATAAAATGAATGTCTAACTCATCGAGAAGTTTTCTTATGTTCTTTGGAAAATATCTGCCCATAAAATGTCTGAATAGCAACAATTCGTATGTCCCATCCAAGGAAGTCCAGCAGTGAATATAGTTAGAATGGAATTGATAAATACAATCAAATTTTGGCAGTTGTCCAAATACAGCATATTATACTTGCTACTGTTCATGGCATGCACAATGCAATGTTGGAAACAAAATTCAGTATTTATAAAATAGAGTTGGAAACCTCTTGCTGTTACATATCTGGCATAATACATTAAGTAACACGATATTTTAAAGCCTCTAAATGAATTCTTTACAAGCCTGTTTTGGTTTTTGATAATGTGCAATAGTAAAAGTAATGGTAATACTTACCCTACCCTGCAAGGATCTCAAAGGGCATTACGAAACAAAATAAGTACCATAATCTCCACGTTAGATGGAGAAACCGAGGTAGGAACAGGGTGTGTTAATACCCCATGGCAATAAATAAACTGGTAAGAACACAACCTGTGCCTCTTAAATGTTATGCTCCTCTTCTTCTTGCTGAGTAACATTGCCTCCATAATCTTCTCTGAGCAATCCATGTTTTTCAATACATTATTTGTCACTATGAGTGTTTGCAAAACACTGTTTGATCACTGTCCAGTCACTATTTGCAGCCTTTGTCCTAACCTCCGTGTAATCCCTTCAATCATAACTGCCTCATCCAAAGTATCACATTCACGAGCCACTGAAAATCGTATCAGAGAAGCACAGGCCTGTAAAAGACATTATACTGTATCTATGCTATTACCATGAAATCATGGAACTTTTCACAGCAAGCAAAAGCTCTTGATGATTCCTACAGTTAGTAGAGTGCTTTCTCATTGGCAGCATTGAATGAGAAGGATATCTGAGGTGGCACAAAGCATAGAGGGAAAATTTATACAGGAGCAGTGCAGAGACTCTCATAACACAATCACAGTGATTAGCTTTGTCAAACATAATTCTAAGAAGCAAATTATGCAGAGAAATGCTTTGTTAGCACCTCTGCAGAACAGCAAAGAATTACAATATTGCCTGAGATTTTCACCCTCTTAAGGAATTTCAGTATATCTTTTCTGGAAAGCTGAGGTAAATAGCAGTGCATCTGTCACTGACATGAGAAAGAGTCATTTAGCTGTGTGATAACTAACAGATAAACACCCCACCTTGTGGCCTTCTGGTTTTTAAATTCTATCGAGAAATAATATTTACATATTACCTTCACAAATCGTTCCTCTATAGTAACAGTAAAGGTTTCTGCCTAACTAAAGAGTTTTAACACCACTTAGAATATTGCTTCCTATTCACATCTTATTATCTTTTCAATCAGATTCATGGCCAGAGAAATTACTAGAACTGCCATTTTGAATAATAAAAAAGTCTAAGGTGTTTTTAAAGTTGGAGACATTGAAAGATATGTTTGTTTGGTTGTTTTTTTCTTAATAGCTGAGTAGTTTTTGAAAACTCTGATTAGAACTAGAACTGGAACAGGTGAGATTTTGAACTTCAAATACCATTTCACACAATTTTAAAATGAAATTTCAAATTTAAATAGCTTAATCAGTGACTATATCACCTTGTATGTCTAAGAGAACTTACAGCAGAACTTGTCTATCAGCTACCACGACAATATTAATGACAGCAAAAAATGTAGTAGTTCAGGTAATTTTATAATTAATCTAACAGCCTTTCTATCTCTGACATATAGGTCATTGCAGCCATCAGGTAATCATAGCATCATGCAAATTATTTCATGATCTCATATGCAATAAGCCCTTTCTGATAGTTTTCAAATTAAGAGCTTAGGCAGCCAGATGAATATTCTAGGGATGTATCACTGTTTCCTTATCCTGCTTTTGTACTCTTTACTACACATCTACTCTTGGCCACAGTTTCATTTGGAATATAAGGACGGATGAACTTGATATGATCTGGCACTGCTGTTCTTACTAGAGAACATTATAATAGAGACAGAAAATTGTTAATCAGTATCAGTACTGGTCTCTCTGTTGGCAATACCAAGAACCGAACAAGAACTGAACTGCTAAAAGTTTGTTCTCTATATATGGCTTGAAACATGCTGTGAGGAGAGGTAACTAACATATACTCTACCATTGTCAACACTTTTCTTGTCCCCTGAAAAAAGCAGGATTTCAAACTGTCATTTTGCAAGAACATCAAATTTCACACTGAAGAGAGAAATTTCAGCACAATTACTTGAAATTAGTTATTTTATGAGATTATTTGTGTACATATACAGTAACTGTCTTTGTAATAGTATAAACAACTGGTATAATGCAAAATAATAAACATTCTCACAACAGAGGCATCAATCTACTTTCAAACCAACCCCACATAAAAATGGCAACAAGACAGGCAAGACACTTAAAAATCAATAACATCATGCTGTGTTCTGCTATTAAAAATAAACTTTACAAAATTCAGAGATAAGGGTAGAATGATCGTTATTAGTCCTGCATCTGCAAATGCAAAGGCAACTAGCCCCACAGCTCAAATGCCCTCAGCTTTCACCCTCAGGTCTGAGAAAAGTTGTTTCCTACACAAGAAAGACCCAGGGCTGGAGCTACAAAGGTGTTTTGAGCTGGAGCACAGGTCCAGCAGTGATTCTGTGAGGAACATATGCAGAATCCTCTGTCGTTACTTCAGGAAATGACAAGGTTTTGGCATCATAATTTAACATTGCAGTGTGGTCTCAATCATTTTATATAACATTGTTTTACCATTGTCTTGACATAGTAAAGTGGTCTCCATAGACTTACATTGGCATAATTTTGCCATCGTCTTGACACTGTAATACAGTCTCTATAGACTTGAATTGAATTTTTGTCATTGCCTTGAAATTGTAATGTCCTCTTCCCAGGCTTGTCTTCATAAGCACATCCTCACCATTATGTCATCCTCATTCTGAAACCACTGGGCACTTTTTCTATTAAACTTTGAAAAAGATACTGCTTGAGAGCTGATCTTTGCATGTAATCAGTGACTATTTTAAAGCTCCTATCATTGTTTTACAGGTTTTGAAAGAATTTGTAAAATCAGAAGTTATTCCAAGAAAATCCAGACACTGTTAGCTGAAAGTACATGCAAATGCACTAGGCATTTGTGCATTTATGTTTAATATTGTCTCTCTTTTAAGAACGTCTTAGGTTAGGCCAGGTCATAATGGTTTTGATTCTGTATCCTCTACTCTGTAGGGCTGCTTAGAACCCTTGATAAAACAGCATGAATTGATTAGATCCAGTGTACTTTGCGAAAACACTGAATCTTTGCAGCTCAAGATTACTTCAATCCTCTGGTTTTTATGATAAGCCATCAAGAATTTTCTGTCTTGTGTTGGATAGACCTGTTCAGCACAGTTTCATTTTGGGGATTGCTACTATGGATCCCTCTTCTTAATAGAAAAATACTGAACCAACATATCCACTCAGCTTTATCTCTTCTAAACAAAATAACAATTCAAAGTACTTTTCTTTCTTCATGAAGACAACAGCAACATTCCACAGGTAAATACTTTCTGAATTTTTCCTCATTTTAACAAATGTCATTTGAGTCTTTTTTCTTATAGTGACAAACATATGGTGAAATAATACTTTAAGACGAATCAGTGCTCAATATTTGCAGGATACTTACAGGTAAGTGATGCTGACTACTGAACTAGGAAATTCTTTGCTTGTTCCACCAAAATAAGGTATGTGACTCTTGGGGGTTGGTGCTATGCAGGGCCAGTAGTTGGACTCAATGGTCCTTGGGGATCCCTTCCAACTCAGGATATTCCATGATTCTGTGATTTCTAAAGGAAGGTGTTTCCTTTCTAAAGAGTGTTTTCCTTACACTGCTTATAGAACATAAGGCAAACTGATTTATACATTGGGCAGCCTAGAGATACTCATTTGTAATCAGCCAACTAGCCTGATAGTCAACATACTGGTACTCCTCTTCCTCACTCTGCCCTGAAATGTATCCTTATAGAAATGTAGGGAACTCTTCACTGAACTCCAGCTGAAAGAAACATCTTCAACATGACAAATTATAACATTTTTAGGAACATTAAGCTCAGCACAATATTCATACAATCTTTTCCTTCAGAGGTGCAGGTGAAATGGCTTTTGCTTTACTAGTAACAAATTGCAGGCATAGAAGAAGAGTGAAGTTAATTTTAATGATGTGTGAAATTATTAATGTCATCAGGAATAAAGAGACTTTACCTCATAATTTGGAATGCAGAAATAATAGAACAGAATACTGGCATTCACAAGTTGATAGTGTATCTTAATTAGAACTGCAAAGTAATAAGGTGGCACCCTTGTGTTAGAGAGGGCGAGTCAGACACCTAAACACAGATGCTTATGGTCAGCCAGAAATGCTGGGGGTGCTCTCCCTCTACCCACTCTGCACACTCTAGAAGGGTACAGACTTCCTGCAGGTCTTATCTTCTATCAGTCAGCTCTTGCAGAAGCCCTGCAATAACTGAAAACATTTCAAATGGTCCCAGATACCTGTGTTTCTGCATCTAAATCACATCCTGGAACCTAAATTAAATTTAGATTATTTGGGCTTTCACTGACGTATGCCAGTGAAGTGAAAACAGCAGGAGTAATGTTAATGGGCTTTTGATAGCATGTAAATGCTGCTTGTGGCAAGCACAATTTATGCAATTTGCCTACTAAAGGTGGTGCAAGATTTTTTTAACAGAACTTCAGAATAAAGCTTAATAAAAGAAAATAGTTGAAAATTATAAAATAAAATGTATGTCAGAAGAAAAAGCAGTCAGAACAATTTAAAAAATTTTCCTGTTCTTTTAAAAACCTCAATGATACAGCAATAATTTGACCTAAAACCTGTTCTTTCTCTCAGAATCTAACATTCACTTTCCTTTGTATCAAAATAGTATTTGTCATAATAAGATGCAAAGTAACTGAATGCTATGTAACACAACATGACACAATACAGTTAACAGAATACACTTAAAGAACAACACTCTTTTATTCTCAAATCAGATAGCCACCGTCATTTCAGAGAACAGGTATCTAATTATAAGTATGTGTGTGGACTCATGCAGAGCAGACAATGAGATGTCTTGGCTACTTGCAAACCAGCAGATACTGTGGTTCACTGAATTTCCAGATTATCTGAGGGCAGTTTGTCACATCTCTAGATATTTTTTTAATGAGTTCTTTTTGCATTTACCAAGCCCCATGTTCATTGTTTTGTAAAAGTCTATTTGTTCAATTCCCATCTAATACTGCTGAACTTCTCCAAGCAAAATTAGCTAGCATCTGAGGAAATACACATATGTATATATATATATATATATACACATACAAAATTTAGCATTGCAAAGATTTTCTACAGACAAAATAGACCAATAGCAGTAAATTTATGGTGTTGAATTGAAACATCATAACAAGAAAGATGACCGGAATTATCCACTTAGTTCAAGTAGTGGCAAAATAGGACACCAGAGAGAAATTTATGGTAGTTTCTACAATACCTATTATCCTATTTAGGCCCTGATCCTATAATTGGGTTTGCCCAAGTGGATCTGATTGCAGGACAAGAGCTATATATCGTATGCTTTTCAGGGTACAGGCAATTGGGATTTTTTTTTGCTGTTTGAGGGGGGTTTTAACATTATAGGTGAGGCCTAGAGCAAAGCAGATGCTACAGCAGCAAAAGATAAATTATTGAAATAAGTCAATACAAAAATTTTCCCCTTTTCAGTGTGTAATGAAGGTCTGTAGATATATTGTATCAGAACTGGCTATGAAAATATGAAGACATTAAAAGACAAAGAGTTTATCCAGAGATTTTGGGATTTTATTTCAGTCCATGGTAGAAATAAAGAGGGATTCTTGTCTTCATAAAAACCACGGTTTAATACTAATTCATCAATGCATCCCTCTGAAATTTCAACATGGGCAGACCAGAATCTCTGACTGTAAATAGTAATATTTAATATCTCACACTTCCCTAAGACTTTTCAACCAAGGATGTTAAACTGCTTTACAAATATTAATTAAGGCTTAATTAAGCAATTAATCAACTGTGTCATATTACTTTATAATTATGATTTATATTGCTCCCAGTGTGTGGTAGGCAATTTGTAGAGATATGAATGAATCTTGTCCTGAAATGTAGAAATTTAGATAATGTGGTTTCTCCTTGTTAATCATGACCCACAAAATCAAATATTTCTCTCTCATCTTCATCTTCAAGCTCTGTAGTGTGACCATCACCAATTAAGAGCAAACATCTAGCTACCTCTGGGTTGGACAAGGTCCTACCCATGATGATTTTACCTCTCTCCTTGTTTATATTTTGTACAGAGGTCTGAAGCTGGGAAGTGTTGTAGTGCCTGTGGCTATGCGATCCAGGCATTTTCAGTTTTTCTGGGATCTCTTTGTTCTGTGGTACCTTGGGAAACACAATCTAGGGGTTGGTCTACAACCCAGGCATATTTTAAAAACTTTTCCAAGAGCAGTGGATTAACCGTGTTGCAGTGTGACTGGCCCTGCCCAATAAGTGTCTACCATTCAGCAGTGTAAACTCCCTGTCCCTGCAAAAGACCACCTGATTCAATAGTGTTGTGGAAACAGCTACTTTTTTCCAAGAAGTGCCTCACAAGAAATGTACATCCACAGCTTCCCTCTTCAGTAGTCCCGGAAAAATACAACTGACCTCCTTTTTACAGTGAGTCTTTCACACCAAAGTCAGCAGAAAACACTACCCATATACTGTTGATTCTTTCTACAGTTGATTAAATAATACAAATAAAAGCACACTCACATGAATACATTGCCTGGGATAAAAGAAGGGAGATTAATTTTAGGTAATATTCACAACAAATAATTTAGTGAGTTCTATTCAGAGTGTACTTTTTCAAGAGATAATATGGAAATTTTTTTCCTTTAATCTGCATACTCACCAAGTTACTCAAACTGTGTGCTCAGTGTCCCGGAAATGCACAGTTCATGGTGCACATGTCCAGGGATGCAATGCATGTGTGGGGTCAGAGGTGCACTGATAACACCACAGCTGTCTTCCTGTGCAAGCCTGAAAAGTGCCTCCACCACCAAAGGTTGATAGGTCTATGTCTCATCACATTGTTTGTTTTGCATTGGATCACAACTCTTCAGATGCTACTAGACCAGGAAGAGATGTTGTCTCAGAGCTATGAAGACTTAATGGAGACTCAATGAAGTCCCAGAATTTAACGGGGGCTAGGAAGAAGGGTTCATTTCCTCAGCTGGCTTTGATATCTACAATTGTTAGCCTGCCATTAGTTAATGTTTATCAAATATTAAGCTTTTGCTTTTAATAATCAATCATTTTTATTTAACAAATATTACACTTTTCCTTAATATTTATCAAAGCACAGCCCTACAAGACACTGTCAGGATGTTGTGAAAATAGAATTCATTTGTGATTGTGAAGCTTTCCCTTATTACCATAGTGTTGAAGGTCACACGAGTGAAGCAAATTAAAAGGCCATTTCTTCTAATCAGTATGCATCTTTACCACTTGCTATTAACATTTTTTTCTTAAAAAAAATTAATGGGTATGTTTACCATTTTACTTAAGTGCAATGTAAAAAACCTTGGTATTTTAACAGGAGTTAATTATATCACATGGAACAAATTTGGATGTGGTTAAATAACAATTTCATAAAGGTTTCTATAATTTTAAACAAGTCTGAAAACACATGAATGAAAAAAAAAATCCTAAATATGCACTAGAACTTGTAATGATATCAGTCTGCCATGAAAGAGTGTCTGCATTTGTGCCTTGATTATATTTTGAAACTTCAAGCTCTAATCCATTACTAAAATAATGAATAAAATATAAAATTTTTCACAACATTCTTAAAAGTGAATCTTCTGGATATTTACTACCCTTGATGCTTGCATTGAGAGGTCTGCATGCACATTTGAAGAAATAAATGAAACTGCCTGGTTTTAATGGGATTTAATAGAATTCTGAAGAAACAGAAATTGAGGCACCTTTACTGATGTTAATAGGAGGAAAAATAAAAATAGCAAAACTGGTTACAAATCTCAGTTCATAGTCAATTTTAAGGCTAAAAATTCCTGCAGATACCGGGCTCCTACTGATGGATGATATGCATGAACTAGGTCATTTACTACTACGTATTCTACCTCTATCAACTTCCTTAGTCACTATTCCTCCTCTTTATAGAGTAAAATAATGCAGGGATCAAGACACAAAGCAGAGGATTTTAAACAATGCGCTTGAAATTCCACTGTTTGCATTTTAGGGAGAAAGATGATGAACTGAACTAAAAGAGAATTAATATGTTCACGATTTCTAGGAAAATTCATGCATATATCAAGTTATATGTAACACATTAGTTTTGCTTTTGATCCAAAGAGATAATTATTACTGCTAAAATATTCCTGCTTAGTTAACAAGATATTTTAATGGGCTCTGAAAACCTAAAGGTAAAAGGCCGAAAGTCTACAGTGAACATCAGGACTTGGAGAAGATTCTCTAGCAGATTAACTGCCTTGATAAAATGAGGTTATATTTCTTTATGTCTGTATACAGGCTGTTTGTGTTCATGGATGTATAATTTGGCAATATAGCCTGCAGAAAATGGAAAAGATACAATTAAACTGTAAAACAAGATTTTACTAATTCTCTCAGATTTTACTTATTCTCTCATATGTATCTGTGAATCAGTCCTTCATGCCAGTTATAGCTGTGGATAAACAGGTCAGAAATAGGCCTTTTATTTTATTTTTCTTTAAATATTACAAAAGTTCCACATATGGCAAAGTAAAATGGACATATGTTTGTACAAAATCTCATCTAATATAAACACTCAAATATGAAGAAAAAGATAAAAAATATTTTTTGCTTATTCCTAAAAGAAAGCAGCAATTGTCACCATTATAAGACTTATCAGTCATAGATACACA